>NC_056750.1:439187720-439527720 GCF_019279795.1 Protopterus annectens | reverse complement strand
GAATGAAATAAAAGATACTACTCTATTAACATGGACAGAATAAGCTCCTCATTACAGGATCTAGAAAAACTGTGGTAGCTTCTCATTTCAAAAATCCACAAAGTAAAGTAAAATCCCTTGAGCAAGAGATGATGCATCTTTTTGAGAAACTGATTACAATATGATCCTGGGAAGAAAGTACAGTACCTACATAAATACATATGGAAGATGCCCTCAGAAATGTATCATAACTACTATATACTATCAAATTCCTTCTAAAGCAGACAAAACAAATTACACTAATCTATATTATAGTAAATCCAATTCAGCAAGTTTAAAATGAGCTCATACTTTCCCTACGGTCACAGCTTGATTCCTACGCCAGGAAATCCTAATCTCAGAAAGAGGTGGGAGACTTAGGAAAAGGGAACAACTAACAATGACTATACATGAAAAAATTAACAAAAATGACTATACAGTGCCAGGACGTAAAGTATGGCTCCATTTGAGTAATGCAAGATATGTTTAGTTCTCCCTCGTGAATTAGTAAATCTAAAAAAAAAAAACAGTAAACAACAATAAAAATAGTGTATTCCAAAACCCACAGACTAAAGAGGAGAATGGATATCATCCAGGAAGAAATCTGAAGGGAAAGCATTTCTAGACAGAGAATGTTTTGTCAAGAGGCTCCTGTTGCATTGTACCACAAGACAGAATTATAAGTTAAGCAGTAAACCCAGAATATAATAGCCCTGCAAAGGATTTTGCAGTTATGCAGGACAAAATAGGTAAAACATACCATGCAGTCTTTAAAATTACTGGAATATTAGATGACTACATTAACACAAATAATAAAAAAGTTGAGTGGTATTAAAAGAAATGTTACTCAAGTACACAGATGCTATCCAGGCTACCGAGAAAGAACTGACCAACACGAAAGTGACACGGCAGTGTATGAAATAAAGCAAGGAGAGTTCTTAAAAAGTTGACTGAACTAGAGTCTAGACCCAGGACATAAGATTTTACCAAATGCTTGAAAACACAGAATGTATCACATGTCTAAATAACATGAAGGAATAGCTTCATTAATGGACTAGCATACCAGTACAAGACATACCGTTAGTAATGGCGCCCAAAGTGCTCATTACAAACAAGCTGACAAGACAGTCCAGTACTACTTAAATTTCAGATATACCAACAAAAAGAACAAGTCCTCACTAAACTCTGGCAAGAAGGAAAACAGATGGAAATAAGGGTATTTTGAGTGCATGTGGACAATGACTACTTAGTATAGCCTAGAAAGAAAAGAATGCTCTTCATCTCTGCTATGTGGTTACGCAGAGAGAAAAAAATAAAAGCATTCAAGTTTAAAATTATACATCAGGTGGAATTCAAAGTATTTTCCCTTGAAGAATGAAGACCTTTGCTCTACCCAGAACTGGCTCTGAGTGAAATACAGTCTCCCTAACAGAGAAAAGGCAGAAAAAGCTGTGAAGGTGTAGAAAAGAGATTGAGCAACTGCAGCACACACTGAACATCAGAGGGTCCAGCTGAAAGAATGCCCAGCTGTTTTCAGAAATGAAGAAAAGATGCAATACTGCATAAATATTATACGTCAATACTTAACTGCTCTGTACATATTCAGAAGGGGAACTATGAAAATGACTGAAGCACTACTACATGTGAATGTAAGGTTAATATTATAAACATTAAAAAATGCATAATGATCTAAAGAAGAAAGCATCAGATCAACATTAAGGTAGGTATTACAGTGCTTTGATTACAGTCAAACTAATTTCTACTGCTGGGGGTGAGGGAATGCTACCATAAAGTATCATACTCGGGATGCATTACAGCACGAAAAAGCAACGTCTCATCTTTTCCCGGTTAGGGGTCACCACAGCGGATCACCAGTCTGCAGATTGACTGGCAGTAGTGTATTTATGGTGTCGAGTTGCCAGCCAGGCTCTCAACATTCAGAGAAGGCGCACACATACACACACACACCTACCTGCATGTCTTTAAGCCTCATTCAACCACAGGGAGGGCATGCATACTCTGCAGAGGATGTGCTCCAGAGAACCTCTTGCTGTGAGGCGACAACTGTAACTGCTGCACCACCGGGGCCACTATGGCATATAAACTTTACAAAGTTTAATGGGGCACACAGTAAGAGCAGTTGCTTAGAACTTAGATTGTCATGTGCTTTACACTTGCATATGGTTTTGCAGGGAGGTATGGAAATAAGGGAGAAATATTGTGCACAGTCAGAAGACTGAGCTCAGAAGTACAAGATGCGTGATACTTAATACAAGGTTTCTGAAAGTGTTGTATTCCTGTCATCCAGAAACTCCGGGGAAACCATTAGTCAGATACAAACAGAATGAGTTGAAAGATACAATACTTGAGAAGAATGGTCAGTAAGCTAATTAGGATTTTTAATAGAACATAAATGGTCCGACAGACTCCACTAAAAGAAAAAGGGCAGCAATGTATGCAAAAAGGAAAGTACAGTTTTGTACCTACCATAAATGTAGATGTCCGATAGGTATGCATCTGCAGTCATAACATATGGGTTTGTCCTGCCTCAGGCAGCCCTTCGGTCGGCCGGATTCCAAAGTCTGGGTCTGGCCTCGGCTGATGTCGCACCTTCCCCGACGTCAGAGCGTCTGGGGTATAAAAGCATCAGCTGACGCCATTTTCCTCAGTTTTTCTTGCCCCAGGTGCCCTCTAGGAAGGCTAAATTTGGATAAATGCAATAGAATTCCAAACATTTGCAAAATTATATATATATATATATATATATATATATATATATATATATATATATATATACACATGTATATACAAACAAATACACCATAATAGATTCCCCCAGCTAGCTAAAAGAGGGGTAAACACCCTAGGAATACCACAGAGGGGTAGGAGGGAGGGTAAACCTGACTGCAGATGCATACCTATCGGACATCTACATTTATGGTAGGTACAAAACTGTACTATGTCCTTCAAGGATGCATCTGCAGTCATAACATATGGGTAGAATACCATAGCCAATCTGGGGGAGGAGGTACTAAGAGAAAAATGGTGTAGTTAAGACCCCCTGCAGGACTGCAGTAGCAAAGCCTGCTCTGGATCTGGAGTATAAAGGTAGATTGTAATGTTTGGTAAATGTATGCATGGAGCTCCAAGTAGCAGCTTCTAAAATGTCCTTGGTAGCCACCCCTCATAGGAAGGCTGCAGTGGTGGCCGTGGCCCTTGTGGAATGAGGCCTGATGTTTGCAGGAACTGACTTTCCATGAAAGGAGTAACAAAATCGAATGCAATTTCCTATCCATTTTGAAATTGTCTGTTTGGAAATTGCTTTTCCTTGCACCCCAGCAGCATATGCTACAAATAGTTGGTCAGTTTTTCTGCTACTTTTAGTTCTGTCCAAGTAGTAGCGTAGTTGTCTGTGTATGTCCAGGGTGTGCAGAAGTTTTTCCCCTCTATTCTGTGGATTTGGGAAGAACATAGGCAAGTGAATAGCTTGGTTCAAGGATACCCTAGATACCACCTTTGGCATAAAAGTAGGATTAGTTCTTAGTGTAACTCTGTCCTGATGGAAGATAAGAAAAGTACAGTTTTGTACCTACCATAAATGTAGATGTTCGAGGATTCCATTGCTGCAGTCCTTACTATTGGGTATAGTCCGCATCCAGTCGGCCCGAATACCAGAGTATAAGGCTGACGTCGGTCAGGGCGCATTAGACTGACGTCAGTACGTCAGGGTACTAATGCGCATGACCGACGTCATATCCTCAGTCTTTTCTTGCCCCAGATGTCAGAAGACCCTAAAAAGACAAGGCCCAAAATACTTGCACCAAAAATATGTACAATGTATACCAGAATATATACAAAAATATAAGCATGTAAACTCACCTACACAACCACCCCTAAACACAGAGGGGAAGGAGGGAGGGTAAATTGGACTGCAGCAATGGAATCCTCGAACATCTACATTTATGGTAGGTACAAAACTGTACTATGTTCTTCGTTTTCCATTGCTGCAGTCCTTACTATTGGGTAGAATCCCAAAGCAGAGGTAAGGGAGGCTGGCAAATCATAAAGAAGCAGGAGCTGACAACATGCCTTGCAAAACAGCTGTGGCAAAACCAGCCCTAGACTTAGAGTAGATAGGAAGGTGATAATGCTTAGAGAAAGTATGCACTGAACTCCAAGTAGCTGCTTCCAAAATATCCTTAGTTGCCACCCCCCTTAGAAATGCTGTCGTAGTGGCAGCAGCCCTAGTGGAATGAGGCCTAATCCCAGCTGGAATCTCCTTGCCATGATGGGAATAACAAAATGCAATGCAAAAGCCAATCCACCTAGAAATAGTTTGTTTTGACACAGGCTTGCCCTGTGAACTCAAAGCAAAAGAAACAAACAACTGCTGAGACTGCCTAAAATCCTTAGTCCTGCTTAAATAATAACGCAATTGCCTGTGTACATCTAAAGTGTGCAAAATCTTTTCCCCTTTATCTTGGGGGTCTGCATAAATTCTAGGCAAATGAATAGTTTGGTTTAAAGCCACACTAGAAACCACCTTAGGCATAAAGGAAGGATTAGTACGTAATGATACCCTATCCTTATGGAAAATCAAAAATGGCTCTACTGCCATAAGGGCCTGCAACTCAGACACCCTTCTTGCAGAAGTAATAGCCAACAGAAAAGCAGTCTTCCATGACAAGTATTTCAATTCAGCAGTAGCCGCAGGCTCAAAAGTTTGTAGAGTAAGTTTTTCCAACACAAAATTGAGATCCCAAGCAGGAGTAGGAGCTCTATGTGGGGGTCGTATATTCTTTGCCCCTCTGAGAAACTGCTTGAACAAAGGATGCGAAAACAATGTTGGGTCACAATCATAGTGAGCTGAAATTGCTGCAGCATGAATCGTAATAGAAGAGAAGGACAAACCTTTGTCCAATAACTCAGTAAGGTATTGAAGAGCCGCACTCAAATTAGGCTCAGAAACCTGCAAATTCTTTGCTGCACTCCAAAATAAAAATCTCTTCCATTTTTCTGCGTACACTTTCCTTGTACTAGGTCTTCTAGCTTCCATAATCACATTTAAAGCTTGTTGAGGAAGTTGAGACCTGCTGTGTTTCAACACAGAATATGCCAGGCTGTTAGATGAAGAGAGTGAAGCTTGACATTGAGCAGATGACCATCCTTCTGAGATAACAGATGAGGAATCAGAGGCAAAGGCCATGGAGGCTTCCTTACCAGACTCCGTAGTAGTGGGTACCAGTGTTGCCGAGGCCAATCTGGAGCTATCAAAATCATCCTTGGCCTGTCTTGTCTGACCTTTAATAGTACCTTTGGAAGAAGAGGTAGAGGAGGAAAGGCATACACATGAAGGTTTTTCCAACTGAAAGACAGAGCATCCACTTTCCAAGCTGTGTGATGAAACCCCTTTGTGCAATACTGTGGCAGCTGGTGGTTTAGTGGAGAAGCGAACAGATCTATGTCTGGAGTTCCCCATGACACTGTCAATTTTTGAAATACATGAAGATCCAGTTTCCACTCGTGGGGATCCATGATTTGTCTGCTTAACACATCTGCTAAGGAGTTCTGTGCTCCTGGCAGAAACCTTGCCTGAAGAGTTAGTTGCAAGCTTAGCGCAGTCTCCCATAAAATCATTGCTTGCCTGCATAGAGGATAAGAATGTGTTCCCCCTTGCTTGTTGATGTACCACATGACAGTTGTGTTGTCTGTTAGAATCAACACCTGCCCTGGAAGAAGTAACTCCTTGAAAGCCATTAATGCAAACTGGACTGCTAACATCTCCTTCATGTTGATATGTAGATGCAGTAGTCTGGCAGGCCACTTGTCTTGTATCCACTTTCCATTTAGATGAGCTCCCCAAGCAATGTCCGAGGCATCTGTCGTTAAAATCTGACTCGCCTCTGGCCGGGTCACAGAGAGTCCCTTGTTTAGGTGACATTCCTGAGCCCACCACAAAAATTCTTTTTGAAGGCAAGGTATTATTTGAATGACAGTGTCCAAATCCTGGCAGTGCTGTGTCCATACATTTTTGAGATACCATTGTAGCTTCCTCATATGCAGTTTGGCATTGGGAAGCACCAGAATACAAGATGCCATGAACCCTAATGCTTGAAGGACTGTCCTTGCAGTCAGCACGGACGGATGAGATAGTTGATGGAAGTAAAGTGATAGACTCTGTTGTTTGTCCGGGGTTAAAAAGGCCATCTGGGCTGCTGTATTCAGTCTCACACCCAGAAAGCACATGTCTTGAGAGGGTACTAGACTGGACTTTATTTCGTTCACAGAATACCCTAGGCATCTTAGCACTGCTATAACATGTTCCAGATGTAGTAGAAGGTCTTCCTTTTCTTGAGCCAGAATCAGGCAGTCGTCCAAGTAAGGATAGATTTGAATGCCTTGAAGCCGGAAGTAAGCTATCACTGGAGCCAGAACCTTTGTGAATACTCTGGGCGCAGTAGATAAGCCAAAGGGCAATGCAGAGAACTGATAATGAGAATTTCCAGCTCGAAACCGCAGATACTTCCTGCAACTTAGCCTTATGGGCACATGAAGGTAAGCTTCCTTGAGATCTAGAGTTACCATCCAGTGATCTTTGCCCAGCAGAGGTAAAAGCTGTTGTAACGTCAACATCTTGAACTTGGGAATGTCCAGAAAAGTGTTGAGGAGAGATAAATCCAAAATTGGTCTCCACGTGTTCCCTTTCTTTGGTACTAGGAACAGGCGAGAATAAAATCCTAGGCCCCTTTCTGATACAGGGACTGGCTGAATGGCCCCTATCTGGAGTAATTGAGAAACTTGCATGTGAGCCTCTTTTCTTTGTGGAGGAGGAACGTCTGGCATGCCTTTGAAAGGGGGCATTGTATGGAAATAAAATCTGTAACCGTGGTGAATGATATCCAACACCCATTTGTCTTGAGTAATTAAATCCCAATTTTCTTTGAAAAGAGACAGTCTTCCTCCCAAAGGAGCTGCCAGACGGGAAGTTACTGGCAGCTGAAAAGACAGGTCATTGGGTCTGTTTACGAAAGGACTGACCCCTGCCCTCACCAGAAGTCTGAGCAGGTGAACTCCCTGTTCTAGGCCTAAAAGAACCTTGAGCCCTGCCCCTACCACGTCTAGACCTACCCCTAGACTGGGAATCATAAGCAGGATATGTCCACCCCTTAGCCGGCCAATTTCTACTAAATTTGGTGGCTGCACCTGCAAAAATCTTTAACAGTTTGCATAGACTTAGCTTTGTCCTCCATTTTCTTTAAAACTGCTTCCACAGGCGATCCAAACAACACATCAGACTGTAAAGGAGCATCCAAAATCCTTGACTTAACATGCTCAGCTAAATTCTGATCCTTCAACCAGGCATGCCTGCGAAGAACAGAACTAGTAGCGGCCACCCTCGAGGAGGCCTGTACAGCATCAAAACCACATTGCAAAGAATGCTTACCCACTTGTTCAGACACATGAACCAAATCCAGCAACTCTTTACACTCAATACCTCCCGCCAAAGCATCCACCTTAGATTTTAATTGTGAAAGGAGGTAATTCTGATATTTTAGCATGTGAAACTGACAATTCAATGCTCTCATGGCTAGAGTGGAAGAAGTATACACTTTCTTTCCCCACCTATCCAAAGCCCTTGCCTCTTTATCAGTGGGAACAGGAGTTTCAACCACAGAAGCTTTAACACCTTTAGGCCCTTGAGAAATAGTTTCTGGGTCCGCCCTAGGACTCTTAAACAAATACTTATGAGCTTCGGGCACCCTATAATACCTATCAGGCTTAACAGGAGCAGGAGGCAAAGAGTCAGGGTTCAGGGAAGCCTCTGCAAAAACATCTTCCACCACAGTCAACACAGGAGGAATAGCTAAGGGCCTATGCTGGGGTAAAAACAAGAATTCCCGTAGCCTTTTCCTGGAATCAGAGTAATCCTGGCCTTCCCATTTAAAGTGCTCCCTCATGGAATGCAGAGTCTCTGAAAATGAGAAATCCTCAGGAGGAGTAGCTGTAGGAGTGGAATCATCCACATCAGAATCAGAATAAGTAGGATACTCCTGCAAGTCTTCCGCAGAAGACCCTGAAGCCTCTGAACACTGTTCAAAACTATCAAACTCCGGTTCCACCCTAGGCCTCTTATCAGGCGGGGGCATAGAACCTCTAATCATAGTAATCAAATCTTCTGCCATTTTAAGCATATGTTTCTGAGGTACAGAACCCGAAATGCTAGGAGAAGCCCCCACAGAAGCTGAACTAGGCCTACCTCTCAAAGAAGTTTTGGCAACAGAAGGAGAGGCTCTAACTACCTTGGGAAGAGAGGGAAGAACAGTCACCTGAGAAGACCCCTCAGCCTGGCCTACCTCCGGAGAAGGTACATCCTGTAACAGTAAAGTTTCTGCCTGGGACACCATGGAAACTCCTGGCAAAACCTCAGGCTCCACTGAGCCTTCTAAAGAACCGACGTCCGGGACTGCCGGTTCATCAACCCTAGGCTTCGCTGTTTTGTCCTTGCGCTTCTTGGACGAAGCGGGCGTCGGAGCATCCGACGGCATTTTATAATTGCAACGCTTCCCAAACACTAACCTGGCACAGTCTAACCTCCTCTTAATAGTGCGTTTGTTAAACCTAGCACAAGAGCGGCAACCAACAACGTCGTGCTCAGGCCCTAAACAAGGTATACACAAGGTATGGTAATCCCTATGAGGTATCTGTTTCCCACAAGAAATACAGTTATTCACTTTTTCTGACATCCGGTAAAATACTGAGGCAAGAAAAAACCAAAATGTTCCCCAACGGGGTACTTAGCCAACTCTGTTTCGGTCTGAAACTCCGGTTTCGGAAAGATTTCAGAACGCCAACCTGCACTCGCAAAACTGCTTCTGCATCGGACCACGCGGCAAAAAAGACTGAGGATATGACGTCGGTCATGCGCATTAGTACCCTGACGTACTGACGTCAGTCTAATGCGCCCTGACCGACGTCAGCCTTATACTCTGGTATTCGGGCCGACTGGATGCGGACTATACCCAATAGTAAGGACTGCAGCAATGGAAAACGAAGAACATTGGCTGTACTGCCATTAATGCTTGTAACTCAGATACTCTTCTTGCTGAAGTTATTGCCAGAAGGAATGCAGTTTTCCAAGAAAGAAACTGAAGATCCGCTGTTGCTGCTGGTTCAAAGGGAGGAAGTGTTAGTTTCTCCAAGACAAAGTTGAGATCCCAAGCAGGTAAAGGGGGTTTTCTTGGAGGTTTGATATTTTTGATCCCTCTCAGAAATTGCTTGAGGAGAGGGTGTGAGAAGATAGGTGGATCCACATTGTATTCTGCTGAAATTGCTGAGGCATGAATCTTAATGGAAGAATAGGAAAGGCCATTGTGGAACAGTTCTGCTAAGTATTCCAGAATATGTGTCATGCTTGCCACTGTCACATCTAAGCCTTTTGATGTGTTCCAAATGAATAATCTTTTCCATTTAGCTGAGTATGTCTTCCTTGTGGAAGGCCGGCGAGCTTCCATGATAATGTCCTTCACTCTCTGTGATAAAACATTTTGTTTTGGATTTAAGGGATTTTCCAGGCAGTTAGCTGCAATGTTTTTAAGTTGGGATGCATGATCTTGAAATTGTTCTGCGTCAGGGGGAGAGGCCATGGTTTTGCCTGTGACATGCTCCTCAATAGTGGATACCAGTGTTGCCTTGGCCAGTCTGGAGCTATCGGAATCACTCTTGGCTGTTCCTCCCTGATCTTCAGTAGAACCTTGTACATTAAAGGGGGAGGTGGGAAGGCATATACTTTTAGAGCTTTCCAGCTGAAAGAGAGAGTCCACCCTCCATGCTTGTGGGTGGTATGTCCTTGAGCAGAATGTCCTCAGTTGATGGTTGAGGGGGGTGGCGAACAGATCTATCTCCGGCGTTCCCCATGCCTTTGTTATGAGTTGGAAGATGTCTGGGTGCAGCATCCATTCGTGTGCATCCATGGTAGTTCTGCTTAAGCTTTCCTTTCCTGGCACGAACTGGGACTGCAGTTGGATATTGAGTTCCAGGCATAGCTCCCATAGATTCATAGCCAGCCGGCATAGAGGGTAGGAGTGTGTGCCTCCCTGCTTGTTTATGTACCACATGACCGTGGTGTTGTCTGTCCTTATTAACAGGTGGCCTTGATGGAGGAAGGGTTTGAAAGCCTCGATTGCATGCATCACTGCCAGCATTTCCTTTTGGTTTATGTGCATGTGTAGCTGTCCTTGAGACCATAGGCCTTGGATACATTTGCCCTCCATGTGTGCTCCCCATCCTCGGTCTGAAGCGTCCATGGTGATGGTTTGTTTTGTTTTGGTTTGTTGAAAGGCAACCCTCTGTTGGACTGGCAGGCCTGAGCCCACCACAGGAATTCCTTTTGAAGGCAAGGAATGATTGGTATCAAAGTTTCCAAACTGTGACTGTGTTGAGACCATACACTCCTTAGATACCATTGTAATTTTCTCATATGCAGCCTGGCCTGTGGTATCAGAATTATGCAGGATGCCATGTAACCCAGGGCCTGCAGGATTTTCCTTGCAGTAAGCTGAGCTTGTCTTGTCAGATTCATGAAGTAATCCGGAAGTTGTTTTTGTTTTTCTTCTGTGAGAAAGGCCATTTGGGTGGTTGTGTCTATATCTGCACCCAGAAAGGTTATCCTTTGGGATGGAACCAGTCTTGATTTTTGGATGTTGACTGTGT
This sequence comes from Protopterus annectens, assembly GCF_019279795.1. Classification (NCBI taxonomy): domain Eukaryota; kingdom Metazoa; phylum Chordata; order Ceratodontiformes; family Protopteridae; genus Protopterus; species Protopterus annectens. The sequence continues at coordinate 439,516,992 of NC_056750.1, read as the reverse complement.
ATCCCAATGCCTGTAGTAGGTGGATGGCATAGGCCAAGTCTTTTATCAAATTTACCTTGTTGTCCGCTTGTATAAGGCAGTCGTCCAGACAAGGGTAGATTTGAATCCCCTGAAGTCTGCAGTGTGCAATTACTGATGCCAGGCATTTCGTGAATACTCTGGGCGCAGTAGATAAGCCAAAGGGCAATGCTGAGAATTGATAATGCTCTGATCCTGCAAGAAATCTGAGGTGTCTTCTGCAGTTTGGTCGAATAGGGACGTGCAGGTATGCCTCCTTGAGATCTAGAGTCACCAGCCAAGACTCCTTGCCCAACATGGGAAGAAGTTGCTGTAGGGTCAGCATCTTGAATTTTGGCACAATGAGGTAAGTATTCAGTGTGGACAGGTCGAGAATAGGCCTCCATTGATTTTCTTTTCTTGGTACAAGGAATAGTCTGGAGTAAAATCCTTGGCCTTGCTCTGAAAGTGGTACCTTTTCTATAGCTTTCATTTGAAGCAAGTTGTTGATCTGCTTTAAAGCCTCTGCCCTCTGATTTGGTGGTAGGTTTGGCATTCCGTTTCTTTTTGGCAAAGTGTGGAAGTGGAACCTGTATCCTTTGTCTATTATTTGCAGTGTCCATGTGTCCCTTGTAATATAATGCCAATTTTTTGAGAATAAAGCAAGCTTTCTGCCCAAGGGTGCTTCCAGCTGAGCCCTGGTGGGCGGAATCAGAGTAAAGTCATTGAGCCTGTCCTGGTGTAGTAGTAGTTGTTGCTGCTGTTGCACTACCTCTCTGGTTGGCAGGCTGCCACTGACGGCCTCTGTAAGAGCCCCTAGATTGGCCTCTGCCTCTGGGGCGTCTGTTCCTGCCTCTCTGGACTCTGTCCAAGTCTGGAAAGGACCAATTCTTAGTAGGCCAGTTTCTGCTGAATCTCGGTGGTTATACTTGTAGGAAATCCTTAACTGTTTGCACAGATTTTGCCTTTTCTTCATACTTTTTTAAGACCTCCTGAGCAGAGGAGCCAAATAAATTTTGTTTCTCCATTGGAGCATCCAGGAGTTTAGCTTTAACATGGTCTGGCAAAGACTGTTCCTTCAGCCAGGCATGCCTACAAATAACTGCCCTGACAGAAAGAGTTGCAGAAGTATATACCTTCTTTCCCCATCTCTCTAAAGCTCTAGACTCTCTTTCAGAAGGTAGAGGATTTTTGGCAGTGGCAGCCGCAACCCCTTTAGGGTCCAGAGTAATAGTTTCTGGGTCTGCAGAATGGACTTTATACAGATGAAAATGAGAATCCGGGACCCTGTAGTATCTGTCAGGTTTGGCAGGGGCCGGGGGAGAGTATCAGGGGCTGTACTGACATCATTGTACACATCATCAAATACATTCCAAACAGGAGGTATAGCTAAGGGCCTATGCTGAGGCAAATGTAAAAAGGTCCTTAATCTTTTTCTAGAATCAGAGAATTCCTGACCTTGCCATTGAAAATGCTCTCTCATGGAGTGTAGAGTCTCACCAAAGGAAATCTCTTCAGGAGGGGAGGCCAAAGGGATAGATTCTTCAGCATCAGAATCCTCATAGGGCGAATAAGCCTCCTCCTGGTGGTCTGACAACTCAGAACCATCTGAGGACTCATCTGAAGAGTGTGGGTCAGAAGGCTCAGTCCTGGGCCTTTTGTCTAGTGGAGGGTGAGAGGCCCTGTCCGGGTGAGGTTGTGAACCTCTAATTAAAGAAATAAGTTCCTCTGCAAGGCTGGGGATCTGAGAACTAGAGGAAGGCCTCTGGGAGGTAGTCTTGGGAGGCAAAGCTTTAGAAAGTTTAGCAGCTTTAGCCCTAGAAAAGGCCTTAATGGACATGGAAGCAGGGGGCCTAGCTGCCCCACGTGCAGGAGTAGATATGTCCAAAGGTATGGTGTCGGACATATCCTGGGCACTGGTTTCGGTAGGTAGCTCGGTAGCCGACTCAGCCGGGGCCTCCCAGGCCGCGGTGGTTGGTTGAGTGGATTTGGATGAAGGAATCTCCGAGGACTCGGTTTCGGCCGAAACCGAGACACTCGCGGTAGGCCTTACTGTAGTTTCAGCCGAAACTGCGGGCCGTGAGTGTCGGTCCTTCCGTTTTTTCACCAAATGTGATGTCGGAGTCTCTGACGGCATTTTATATGCAAAACTAGCCCCAAAAAATTCCTCTGCAAACTCCAACCGACGTCTAAGAGTTCGTCGGTTGAAGGAAGCACAGGCTGAACAGGACGATACGTCGTGGTTTGGGCCTAAGCAAGGAAGGCAGTAGTAATGGAAATCCTTATGAGGTATTTGTTTCCCACAAGTTAAACAATTATTTACTTTATCTGACATCGGCTGAGGCAAGAAAGAGTCCCCAACGGGGTACTTAGCTTTTTCAAAGTTTTCGGTAGCTGAAATCACTGGATCTGACCGACCGGCACTTGCGAACAGCTTCTGCTTCGGACACCGCGCGTCAAGAAAGACTGAGGAAAATGGCATCGGCTGATGCTTTTATACCCCAGACACTCTGACGTCGGGGAAGGTGCGACATCAGCCGAGGCCAGACCCAGACTTTGGAATCCGGCCGACCGAAGGGCTGCCTGAGGCAGGACAACCCATATGTTATGACTGCAGATGCATCCTTGAAGGACATTAAACCACATTACCCATAATCAAGGACGGCACCATGGATGGAGTTTTAGGCTCTGGTGCCAAGGTAGGTGTCAGTCATTTTGGCATGTTTACTTCTCGGTTCCGTATGAACCTGTGCCTTAGCAGTTTTTGGATCCTAGGACTGAGGAGACATTGGGACCGACTGGCTTCTCTTCTTCGTGTCTGTTTTAGAAGGGGTTGAGACCTCCATCTCAGATAAAGCCTCCGAGAAAGAGGTTTTTAATAGACCCTTTAAGATTAATTTGTTTTTGCGCTCGGCTAAGGTGCGGGGGCACTAAAGCCCTTACAGAGCTCACATGGAAGCTGGATCTTCAAATGTGGTACTCCTAGGCAATAGACGCAGGAGAGATGCCCATCGGAATTTTGTATCTTCCTGCTACACTTGTCACACTGCTTAAAACCAGTAGTGTCCTTTTTGTCAGTCATTATCAACAATACAGTTAAACAGTAATTATACAACAATAAACAAAATGAAATACTCTATTACAGGACTAGAGATAAACATGCACGCAGATAGAAGAAAATGAGATTTTTTTTTTTTTAAATACCAACAAAAGTAATAGGAATATACCCCAAAGGGTAAAGGTAAGGTAAGGAAAGAAAGAAAGGAAAACGAATGATGGTATTTAAAATATCCAAAGGTACTGAAGGGAGGGGCCTGTACCAGCAAATACCAACACGGTAAAGGAAGAGAAAAGGGGAAAAAAAAAATTCACTCACACAGAGGGAAATATATCTTTAGCTACAAACGACTAAGATAGGAGGTAGATTGAAGAGAAATATACTGCTAAATTGTCAAATAAAGAAAGACACAACACTTGGCTTGAGAGCTGACGTGTCTTGAAACTCTACATGGCAAACGAGATCTGGGGAGATTAGGAGAGGGGCACTATGGGTAACCTTAGCTCGAGAGCTTTTGGCTGGCGCAAGCTTGTTATATTGGCAGAGTCAGTTTCGAGGACGGAACCGAAACCCATCCGTCATGAATGAATGGAGATTAACAAAATCAGATGGCGAATGTTATGGGAGGCCAAGAGGAAGGAAGACAACAAAAAGAGGGAAAATTCTTTAAAGTATAAATGAAAAGTGTGGATTGGAAGATGTGAAAGAACAAAAGATCAGGGAATGGGGTATACTTCCAATGCACATAAATATGGCCATTGAAGATAATATATACTTTTCCCAAGAGCATGCTTAATAATACTTCAAAAGTGTTACCACTAATATTTTTAAACGCATTCAGCTCTGATGCGTCAATTGCCTAGATTAGAAATAACCTTGGGAGGGAAGGCACTGGAGATTCTCCATTCTTCTTTTAAAATGATCTTTTAAATGGTGGTCAAAATACAGATTGTTAAACTTAATGAAGCAAAACAGAAGTTATGTACTTACCATAACGTTCCATGTGAGTTGTTCATCTCGCCTTCATTCTTTACTGATGGGCTTGGAGCTGATCCCTCGGCTCAGATATGGCCAATTGCAAAGCTCAAGGTCTTCAAATAGCTCGAGGCCAAGTCCCTATCCCATGATGCACCTGTGAATTTCCTCTGATCATGTTTGCTGTGTATACTAGTACCATATGTCATTCTTACATTCCTACAGAAAAGGAAGAGAAGGTTTGAGTAACCAGGATGGAACCACCATCTCGGTCATCTATCAGCCCAGGAGGGGGTAGGAGGGAGGGACTTAAGAATGAAGGTTTGATGAACAACTCACATGGAACGTTATTGGTAAGTACATAATTTCTTTATGTGAAGTTGTTCAATCTCACCGTTCATTCTTTAATGATGGGTAGCGTCCCAAGCACCATCAGTCTCGAGTGGCTCACGGAAGTACATTTCTCAGGACCATAGAACCAAAGGAGGCCCTGTCAACTTTGTAATGAGTGATAAAGCTATGAGGTTTTGACCAAGTGGCTGCTGCACACATTGTCAATGGGAAGTCTGGCAGAAAAGGCGGATGATGTAGAAATTGCTCTGGTATAGTGAGCTTTAATCTTGTGTTGCAAAGGCATATTGGCAGCTGAATAGGCAAAGGTGATGCAATCAGATAACCATTTAGACAGTTGTTTTAGCCACTGGTCTCCCTTTCCTGGAGTCTGAGAATGAAACAAAAAGCTGGTCTGATTTCCTGAAATCTTTTGTTCTATCCAAACAAAATCTAAGCTATGAACACCAAGTTTGTGGAGCATATACTCTAAATTGTTAAAATGATTGGGGAAGAAAACTGGCAAATCAATAACTTGGTTGAGATTGGTTTCAGTGCAAACTTTGGGCAAGAATGAGGGATTTGTTCTAAATGACATTCTGTCAGCATGAAATATCAAATAGGGATGCTTGATGGATAAGGCCTGAAGTTCTGACACTCTGCGAGCAGAAGTAATAGCTACCAGAAAGATGGTCTTCCAAGACAAAAATTTGAGATCACAAGATGAAGCTGGATCAAATGGCGGGAGAATTATAGGTGAAAGCATAAAATTTAGATTCCAGGGAGAAGAGGGAGATTTCACAGGTGGTCTAATATGAAAGGTCCCTTTGAGAAAGGCTTTGGATAACTTGTGAGACATTTAAACCTTCAAAACCAAGATGAAAATTAGAAATAGCAGCCAATTGAACCTGAACTGTTGCTGCTGCAGCTCCTTTGTTAAAAATCATAGTCAAGAATTCTAAGATGGAAGCCATAGGGGCTTGGTAAGGATCGATATTATTTTTTAGAGGCCCATATAGAAAATTTCTTCCATTTGCTAAGATATAGCTTTCTAGTGGAAGACTTATGAGAAGACAAAAGGATCTGTTTCGTCTTATTGGAAAGGTTATGGAACCTGGCTATGATGGGAACTGGAGCAGCCAAGCTGTCAGCTTCAGGGACTGCAGAGAGGGATGAAGGTCCCCTGACGGGTGTGTCATAAGGTCTGCAACTGGGTCCAGAATCCAAGGATCCTCCAAAAGATTAAGTCGAAGGAAGGGGAACCAAATCTGACGAGGCTAATGAGGGGATAAAGGAATGGTGGTCCTTCCCAAGGATTTTGCTTTCTGTAGAAACTTGGGTATCAACAGGATTGGTGGAAATGCATAGAGGAGACCACAGGCCAATAGAATACGAGTGCATCCCTTGGGGCTTCTCCCGGAGGGAGAATCAGAGCAAAGTAGCTTCTTCATTTCGTGTTCATGTGACTGGCAAAAAGGTCACAGCAAGGCTGGCCCCACCAGTGGAATATCCTGTCCGCAATTTCTTTCTTGAGGGACCACTCGTGGGGCAACAAGATTGCCCTGCTCAATTTGTCTGCTATCATGTTGGATCTCCCTGGGATGTGCATTGCCAACAGAAAGTGCTGGGTGGAAACAGCCCACTGACAAACTATGAGAGCCTCTCAACAAAGGGGATAATATCTGGTTCCTCCTTGCTTGTTCAAATACCAGACCACCAACATGTTGTCTGTCTGAATCGCAATTGTACCCAGAGGAAGAGAGTCCTGCAAGTACTGCAATGCCAAAAGTACTGCTCTCATCTCTAGGACATTGATATGCAGATGTGTCTCTTGATTGGCCCATGTGCCTTTGGCAGTCTTTCCCAGAAAATGCCCCCCCCCCCACCCTATCAGGGAAGCATCCGTGGTCATAGTGGCTGCAGGAGGGGGTAGCACAAATGGGCACCTTCTCGTGACATGATGCAAAGTCAACCACTACTGAAGGTCCTTCTTGCAAGAATTTGTGATTACAGTGTGATTCATGGGTAGCTCTTGGTAAGACCATTGAGTGAACAACAGCCATTGAAGTACTTCCATATGCATCCGTGCTAGTGGTATGGCTAGAATTGTTGCTGCATCATGCCTAATAGTTTCAGAACTTCCGATGCTGGTGCTTTGTCTTTTGATATCAGGATGCTGACATGTTGACAAACAAGAAAAACTCTTTCTATTGGAAGTCTTAAGAGTGGTGGTGGTGGTGTCCAACTCTGCCTTGATAAAAACGATATGCTGCGATGGCGACAAGGCAGATTTTTCTGAGTTGACTGCAAAGCCAAGATGATTGCAGAGTGACAGAGTGGACTCCCTGGCCTGAATGAGTTGATACCTGGTGGTGGTGGTAAGGAGCCAGTCGTCTAGGTATGGAAACACCTGGAATCCTAGACGCCTCAGGTGAGCCATGACCACTGCCATGCATTTGAACATTTTGGGGGCTGTAGTGAGCCCAAAGTGCAGGGCTCGAAACTGATAATGATTGGCTCCCAGCCAGAAGCGCAGGTCATCCCTGGATGGCCTGGCCATTTTTATGTGGTAGTACGCATCCTTGAGAACTATCGAGCACATCCAATTGTCTTTCCCTAAGAAGGGAAGTATGTGACCATCCAAAAAAAGAAGTTATGTACTCACCATAACATTCCATATTTGTAGTCCATCTCGCCCTTCATTCTTACACATGGGTTCGGAGCCGATCCTTGGCTCCGACTTGGCCAATTAGCAAGCTCAAAGTCTTCTAGTTGGCTTGTGGCTAGATAGGTATCCCATGGTGCACCAGTATAATCCCCAGATCTTGTTTGCTGCTAACCATAGAGAAAAAGAACAGTAATAATAAAAGGTCTCCACTTGTTAAGAAAAAAAAATTCTTTCTCCAGATCCTTCCATGAAGGGGGTAGGAGGGTGGGTTCGTAAGAATGAAGGGTGAGATGGACTACAGACATGGAACGTTATGGTGAGTACATAACTTCTTTATGTTCTGTAGTCCTACCTCGCCTTCATTCTTACACATGGGAGAGCATCCCTAGCACCTTATTCTTGGGTGGCTCACGGAAAAATACTCCTGAGTACCGTGGAACCAAAGGAGGGTCTACTCCTAGAGGTCGAATCCAATTTGTAATGAGTAATTAAGGTGTGAGGGGGTAGCCCATGTTGCTGCTGCACAAATATTATCAACTGGAACCCTGGCTTGAAAGGCTGCAGAAGTAGACTGGGATCTTGTAGAATGAGCCTTAATTTTGAACGGTAAAGGCTGACCATTGGAAGAATAAATGTAGGATATACAACTGGAGATCCAGTTCGAAAGAGTCACTTTGGAAACCAGGAGATCTAATCTGGAGTCGGAAAAGGAAACAAATAATTGGTATAACTTTCTGAATTCCTTGGTCCAGTGTAGATAGAACCGTAATTATCTGTGAACGTCCAACTGATGGAATTTGTATTCTGCTGCACTGGAATGATTAGGGAAGAACACCGGAAGCTCTATAGTTTGGTTCAAGTTGTTATGACAGCACACCTTGGGGACAAAGGATGGATTAGTATGAAGAGATACTCTTATCTTTGTGAAAAATCAAATAAGGGGGCTTGACAGATAGTGCTTGTAACTCTGATACTCATCTAGCAGATGTGATTGCCACCAGAAAAGTACAGTTTTGTACCTACCATAAATGTAGATGTTTGAGTGCTTATACAGCTGCAGTCATCACACTTAGGTTATCCTGCCGTCAGGCGGGTCCTCGGTCGGCCGAATTCCAAAGTCTACGTCTGGCGTCGGTTGTCATCGCTTCCTCCCTGACGTCAGTGTGGCAGGGGTATAAAAGAGGCAGCCAACGCCATTTTCTTCAGTTTTTCTTGCCCCAGATGTCAGGTGCCCCCAGAAAGGAAGGCAATACATGATGTTATGCAAACATACATAAGTAAATAAATCAAAACAGTAGTTGCAAGCAAATACACCATGAAGGAATAGGTTGTATGTTAAAGGTGTTTGTCATAAGCCCTGTCCTAAGAGGGGATGGAGGGAGGGTAGCCTGGACTGCAGCTGTATGAGCACTCGAACATCTACATTTATGGTAGGTACAAAACTGTACTATGTTCATCGTGCATACAGCTGCAGTCATCACACTTGGGTAGAATCCCAAAGCTAAGTAAGGGTGGCTAGTACTAAGCGGAATTAGGAGGGGCTAGCATGCCCTGCAGGACTGCTGTGGCAAAGCCCGCTCTAGATTTTGAGTATAGTGGAAGGTGGTACTGCTTGGTGAAAGTGTGCACTGAACTCCAAGTAGCTGCTTCCAAAATGTCCTTGGTAGGAACCCCCCTGAGGAAAGCTGCTGAGGTAGCTGTAGCCCTGGTGGAGTGGGATCTTATGTATGCAGGCACTGATTTTCCATGAAATGAATAACAAAAGCGTATGCAGTGGGCTATCCATTTTGAAATAGTCTGTTTGGAAATAGCCTTTCCTTTAACACCTGCAGCATAGGACACAAAGAGCTGCTCAGATTTCCTGAATGACTTTGTTCTGTCCAAGTAATAACAAAGTTGCCTGTAAATGTCCAAGGAGTGTAGTAGCCTCTCCCCTTTGTTCTGTGGATTTGGATAAAAGGTAGGTAAATGAATAGTCTGATTCAAAGCCACACTGGATACTACCTTTGGCATGAAGGTAGGGTTGGTTCGTAAGGAAACCCTGTCCTGATGGAAAATGATGAATGGTTGCACAGCCATGAGGGCCTGTAGCTCCGAAACCCTGCGTGCTGAGGTAATAGCCAGAAGCAAGGCTGTTTTCCATGACAAGTACTGTAGCTCTGCTGAAGAAGCCGGCTCAAAAGGAGGCAGTGTCAGCTTCTCCAATACGAAGTTGAGGTCCCAAGCTGGAGCTGGTGGTTTCAGTGGGGGTTTTATATTTTTTGCCCCTCTGAGGAACTGCCTTAATAAAGGATGAGAGAATAAAGGAGGATCCATATTGTATTGTGCTGAAATGGCTGAAGCGTGGATCTTGATAGAAGAGAAGGAAAGGCCACTGTTTAACATCTCAGCTAGGTACTGTAAAATCTGAGGTATATTTATTACCCAAGGATTTTGGCCCTTTGCTTGATTCCACGAACAAAATAGTTTCCATTTGGCGGAGTAGGTTTTTCTAGTAGAGGGTCTCCTGGCCTCCAAGATGACATCCTGTACCTCTTTGGAGAGGAGAGTCTGTTGGCAAATTAAGGTATTTTCCATGCAGCTAGATTTAGAGTTCTGAGCTGGCTGTGAAGGGTCTTGTAGTTGTGCTGGGACAACAGAAGAGGAACTTGAGGTAGGATCCATGGTGGTGAGTAACAGGCTCTTTAGGAGAGGATACCAGTGCTGTCATGGCCAGTCTGGAGCAACGAGAATCATTTGTGGCCTCTCTCCTCTGGTTTTTAATAGGACTTTGGTCAGTAGATGTAGAGGAGGGAAGGCATAGACTGTCAATGCTGTCCAATTGAAAGAGAGTGTGTCCACTTTCCAGGCCTGTGGATGATAGGTCCTTGAGCAGAATTTTTCCAACTGGTAATTTCTGTGGGTAGCAAATAGATCTATGTCTGGCTGTCCCCATGTTTCAGTTATCTTTGAGAAGACTTGAGGATGCAACTTCCATTCGTGTGGGTCTGTCATAATTCTGCTCAAGTTGTCTGCCAGTGTGTTTTCCTTCCCTGGCAGGAATTGTGCCTGCAGTTGAACTTGTAATTCCAATGCTGTGTTCCACAGGGTCATAGCTTGCCTGCACAGGGGGTATGAATGCGTCCCTCCCCGTTTGTTTATGTACCACATGACTGTGGTGTTATCTGTCCTTATTAATAGCTGGCCCGGATGCAGTAGGTCCTTGAAGGTCATAAGAGCATTTTGCACAGCTAGCATCTCCTTTTGGTTGATGTGTAGGTGCATCTGTTTTTGGGACCATTTTCCCTGGATGCACTGATCTGCCATGTGTGCTCCCCAGGCGTAGTCTGAGGCGTCTGTTGTGATGATTTGACTTGCTTGTGGTATACAGAAAGGGAGACCCATGTTTCTTTGGCATGCTTGAGCCCACCACAAAAATTCCTTTTGAAGGCATGGAATGAGTGGTAAAATTGTTTACAAGCTGTGGCTGTGTTGAGACCATAATTTTTTTAGGTACCATTGTAGTTTCCTCATATGCAGCTTTGCAAATGGTATTAGTAGGATGCAAGATGCCATGAACCCCAGAGCCTGCAGGATTTTCCTTGCAGTTAACCTGTTTAAAGTTGCCATTTTGTTGAAGTATTGAGACAGTTGCCCTTGTTTGTCTGGCGTGAGGTAAGCCATCTGGGCCATTGTATTTAAGCTGGCACCCAGGAAAATTACCTGTTGAGAGGGTATTAGTTTTGATTTCTTTTTGTTCACTGTGTACCCCAGGCAGTTTAACAGTTTTATTATAAATGCCAGATGCTGCAATAGAATGTCCTTGCTGTCCGCTTGGATCAGGCAGTCGTCCAGATATGGGTAGATTTGTATTCCTTGTTGTCTGCAGAAAGCAATTACTGATGTCAGGCATTTCATAAACACTCTGGGCGCAGTAGATAAGCCAAAGGGCAATGCAAAGAATTGATAATGGGTTGAACCTGCAAGAGATCTGAGGTATCTTCTGCAATCCTGTCTGATAGGGACATGCAGGTATGCCTCCTTGAGGTCCAAAGTTACCAGCCAAGACTCCTTGCCCAGCATGGGAAGAAGCTGCTGTAATGTGAGCATCTTGAATTTTGGTACCTCTAGATATGTGTTTAGAATAGATAGGTCTAAGATGGGTCTCCAATCTTTGTCCTTCCTTGGTACCAGAAATAGTCTTGAATAAAAACCTTGACCTTGTTCTTTTGCAGGTACCTCTTGAATTGCTTTCATATCCATGAATGCGGAAATTTGTTTTTGTGCCTCTGCCCATTGATTTTGTGGCAGGTTTGGCATGCCTCTCATTTTTGGAAGGGTGTGAAAGTGGAACCTGTAGCCTCTGTCTATAATATCCAGAATCCATTTGTCCTTTGTAACAATGTGCAGGTTTTTTGAAAATAAGGCCAGTTTTCCGCCCAAAGGTGCTGCCATTTTTGCTTTGTTTGGCAGGCATAGGGGAAAGTCATTGTGTCTGTTTTCTAAATGACTGTGGTCTATCTTCTTCACCTCTTGGGGCTGGTGCTTGCCACTGCCTAGCTCTGTAAGATCCTTGAGGTTGTCCTCTACCCCTTGGGTGTCTGTATCTACCCCTTTGGGGTCTGTCCGTGGCTAGAAAGGACCAATTTTTTGAAGGCCAGTTTCTGCTGAAGCGTGGAGGCTGCACCTGCAAGAAATCTTTAACTGTTTGCATAGATTTCGCTTTTTCCTCCATTTTCTTTAGTACCTCCTCCAATTTAACACCAAACAATACATCTTTTTGTAGTGGTGCATCTAATAACTTTGCTTTGACATGATCTGGTAAGGTTTGCTCTTTGAGCCAAGCGTGTCTACGTATGACAGACCCCATGACAGCAGCTCTACATGAGGCCTCTAAAGCATCAAAACAACACTGTAAGGTATGTTTCCCCACTTGTTCTGCTCCATGCAACAAATCCTGCAACTCTTTCAAATCTGGTTGTTCTGTTTGTGTCATTTTGCTTTTCAGCTGAGATAGCAAGAACTGCTGGTACTTTAACACATGAAATTGACAGTTTAATGCCCTCATGGTTAAAGTGGCTGATGTATACACCTTTTTCCCCCACCTTTCTAATGCTCTGGCATCTCTCTCTGAAGGTAAAGGGTTTTTAGCAGTAGAGGCCTTAACCCCCTTGGGACCCCGAGAAACAGTTTCTGGGTCAGCAGAAGGGCTTTTATAAAGGAACTGGTGAGAATCAGGAACCTGGTAATATCGGTCTGGTTTAACAGGGGCAGGAGGTAGAGAGTCTGGATTAAGACTGGCTTCTGCGTACACATCATCCAAAATATCTAAGACAGGAGGAATAGCCAGGGGCCTATGCTGGGGAAGCAACAGAAATTCCCTGAGCCTTTTCTTGGAATCTGAGTAATCTTGGCCTTCCCAGTGGAAGTGCTCTCTCAATGTATGAAGGGTTTCCCCAAAACAGTAGTCCTCAGGGGGGAGACAGAGGGAATAGACTCCTCAGCATCAGAGTCTACAAATGGGGAATAGGCGTAATCCTGGTCCTCAGAAAGGTCTGAGGTAATAGAAGCCTGGTCTGAGGAAGGGAAGTCTTCCTCCAATCTGGGTCTTTTGTCTGAGGGGGGTTGAGAACCCCTGATGAGTGTAATCAAATCCTCAGCCATTTTAAGCATCTGTTTTTTAGGCATGGGGCCTTGAGAAGGGGTCTGAGGACCCTGTTTTTTAATTTTGATTGGAGCTTTAGATTTAGAGAACGATTTAATAGAGAATGTGGTAGGCCTGAAAACGCCTTCAGAAATGGCAGGCCTTGCTAAATTTTCCATTTTTCCGCCAAGAGTGGCGTCGGTATCTGCAGTGGGAATGGAGACCGAGGAAGCTGCGACCTCGGGTACTGAAGTCGCCGGTAAAATAGTTTCATTGGTAGTCAGGGGCTGAGTAGGTGCCTCGCTGAGAACCGGAGAACTGGTAGTCGGCCTTAGCGTGATCTCAGTACTCGGTGCAGGCCTTGGATGTCTGTCCTTATCCTTGCGTTTTTTGCCTGAAACTGACGTCGGTATATCCGATGACATGATATAATTAAATTTTTTGCCAAAATAATGAAGGGCAAACTTCGCCCGGCGCTTAATAGTGCGCTTGTTAAACCTAGCACAAAAACGGCAGGCCGAGACGTCGTGGTCTGGCCCCAAGCAAGGTATACAGTAAGAGTGAAAATCCTTATGCGGTATTAGCTTCCCACAAGAAATGCAATTATTAACTTTGTCTGACATCGGTCTGAGGCAAGAAAAGCTTCCCCAATGGGGTACTTAGCTTTGAAGAAGACTTTGGCTGAAATACTTTTCGTAAATCTCAGGAGCTGGCCGACTGGCACTTGTGAACTGCTTCTACTTCGGGCACCGCGCGGCAAGAAAGACTGAAGAAAATGGTGTCGGCTGCCTCTTTTATACCCCTGCCGCACTGACGTCAGGAAGGAAGCGACGACAACCGACGCCGGACCTAGACTTTGGAATTCGGCCGACCGAGGACCCGCCTGACAGCAGGATAACCCAAGTGTGATGACTGCAGCTGTATGCACGATGAACATCACAGTATTCCAAGACAGAAACTTCAACGAACACGAATGAGCTGGTTCAAAGGGTGGAGACGTTAATTTGGATAGAACGAAGTTTAGATCCCATAAAGCTACCGGTTCCTGAAAGGGAGGTCTCAACAAAGTAGTACTTTTAAGGAAGGTCTTACACAATCTGTGTGACATCAGATTGGACTCATGTTGACCCAAATGAAAATTTGACATTGCTGCCAACTGAACCTTAATTGTGACAGCAGCAGAACCCTGGTGAAAAAGTTCAGACAAGAATTCCAATACCACTGGAATCGATGCCGTATACAGGTCAACATTCCTTTTCTCAGCCCAGATAGAAAACCTTCTCCATTTGCTAGTGTATAACTTTCTAGTGGAGGGTTTGTGAGAAGATGTAATAATGTGGGTCACAGCGGTGAGAAATCATAAAGCCTGACTAGGGATGGAACTGGAGCAGCCAAGCTGTCAAACTGAGGGTGTGGAGGTTGGGATGAAGAGAGCCTGACATGTGGATCAATAGATCTGGCACTGGGTCCAGAGTCCATGGGTGGTCTAGTAGATGAGGCTCGAGAAAGGGGAACCAAATCTGACAAGGCCAGTAAGGAGTGATAAGGATCAATTTGATTCCCAACAGTTTTGCTTTCTAAATCACCTTGGATACAAGAGGAAAGGGAGGGAAAGCATAAAGGAGACCCAGGGCCAATTGTAAACAATTGCGTCTCTCTGTGACTCCCCCGGAGGGGGGAATAAGCGAAAAATAAATGCTGCATTTGGAGTTGATTGGGCTGGCGAAAAGATCGCAGCAAGGCTGTCCCCATCTGCAGGAAATCTGTTCTGCTATTTCCTGCTTCAGAGACCACTCGTGAGGAATCAAGATTGCCCAGCTGAGTTTGTCTGCTATCACGTTAGTTGCCCCGGGATGTGCATTGCCACTAGAAAGCGCTGGGAAGATATCGCCCATTTCCAAACATGAATAGCCACTCGGCAGAGTGGGTACGATCTGGTTCCACCTTGTTTGTTGAGATAACATACTACCGACATGTTGTCTGATTGAATTGCTATTCCCTAGAGGAAGAAGGACGTGGAGTGCTTCCAATGCCAGAAGCACTGCCCTCATCTCTAGGACATTGATAGGCAGGTGGGCCTCGTGATCTTGATATGTGCCTTGGACAGTCCTGCCTAGATAATGCCCCCCCCCCACCCTGTGAGGCATCCGTGGTCACAGTAGCAACGGGTTGGCGAGAAAGGAATGGAGTGCCTGTGGTTAGTTGGTTGGGTTGGATCCACCAACGGAGGTCCTTTTTGCAAGACTCTGTTACCAGGATGTGGTGGTGTAGAGGCAGTTGTTGGAAGGATCACTGGGACGATAGAAGCCATTGAAGAATCCACATGTGTAGTCTGGCAAGAGGGACTAGTAATAGGTAAAGGCCATGGTCCCTAAATGTTTCAGCACTGTCTTTGCCTTGAGTTTCCAGAAGGGGAGAAGACGAAAAACTTGTTGTTCGAGATTCTGTGCTCTTTCTGCTGGAAGACAAGCCAACATGGTGACTGTGTCTATTTCAGCACCTATAAAAGTCACAAATTGAGAGGGCGATACGGCAGACTTTTCCCAATTTATAGTAATCCCTAACTGAGCACAAAGTTGGATAGTGGAGTCTCTGGTTTGAAGAAGTAGATGCCTGGTGGAGGCGGTCAGGAGCCAGTCATCCAGATACGGAAACACCTGTAATCCTAGACGTCTCAGGTGAGCTGTCACTACTGCCATACACTTGAACACCCCAGGGGCTGTGGTGAGACCAAAGGGCATAGCACAAAACTGGTAGTGACTGTTTACCAGCCAGAAGCGCAGAAGGCTCCTTGACACTCTGTTCATTTTTATGTGGTAGTACACGTCTTGGAGGTCTACTGAGCACATCCAAGTGTCTTTCCCTAATAGAGGGTGTATAGACTGCATTGTCACCATCTGGAACTTGTCCTTCTTTACGGATTCATTTAATTTGCTGAGGTCCAAGATGGGCCTCCAGTTCCCTGTACATTTTGGCTCTAAAAAGAATCTGGAGTAAGTTCCGAATCCTACCTGGTCTGCGGGGACAGTTTAGATGACTGTTTGCAAGCAACTTGTTCACTTCTACAGTTGCTTGATCCCTGTAACTGGGTGGAACATCCGGGATCCTCTTGGGAACTTGAGGTGGAAGAGAAAAAGGGTATGTAGTAACCTCTGGTGATAATTCTTTGTACCCATTTGTCTCGGGTGATACTTAGCCAGGCTTCTGGATACAAAGAAATGTGACCCCCAACTGGCTCCAGAGAAGCACAGTCGGGCCCCACATCAGGAGCACTAATAGGGTCAGCTTCGAAACGAATCGTGGCCTCCCTGGTTTTGCAGTCTGCCCCTGCCTCTAGGGCGACATCTACCATTTGGCTCCTCCTCCTCTGCCTCTGAAGGTGGAGTCACCCTGTGCATCATGGAAAAACCTCTGGGACTTCTTGAACCACATTTTACCACCTCTCTGACCCTTGGGGTATGGTCTAGAGGGGACGGTAAAACGTACTCCCACAGCAGACAGTGTTTTCCCTACTTGCTCACACCTGGTGAGGGTGTCTTTTACCTTAGTGCCAAACAAGGAAGAACCGTCAAAGGGGTCGTTGGTAAAGGCAGACTTGAACGGCTCCGCAAAATTACACAAGCACATCCAGGAGTGCCTCCTAAGTGAAACTCCTGAACCCGCTGCCCTGCTCGCTCCATCGGCTGCATAAGAAATAAGCCTCAAGGATGAGTTAACAATGGAATTCAAGGTGGACAACTGAACAGACACCTTATCAGGGACTCTTTCAGTAGATGTACCGTGTAGAGTCTCTCCTAGCTCCTTAAGGAGATCTCTCTGAAGCCTTGTAAAATGTGTTAGATAGGTCAGCGAACTGAGAGTGAATGCCGCTGATGAAAAGATACACTCTCCATATCTGTCCATCGTTCAAGTCTCCTTGTGCAGATGATGGACAGATGAAGTCTCCGATCGCTCCTTCTTAGTGGCCGCCGCCGCCAACACAATGGCATCTACAGGAACACCCTTGGATAAAAATTCCTTTTCCTTAGGGGCTGACAAAAATGTATTGGGTCTCCTGGGGACCGACTCCACAGCATCAGGAGTCTCCTACAACTTTCGACTAATAAGATCTAAAAGTTCATCAAAAGGTGGAGACACCCAAGAGGCTGAAGGCTGAGACCTGAAAGCCTTCAGGTACATAGACTCCTCAGAATGGGTAACAGTGGGCCAGCATCACCTCTGCTTAAGGATCTCTAAAATGTCAACAAAGGAGACATCATCAGAGGATGACCTGGGGGACCCCTCTTACTCCTCGAGGTCGGTGTTGGAGGTAAGAGACTCATCCTGGGAGTCTACATGCTTCCTCTTGCATGTCCTCTTCCAAGGGGGCTCCTCAGAAGGGTATTCCTGGGAGGTCTCGGAAGAGTGGGGGCCACCAGCCGGAGGCTCCTGAGGCTGTGGGTCTCTGCTGTCTAGAGAGGGAGTACGTGCTGAGACTGAGGTTGGTACCCCTGGATGGAGCTGATGATCAGGACAGCACACTCCTCATCATCTCAAAGGCCGACCTCTCCAGCTCAGAAGACTTCCCCTGCTTTGAGGAGACTGAGAAAGTCATCGGCTCCAGAGCCATCAGCTTTTGAGATACATGTAGGGTCTGAGCTCACCCTAGCCAATGCACCGAGAGGGAGACTTGGAACCGAAGAGGACTGGTTCCAGGCGTCCTTGTCAGGGCTGACTGGGGAACTTCGGCTCCTAGAAACCACGGATGGCACTGAAGGTGTCGGAGTGGAACTCAGCTCCGAGACAGCCTCAGGGGGAGCTGAAACAGAGGGTTCCACAACCAGCGGTACTGAGCACTCTGGCCCCGAAGGCCCAGCTCGGCTTGGAGGAGGAACTGCAAAAGGGGGTGGGACTCAAGTAGCTCTGGGACCGACTGGGTTGGAGCCAACAGCATTTTGGGTAAGGCAGATGACTTCAGGAGTCTCAGCACTACTCTCTCCACATCTTCTTCTGATAGGCTTCTGGAAGACAGTGTGGGAGATCTAGAACTCTGTAAAATAGGGAACCTTAAAGTAGGGGATACCGGCAAGGGATCTCTGGACCAGCTCCAATGTCTGCTATCATTGGTCGGCTCCGAACTGCCTGGGGCCGACACTGTAGTCATAGTAGGTACACACTCGATCGGTTCCAAAAATCAGTGGAGCCAAGGAGGGAGAATTCTTGTCTGGTTTTGACATTTTGTGAGGCAGTTCCGATGCACCATATGGCACCGGGGAATGCCTCTTGGAAGGTTTAGCCTTTTCTTTTCTGGATCCATGCGATTTAGAGGAGGAAGACAAACTGGCCAAGTCTTCCTGAAAAGAAGGCTTAAGGAGACCTTTTAATATTAGTTTATTCTTCTGCTCCTGTAATACCTTGGCACTGAAAGAATGGTAAAACAAACATGTTTCTTGTAAATGGATGGCTCCGAGGCAATACACACAGTTACTCTGGCCATCAGTAATATACATCTTCTGCAAGCATTTCATACATTTCTTAAACCCCAAGGTTTTATGATCTTTTGCCTCTTTAGACATGGCACTGATGATGCAGCAAAAAGACACAAGCTACACACACAGAGAGGACTAGGTTCTCTAACTTAAACGGGCCTAGCCCTGACTGCACTAACAATCACACAACCACGAAGATTAGGTCCTCTAACTCAAACGGGCCTAGCCCTAGGTAGAGAAGAAAGAGAGAAACCTAGATCCTCTAACTCAAACGGACCTAGAACAGAGGATACTAAAGGTCTGAAACTACCAAATATACTGACACGCACACACAAGGTAGAGGCCTGTATACAAATTTTATGCCATAGAATCAAAAAGGGTTGAAATGTCAAGAACACTTGTCAACTAAGGTAAATTTCTGACAAATAACTCTGTGGATTACTCTAAATAAAACTAGTTAAAGTAATAACACTGCACACTAAAGAACACTATACACAGAAGGTTAAATTGAGCGCAAAGCGCGCCTTAACAGCAAGCACTAATTATCGAACTTATCAACTACCAATTGCCTAAGCTAATCTAGCACTGTAAATAACAACTAGGGGCAAGACGCCCATCAAGTAAAACAAAACTGGCACACAGGATACCAAGGAGAACAATAAAGGCCAACCAGTTCTCAACACTAATTCACTAAATAGAAGAAAAAACAGGTACTTCAGCAGATAAAAACTACTCTAATCATAGTAAAATGCTAGCAAAGGCTATATAACTAGAAAAGTTAAGCTGAAATAGAGAAAAAAATAGCAAAATGTGTTAAACTTAGCCACGGCCAAGAAGAAGCACATCTGAATTCGTTGACGCAGCAAACGAGATCTGGGGATTATACTGATGCACCATGGGATACCTACCTAGCCACAAGCCAACTAGAAAACTTTGAGCTTGCTAATAGGCTGAGTCGGTGCCAAGGATCAGCTCCAAACCTATGAGCAAGAATGAAGGTGAGATGGGACGACAGAACAACTTCTCTTTCTTTACGTATTGGTTCAGTCTACTGAGGTCCAATATGGCTGTCCAGTCCCCCATCTTTCTTTGTAACCAAAAAGAATCTTGAGCAAGTTCTCAATCCTGTTTGGTCTGCTGGGACTGTTTGGATGACTCTTTTTGTTAGCAACGTTTGGACCTCTATAGTTGCCTGTTCCCTGTAACTAGGTGGATTGTCTAGGATTTTTCTTATGATGGGGGTGGGGGTGTGGCGAATGGAATGAAATACCCTCTGGAAATGATACTTTATACCCAGCTGTCTTTTGTTACAAAGATAAGCGACCCCCGATTGCCTCCGGAGCAGGACAGTCGGGCCTCCTCTCAGGAGTGCTGGTAGGGCTTCCCAGAGAAGTGATCTCTCCAGTGTTGCGGACCTCCTCTGCCGCGAGGGCGGCTTCTTCCATTATTACCCCCTCCCTCTGCCCCTGGAGGGGGGGGTTTCACCACGTGTGTCTTGAAAGGCTCCTTGGGCTTTTTGGAACCACATTTTTCCTCCCCTTTGACCTTTAGGGTAGGGTTGGGTAGGGGTGGAGAAACAGACCCCGATGGCAGACCGTGTCTTTCCGTCCTGTTCACACCTGGTTAAGGTTTCCTTCACTTTAGGCCCGAAAAGGGACAAGCCATCAAAGGGAGTGATCACAAAGGATGACTTG
The DNA here is from genome assembly GCF_019279795.1 of Protopterus annectens. NCBI lineage: Eukaryota > Metazoa > Chordata > Ceratodontiformes > Protopteridae > Protopterus > Protopterus annectens. The sequence continues at coordinate 439,497,179 of NC_056750.1, read as the reverse complement.
AAGGGTTCCGTGAAGGAACACAAGCGCATCCAGGAATGTCTCCTAAGAGCGATTCCTGTACCCACTGCCCTACTCGTTCCATCAGCTGCATAGGATATGAGACACATGGATGAGTTGACAATTGAATTTAGGGTAGCAAGCTGGGCAACAACTTTGTCAGAGGCTCCTGCAGCTACTGTACCCTGAAGAATATCTCTCAACTTTCTTAAGGAGATCTCTTTGCAACCTAGTAAAATGGGTTAAGTAGTTCAATGAACGGAGGGCAAAGGCCATTGAACTGAACATGTGCTTCCCATATCTATCCATAATCACTGAGTCTCGGTTAGGAGGATGGATAGATGAGGAAGTCTCAGACATTTCCTTCTTGGTGGCTGCTGCCACCACCATGGCATCAACCGGAACACATTTAGTTAAGAATGTTTTGTCAAGTGGGACAGAAATTAATTTATTAGGCCTCCTAGGGACAGGCTACATAGTATCCGGAGACTCCCACGCCCTTCGTGAGACCAGCTTCATCAGCTCATCGAAGGGCGGAGACACCCAAGAGGTGGAGGGCTGAGACCCGAAAGCCTTCAGGAGAACTGACTCATCCTCAGTAGGGCTTTTGGACTGCCAGTCACCCCTCTGTCCAAGGATCTCAAGTATCTCAGTAAAAGAGATATCCTCGGGGGGACCGTGGGGACCCTTTTGACTCATCTAAGTCAGTATCCGATGTGAGAGACTCCTGTGGGGAATCTAGGTGCTTCCTCTTGCACAATCTCTTCCTGGGAAACTCATCAGTGGGGGCCTCTGGTGAGGTCTCGGAAGAGCAGGGGCCACCCATTGGGGCTTCCTGAGGCTCTGGGTCTCTACGCTTAGTCAGGATGCGTGAGGCAGAAGCAGACATAGGCACTTTAGGGGAGGAGGAGGGCAGACCCGAAGTCGAGGATATTCTAGGAGACATGACTCTCCTCAAGGCATCGAAAGCACCTCTGCTCCGATGTGAAGGAGCTGACGGATCCGAGGAAACCGTCAACACCCCCGGCACTGAGACAGTGGGCTCCGAGCCCGAGGTTGGATCGGAGCTCATCCAAGCCAATGCCCCGAGTGGCAAAGTTGGTCCGACTGTTCTCCCCGGACCTGACCAGAGAGCATCGGCTCCTAGAGTCCTTGATAGGCACCGAGGATGTCAGAGTACATGGAGCCGAACACAATGGAGCAGGAGTCGGCTCTGAGGATTCCATTAACATCAGGTCTGCCTCCTCCGGCTCCAAAGGACTAGCATGGCTTGGAGGAGGAATAGTAAGAGTCAGTGCAATGGTCTTCGGCTCCGAAGCCATTTGGGTTGAAGCTGATAACATTTTGGCTAATGCCAGTGCCGACAACAGCTTCTGTACCACACAATCCATGCCTAGATCAGACAGGCTGATAGATGATCTAGAAGATGGTACTGAAGGTGGTACCGACTTTGGCGCTTCGGAGAGCGGCTCCAAGACTGGGGACCGGCTCAAAAAGGAAAAGACTGTCAGCTCCGAGGGCAGTGGAGCCAAAGTCGATGACTTCTTTGATTTTTTTTTTAGTCCAATGTCTTGGGAGACTTTGAAGACCTACTGGAACCATCCTGCTCACTCAAAGCTTCCTGAAATGAAGGCTTCAATAAGCCTCTATCGATCAGTTTCCTCTTCTTTTCCTGCAGGACCCTAGAGGAGAAGGAATGACAAATGGCACAATTCATAGGTTCATAGGTAAGTACTAGGCTATCTGCCCAAAGGCATTTATAAGCCTAGCCAGAATGTATTGGTTTTCGCCGCCCCCCTTACATTAGTTCCCAGTGCCTCTGTCCAGCAGAGCCGTTGAGGTGATCCCCGGGGTAAACTTTGTTTCTCATCGGTTAACGAGGAGTTCTGCCTAATGTAGATTGGAATCTTGTTCCATTGTATGGGAAGTCTCTGGGACAGAAATCTATCCCTCCAGCATGTCCTATTTATTGTTGTGATGAGGTTTAGATCCCTGGAGCGTGTGGCTCGAGGGGATATGGTTTTCTTTAGGTGAAGCATGTTTATCAATTCTGGGTTGGACACGGCCTTGTATGTCAGGCAGAGATCACCTCTGAGTAGGCAGTATGCAACCGAGTACAGCTGGAGTTTCTTCAGTCGAGCTACATAGAGCATCTGCTTGAGGCCAGTGACCCTCTTGGTGAGGAACTTCTGTGGTCTTTCCAGTTGTTGCAGGTGTCTTGTAAGGTATATCCCAAATGGGGCATTGTACTCAATGATGGGTCTGATGAGTGATGCGTAGAGGGGCCCAATGACTTCTTTCGATCTGGATGCAAACCCTTTTGTGATTAGGTGGGTCACATAGAAGGATTTTCTAACCACTATGGCAATGTGATTATCAAAGAAGAGGTTACTATCTACTTGGATCCCCAGATCCCTTATTACATCTTCCATATTTAGGGGGCTACCACCTATGTGGTAGTTTGTGGGTACTTTGTTTTTTTCCAAAAGGGATGACTATGCACTTTTTGGCATTTAGCTTGAGACCATGGTTTTGACACCAGGTATCTATCTCAGTGAGACCCTTTTGGGGAATGTCTGTGTCAGCTGGAGAGTTAATTATAGCCCCTAGTTTGCAGTCGTCTGCGAACTTGGTGAGCCATAATCCTCCTGTGCTTGCCTGTACCTCTGAGAAGTATATGCCAAACAGGAGGGGTCCTAGGACAGAGCCCTGGGGAACGCCATTTGTAACAGGTTTAGAGTCAGACCTAGCTCCTGCAACTCTTACCATGTGGGTTCTGTCCGTGAGCCAGTTGGCAACCCATCTTGTGACATTGGGGTTTATGTTCATACTGGTGAGCTTGTCTGTAATACCTGAGTGGGGAATAGTGTTGAATGCCTTTGCAAGGTCTAGGTAAGCTGTGTGGACCACCTTTCCCTCGTCTATAGCCTTGGTAATTGTCTCAAAGAAGTCCACCAGGTTTAGGAGGCATGATCTGCCCTTAAAGCCGAACAGGGTTGGGTCCAGTCTTTGCAGGTTTCCAGTGTCTCGGTTAATGAGATCCATGAAGATGCGCTCCATAGATTTGCAGACCAAGCTAGTCAGGCTTATAGGGCAATAGTTCCCGGGGTCTGTTGTGGCTCCACCTTTGTGGAGCGGAATAACCGCTGCTGTGTGCCACTCTGTGGGCATGTAGCCTGTGGAGAGGCTGAATTTAAACAATGTGTTTAGGTGAGGGGTTAGTTCATCTTTGAGCTCATGTAGGACGCAGCCTGGGACACCGTCCGGTCCCACTGATGCTGTGTTTTTGGCTTTGGAAAGGGCTGTTTTAACCTGAGTGTCTGTGATTTCAGGGGTACTACATTCTTCTGGCATAGTTATGGGCCCTTTTGGGGGTGAGGTTTGCACTGAACCTGTCTGCCAGGATGATGGCTATATCGGTCAATTGAGTGCATTTTGTGCCATTCTGCACTAACTCCGAGCAGATCTGAGAATTGCCACTTAGATTCTTGACATAGCTGAAGAGTGCCTTGTGGTTATCTTTGGAGTCCATGGCAATTTTTCTTTCGAAGCTAACCTTGTATGATTATATGAGGGAATGTAGTTTCTTGCCGATACTGATCAGGGATGTCTTCCCTTCTTGGGATTTTACTCTTTTCTGTACTAGTTTCCTCCTTGTATTGTATAGCTTGTTTATGGCAGGGGTCCCACCAGACTGGTTTCCTTTTCTTGGAGGAGTGAGTCTTGGTTTTGTTTGGGATAGCACGATCCATGCATTCTTGTAGGTGCCCGCAGAGTGCATTAGTAAAGTATTTTGCAGCTTGGACAGCGTTATCCTTTAGCATGGGGGCTTTGAAACTTCCCACCTCGGTCTTAATGTGAAGTTTGCTTTTGAAAAGTTTTTCACGGTGGTTTCTTTGACCGGGGGTGGTGGCAGAATGTGGATATCCAGAGTGATTAGTTTATAGTCAGATCTAACCAGCGAGGGGTTGACTTCCGGTGTGCAACACCGGTCACCCATGTTGGTCATGACCAGGTCCAATATATTGTCACCTCTGGTGGGGGTATTAACCAGTTGATCCAGGGCGTTTGAGTTTATAAATTCTAGGAAATGTTGGGCCAGGGAATTCATACTTGAGTAGTTCTCCCAGTTAATGTTTGGATAATTGAAATCACCCAATATCAGGGTGTTTGATAGGACCTTTATGTTTCCCAGTTTTTCCAGGAATGTGGAGTGGGGGTCCTGGGACATGGTGGGTGATCTGTAGCAAGCTGTAATTTGAATAGCAGTTTTGCCCATTGTTAGTTGCACGTGGATGACCTCTGAAGCATTGTGCTGTGCCACTAACCTGGAGGTGTGGGTATCCTTGATGAATATGGATACTCCCCCGCCTTTTGTATTTCAGTATGGGTTTTGTGGCCAAAATGTATGGTATGAGTTGTAGCCTGGTAGTGCTGGGGTGCTCTCTGGAGTCTTAAACCAGGTTTCTGTTACTGCACATATATTGATTTTCCCCATACTGAGGAGTGCCTCAAGTGCGTGCATTTTGAGGGTTAGACTTCTGGCATTGAGCAGCATTACCCTCAATTTTTTGTTACTTGTTCTATTTACGGTGGTGGGTTTGTCTTTTGAGCCTTGCCTAAAAAAGGAACTATGGGGGTGGCAAGAGTCTTGGCCAGTATTCAAAAGCCTAAGGGTGATAGGTGCAAGCTGTCTCTAGCAAAGCAGCATGGCTTGTCGAGCATGTCGTCCCAGGTTGACAGACACTGGATCCCCTTTGAATGACACCAGAAGCTTAGCCAATTGTTGAAATTGATAATTTTTTTTCCCTATACCGTGGTATCATTCTTGGTAAGGGCAGGATGCTACTCAGGGTCAGGGTCACACCAGCCTGGGCTATGTGATCAGACAGCTCTTCCACGTCTCTTTTCATGTAGTTCAGGAAGGTATGGCTCAGGTCATTCACACCAACATGGACAATGACAGAGTCATATTTGTACTTGTTCTAGAGTGACCTGTGTGCTTGTGTTATGTGGCGGATCCTGGCACCTGACAAGCAACTTACAGTAACCTTCTCCTTGTTCAGCCTAGTGAGTGGGATGTCAGTGTGCCAGACTACAGAGTCACCTATTACTAGTGTGTTGGGTATGTTAGTTTGCCTTAAGGGCTGTGATTGTGTGGCACACTGGTTTTGTGAAGTACGCATTTCATGGTTTGTGTTGTGGGGTGGAGGTTGCTTGGATGTCTGCTTTGTAGGTCTCTGTTGCTTTTTTCAGATTTTTTATTTAGAGCCTCCGAGTATGTTTCTGTGTATTTATGTGTGTTTTTTGCCAGTGCTAGTTTCATAGGTCTATGTGAGACTGGTGGTGTGATGCAAGTAATTTCCTTCTCCCCTTGACTGCCTGGTCCAGTCTTGGGTTGAGAGAGCTTAGCCTCCAGTTTGGCTGTATAATTGCATCTCTCGCATGTATTAGTGTTTGGTGGAAGGAGAAGAGGGTTGTCTGTGTACATGAGGCAATTGTAACATTGCCTCAAAATGCCCAGATTCACTAGGTTGGACTGGAGAGTACACCTGAAACTGTCATTTGGACATGCCTGGATAGGTACAGTGAACTGTTTTACTGACTGGTAAGGTCGAACATAGAGCCTTGTCCTTCTCTACAGTATAGGGGGGGTCTAGTGCTAAGGTTTATTAGTGCTCGATATGAGTTTTGGGCAAGTGCAGGGATGAGAAGTGAATGATTTGAGTGCTTAAGTTGAAAGTTTGTCTAGTTCCAAGAGAAAAATTGAACAGTAGACTTTGTGGACGTGCAAAACCAAGTAAATGCGGGTTTTATAGCAGGGAAATGAAAGAGATAAAAATTAGCCCAAAATGGCCAATAAACTACTAATTTCTGGGCTGAAACCACTTCTCCAGGGACAGATAGGCTGCTCAAAGCTCCCTCTCTCACAGTGAACAGTGAAACTTCCTTCTATCCAAGTAAGGTATTGGCAAACACAGAAACTTGTAACACAGCCCTGAATTCAGCACTAACCTGAAAACTGGACTAAACTAGCTTAGAAAGGTGGAAAAACAAGTCCCCCCCCCCCCCAGAAAATAAAGCAGATACAATCAAAACACACTTTAAATGCACAGAAATGGCTATCGCACTTGAGTATGTAGCATAAAACAGTTAAACAGGTAATTTAAACACAAAAATGACATTGTTAAAGTGCAGGAAGTAAAATAAGTACAATATGTAGCTGAAACAAGCTTTTTAAATCCCAGAAACTCTAGAAAATCGGCGTTTTAGGCGGAATTAGCTAAAGGCAACAAGAAAATGCAGAAAAATTATACTTAATCACTCAAGTCTCTCTTTTGTCTCTCTGCTGCTGCAGAACTCTGCAGGGCACCAGGCAGGAGCTTGCTGAGCTGTATACTAGCACAAAAACCTTGCAAATACGGGTTTTATAGCAGGGAAATGAAAGAGATAGAAATTAGCCCAAAATGGCCAATAAACTACTAATTTCTGGGCTGAAACCACTCCTCCAGGGACAGATAGGCTGTTCAAAGCTCCCTATCTCACAGTAAACAGAGAAAAGTACAGTTGTGTACCTACCATAAATGTAGATGTTCGAGTGTATTCACTGTTGCAGTCATTACAATTGGGTTATCCTGCTGACAGGCTACCCGCAGTCGGCCTGAATTCCAAAGTCTAGGTCCGGCGTCAGTTGCTGTCGCCTTCTCCCTGACATCAGTACGGCAGGGGTATAAAAGATGCAGCCGACGCCATTTTCTTCAGTTTTTCTTGCCCCAGATGTCAGGTGCCCCTAAAATGGTAGGCTAAATTATGCCAATAAGCATGCATGCACAAAAAACTTTTCCTTCATCTACAAGCAAATACATCACATAGGTTGTATAGAATAGAGAAGTACAGATAAGTCCCAGCAAGGAAAAGGGGGATGGTGGGAGGGTAACCTGGACTGCAACAGTGAATACACTCTAACATCTACATTTATGGTAGGTACACAACTGTACTATGTTCATCGTGTTTCACTGTTGCAGTCATTACAATTTGGTTGAATCCCAAAGCTAATGTTAGGAGGCTGGTGCTAAATAGGATTAGGAGTGGCTATCAGGCCCTGCAGAACTGCAGCCAGTGGCAAATTCTGCCCTGGATTTAGAGTAGAGAGGTAGGTGATAGTGCTTTGTAAAAGTATGCACTGAACTCCAAGTTGCAGCCTCTAAGATGTCTTTGGTTGGTACTCCTCTGATGCAGGCTGCTGAAGTGGCTGCTGCTCTAGTTGAATGTGGCCTAATGCCCTTAGGCACTGATTTGCCATGCTGTGAATAGCAGAAACGAATGCAGTGGCCTATCCACTTTGAAATAGTCTGTTTTGAGATAGGCTTTCCTTGTGATCCTGCAGCATATGCCACTAGAAGTTGTTCATTCTTTCTGAAAGCTTTGGTTCTGTCCAGGTAGAAGCGTAGCTGCCTGTGAATGTCCAAAGAATGCAGAATTCTCTCACCCTTATTCTGTGGGTTTGGATAAAAGGCAGGCAAATGAATTGTTTGGTTAAGGGCCACACTGGACACTACCTTAGGCATAAATGTAGGGTTTGTCCGCAGGGAAACCCTGTCAGGATGGAAAATGATAAAATGTTCCACAGCCATGAGTGCCTGTAACTCAGACTTGTCGAGCAGAGGTTACTGCTAGGAGCAGAGCTGTTTTCCAGGATAAGAATTTTATATCAGCTGCAAAGGCTGTTTCAAATAGAGGCAATGTGAGTTTTTCCAAGACATAGTTGAGGTCCCATGCAGGTATTGGTGCTCTCCTTGGAGGTCTTATGTTTTTGGCCACTCTGAGGTACTGCCTTAGTAATGGATGAGAAAAAAATAGGTGGTTCTGTATTGTAATGAGCTGAAATTGCAGAGGTATGAATTTTAATTGATGGAAAGGAAAGACTTTTATCAAGCATCTCAGTTAAGTATTGCAAAATTTGAGGAATATTTGGAACAATCGTTTCAAAACCTTGTGCCTGATTCCAAGCACAGAATCTCTTCCATTTTTCTGCATAAGATTTTCTGGTGCTAGGCCTCCTGGGCTCCAAAATAACATTCATCACTGCTTTAGAGAGAGGTGTGCCTTGACTGGCTAGGTTATCTACCATGCTGCCAGGTTTAAGGTCCTGAGTTGGCTGTGCAGTATCTGACTGTCTTGTTGGGTCAATAAGTGAAAAATCTGAGGTAATGACCAAGCTGGGCATTGAGACAAGCTCTTTAGGATTGGGTACCAGTGCTGGCGGGGCCAGTCTGGGGCAATCAGTATCATTTTTGGTTTCTCTTGTCTGACCTTGAGGAGTATCTTGGGGAGGAGAGGCAGAGGAGGGAAGGCATATACTTTTAGGTCTTTCCAGCTGAAAGACAGAGCATCCACTTTCCATGCTTGCTTGTGATGAGTCCTTGTGCAGAATTTCTGAAGTTGGTAGTTGTGAGGGGAGGCAAATAGATCTATGTCCGGGCATCCCCAGTTCCTTGTTAACATGCTGAAGACTTGTGGATCCAATTTTCACTCGTGGGGATCCATTAGGTTTCGGCTTAGTTCGTCTGCCAGAGTATTTGTCCTTCCTGGCAGGAATTGTGCTGGCAGATGTACTTGGTAAATCAATGCTGTGTACCACAAGTTCATGGCTAGCCTGCAGAGGGGGTAGGAATGTGTGCCTCCCTGCTTGTTTATGTACCACATGACTGTAGTACTGTCCTGTCCTTATCAGTAGTTGTCCTGGATGAAGTAGATCCTTGAAGGCTGTCAGGGCGTTCTGAACAGCTAGCATCTCTTTTTGATTGATGTGTAGATGCATTTGACTTGCAGACCATGTGCCCTGAATACAATCTTCCTGCCATATGAGCCCCCCAGGCATAATCTGATGCATCTGTTGTCAATGACTGCCTGGCTGTGGGTAAGGTGAATGGCTGTCCCGTGTTGTGGTGACAAGCTTTTGCCCACCATCAAAACTCCTGTTGCTGGCAGAGAATGAGGGTAATTATTGTTTCCAGGCTATAGCAATGTTGAGTCCAAACACTTTTTAGATACCATTGAAGTTTCCTCATATGCAGTCTTGCATATGGAATTAGCAGAATGCAGGACGCCATGAAGCCCAAAGCCTACAGAATTTTTCTTGCAGATAACTGGGTCTTTGTTGCCAACATTTTGAAATAAGTAGTCAGTTGTCTGTGTTTGCCTGGCGTGAGATAAGCCATCTGGGCAGTTGTATTTAAGCTTGTACCCAGGAATATTATCTCTTGAGAGGGTACGAGTTTTGATTTCTTTTCGTTTACTGTGTACCCTAGACCTGTTAGTAATCTTTTTACAAACGCCAGATGCTGTAGTGGAATGTCCTTGTTCTCTGCTTGAATAAGGCAGTCATCCAAGTAAGGATATATTTGTATTCTTCTTTGTCTGCAAAATGCAATCACTGGTGTCAGGCATTTTGTGAAGACCCTGGGCACAGTAGATAAGCTAAAGGGCAGTGCAGAGAATTGGTAGTGCATTGAGCCAGCTATAAATCTGAGGTATCTTCTGCATGATTGTCTGATTGTGACATGCAAGTATGTCTCTTTTAGGTCTAAAGTCACAAGCCAAGCCCTCTTGCCCAGCATGGGCAGGAGCTGCTGCAGAGTTAACATTTTGAATTTTGGAATGTCCAGGAATGTGTTCAGGATAGACAGGTCCAGTATTGGTCTCCAGGTTTTGTCCTTTCTGGGCACCAAGAAAAGCCTTGAGTAAAATCCTCGTCCCTGCTCTTGCTGTGGTACTTGCTGAATGGCCCTCGTGTCCATGAGGGATGAAACTTGTTTTTGTGCCTCTGCCCATTGATTGCGTGGCAGGTCTGGCATACCGTTTGGCCTTGGCGGGGTGTGAAAATGGAACCTGTAGCCCTGGGATACGATATTTAAGACCCATTTGTCCTGAGTGATCATGTGCCAATTTTGAGCAAAAAGTGCTAGTCCCGCCCCCCCCCAAGGGAGCTGCAGAAGATAAGTGCTTGGTGCTGGCAGGGGAAAGTCATTGAGACGGTTTCCTGTATGGCTGTGATTTTTCTTCTCCGCTTTTGGAGGTTAAAGCACCCCATTGTTTAGGCCTGTATGAGCCTTGGGGCTGTGGATCTGTCTCTGGGGCGTTTGTATCTACCTCTTTGTGGCCTGTCTGACACTGGAAAGGACTAATTCTTTGCAGGCCAGTTCCTGCTAAATCTGGGTAGCTGTACCTGTAAGATATCCTTGACTGTTTGCATAGATTTAGCTTTGTCCTCCATTTTCTTCAAAACCTCTTCTGCTTTAACACCAAACAAGGTATTATGTTGTAATGGAGCATCTAATAATTTTGCTTTAACATGATCGGGCAGATTCTGTTCTTTTAACCAAGCATGTCTCCTAATGACAGAACCTGTAACAGCGGCTCTGCAAGAGCCCTCTAGAGAATCAATACCACATTGCAAAGTATGCTTTCCTACTTGTTCAGCAGCATGCAATAAATCCTGCATTTCTTTGTTTTCAGCACATTCTGAATTTGTCAACGTTTTTTGTTTAAGCAGTGACATTAGATATTGCTGATATTTAAGCATGTGAAATTGACAATTTAAAGCTCTTACAGCCAAGGTAGCAGAAGTATAAATCTTTTTCCCCCCATCTGTCCAGGGCCCTTGAATCCCTATCAGAGGGTATAGGGTTTTTCTGCAGTGGACGCCTTGACCCCTTTGGGATCCTGAGAGATTGTTTCTGGGTCTGCAGCGGGGTTTTTATAAAGAAATTTATGTGAATCAGGAACCCAGTAGTATCTGTCTGGCTTAACAGGAGCTGGTGGCAAAGAGTCAGGAGACGGTCCGGACTCTGAAAATACATCATCTACAATGTCTAAAATAGGAGGAATAGCAAGAGGCCTGTGCCGAGGTAATAAAAGGAAGTCTCTGAGCCTTTTCTTGGAATCTGAGTAACCTTGGCTCTCCCAGTGGGAATGCTCCCTCATAGTATGCAGGGTTTCTCCAAAAGAATAATCCTCAGGAGGAGAGGCTGAAGGAATAGATTCTTCAGTATCAGAATCCTCATAGGGAGGAAGAGAATATTCCTGGTCAGAAGAGGAATCAGAGGAAATGGAAACCCGATCTGAAGATGCATATTCTATCTCTTGCCTAGGCCTCTTATCAGGAGGGGGATGGGAACCCCTGATCAAAGTAATTAGGTCTTCGGCCATTTTAAGCATCTGTTTTTTAGGCATAGAGGCCTGTCCAGGAGAACGCTGTACTTGTTTCTTTGTCTCTAGAGCTGCTTTAGTCTTTGCCTTTGAAGAAAACACTCTCAGAAGCCGATTCCTGCTCAGCAGCTCCGGACCCATCTGAGGGAATAGTTTCCGAGTGTCCAATACCTTGAGTTTCCAGCGGCCTAGTTGGCTCCACGTGGGAGTCGGAAGCGGCCTGTGGCTCTGAGGTAGCAGGCGTCAGGGGCTGCGAAAGCGCCTCGCTGAGAACCGGCGACAGGCCTAGCAGAAGCCTCGTCGTCGGTTTTGGACCTCAGGTGCCTGTCCTTTTCTTTGCGCTTTTTATAAACTCCAGTAGTCGGTTGCTCCGACGTTATTATATAGTTAACTCTTCTGCCAAAATAATGAAATGCAAAATCGTACTGACGCTTAATAGTGCGTTGGTTAAATCTAGCACAAAACCAACAACTAGCAACATCGTGCTCAGTGCCTAGGCAAGGAATACAGTAAGAATGAAAATCCTTATGAGGTATTTGCTTCCCACAAGAAATACAATTATTAACTTTTTCTGACATCGGTCTGGAGCAAGAAAAAAGTTTCCCCAACGGGGTACTTAGCATTAATAAAGACTTCGGATCTGAAATTCGAATTTGAAAATTTCAGGAGTCTGCCAACCGGCACTTGCGGACTGCTTTTGCTTCAGGCACCGCGCGACAAGAAAGACTGAAGAAAATGGCACTGGATGCATCTTTTATACCCCTGGCGCACTAACGTCAGGGAGGAGGCGACAGCAACCGACGCCGGACCTAGACTTTGGAACTCAGGCTGACTGCGGGTAGCCTGCCAGCAGGATAACCCAATTGTAATGACTGCAACAGTGAAACATGATGAACATCTGCATCTGACAACCACTTGGAAAAAAAGAAGTTATGCACTTACCATAAAGTTCTATCTGTGTTGTCCATTTTCATTCTTCCTCAACTTGTGGGTTCGGACTCAAACCTCAGATCCGACTTGGCCGCATTTTTATAGCTTAAGATCATACTTTCAAGCTCTTCTCTTACCCACAATGCCCCTGTCCTCCAAATTACCTCAGATTGAGTTTGCTGTAGCTGTATAAGCAAATACATAAAATTATGGATAGTGAACTATCATAAGATAGAGAGCAGATAGAACCAGGAGCTTGAAAGGAACAGTGGTACCTAGACATCTCCACAAATCTTCCCAGAAGTGACAGGGGGATGGAGGGAAGGAAGGTTGAGGAAGAATAAAAATGGACAACACTGATGGAATGCTATGATAAGTCCACAACATCTTTATCTGATGTTGTCATTTTCATCCATTCCCAACCTTTTGGACAGAATCCCCAGCTACAGTAACCTCAGGTGGCCCTCATGGAAGGATATTCTGCAGCACTATGGAACCAAAAGTAGCCTTCCTTCTAAGGCACAATATCCAATTTGTAATGTGTGACAAAGGTATGGGTGTTAAACCAAGAAGCAGTCACACAAAAGTCCTCTATCACAATTATGGACCAGAAGGCTTAAGATGTAAACATTGGCCTAGTAGAATGACCTTTAACATGCCCAGGTAGAGGGATACCTTTAGAAGAATATATATGAGAAATGCAATCTGTGATCCATTTAAACAAAGTGAATTTGGACACTCGCCTTCCCTTTCTAACATTGGAGAAGACAAACAGCTGGTCAGTTTTTCGAAAAGATTTTGTTCTGTGCAAAGAAAAATGCAGCTGTCTATGGACATCTTGCAAGTGAAGAGTGTATTCACCCTTGTTCTGGAGATTGGGGAAGAAAACTGTTAGGTTTATGACCGGATTGATACTGTTTTCTGAGGCAACTTTGGACGAAAGGGAAGGATTAGTATGCAAAGTCACTATCTTTATGAAAAATCAAATAGAGGGATTTGGCTGACAATGCTTGTAATTCATATACTCTTATAGCCAAAGTGATGGCCACCCAAAAAGGCAGTTTTCCACGAAAGATATTTAAAGTATACCTTGGCTGAAGGTTGAAAAGGAGGTATGACAAGAGCTTGCAACATCATGGTTAAGTTCCAAGGAGGAGTGGGGTTCTTATTGGAGGTCTAAGTAAAAAGGTGCCCCTGAGGAAGGTCTTACACAGTTTTGATGAAGCCAGAAAAGATGAATTATCCCCAGTGTGATAATTTTGAGATGGCTGCCAATTGCACCTTAATAGTAGAAAAAAAGAATAGTTGTGTTAAATCTTAGCATAACCATAGATCTCAGTCTCTTCCATGTTGCAGTATTCATAACCTTTGGGGTTATTCTCTGCTGAGCCACCTGAACATCCACCAGTATACAAAAGCTTTAGTCACTGCACGGTATGTGGGACATCTGGCATTGGCCATAGAGTACGTGGGCCATAAAAGTGATTTCTGCATGTACCTTTTCAAAGAAATGAATGCCCCAGTCGCACTTCAGTCCCACAAGTCCTGTGTCATCCAACAAGGCATACATATATATATATATATATATATATATATATATATATACATATACATGTATACACACACACACATATATATATATATATATATATACACACACACACACACATATATATATATATATATATATATATATAGATATATATATATAGATATATATATATGCATATGTACGGAGGTAGGGATAGAATACTGTAACACTGAAGAAAAGGACATCTATGGCTATGGTAAGATTTTTACACAACTAACCTATGTCCTTCTAATTCCATGTTGCAGAATTCAGAACCTCTGGGGGAGTGTCAAAGCTCAAAACGAAGAAGAAGAAGGTGGTATGGAACTGTTTTCCAAGAATCCATGCAGGATTGCCCTAGCACACCCTGCTCTAGACCTGGAAATATGGTCCAGTTTGTAGTATTTGGTAAAGGCATAGACAGATGTCCAAGTAGCTGCCTGTAGAATGGTAGCTGTGTCCAGCTCTTTGAAGAAGGCTGAAGATGAGTGGAGTGCACTTTAAGTTTTGAGGTTAGATGTTTGACATGGTAGGTGTAACAGAAGGAGATGGCCTTGGAAATCCAAGCAGAAAGTCTCTTTTGTCACTGCTTTTCCCAGAGCTATGGGGTGAAATTGCTCTGATCTCCTAAGGGGCTTGGTCTGGTCAAGGTAGACTCTTAGTTGCCTGTGAACATCAAAGGAATGCAGGATCCTCTCACTGTCATTCTCGGGGTGTGGAAAAAAGGTGTGGAGGTGAATACATTGGTTCAGGGACAGCTCATTGGCCACCTTAGGCATGAAGGACAGGTTGGTCCTTAGGGTCACTCTATCCTTGTGAAAGATTAGAAAAGGTGGGGGTGGCAATGAGGGCTTGGAGCTCTGACACTCTCCTGGCTGATGTCAGGGCCACCAAAAGTACTGTCTTCCAAGTGCAATATTTTAAAGAGGCTTTTGATTCTCATTCAAAAAGCACAACAGTGAGCTTCTGTAAAACATAGTTCAGGTCCCATGGGGTGGAACTGGCCTCCTGGGGGGCCTGAGGTGCATCACTCCCTTAGAATAACTTCACTGGAAGTCGGGAGGCAAGGGGGGGGGTCAAGAGGCAGACAAGCCGAAACAGCAGCTTTGTGGGCCTTAACAGACTACGGCAGCCCTGTTTACAATTCACACAGGTAGGACAGCACTAAAGGGACCTCTCCTTGGAATGGGTTTAGCTGTCTTTGAAGATGCCAGATGGAGAATATTTTTCATTTGGACAAATAAGATCTCCAAGTATTAGGTTTCCTGGCCTCCTGTAGGACATTAAGTACATCCTCACAGTAAAGGTGTCTGAAAGGGATCAAACCTCTATCACCCACAGGGTTAGGTTCAGAGATTCCAGGTGGGGATGGATTAGGGATACCTGGTCCTGTGGGAGAAGGTCTACTCTGTGAGGTAACTTGTGATGACTGCCCCTGGCTAAATGCAGAAGGAGGGGGAAAGTACAGTTGTATGCACTTACCATAAATGTAGATGTTCGAGTGTATTCACTGTTGCAGTCCTAACAAATGGGCGATCAGTCTCCTGGTAGCCCTCAGTTGGACAGAATACCAAAGGTAAGTAAAAATGATGTTGGTTGCCCTTGGTTGTACAGGACGTCAGGGTGTCTGATACAAAAGGAGGCAGCTGACGTCACTTCCTCAGTCTTTCTTGACATAACACTCAGAAGCCCCCAGAAAAAAGGCTAAGCCAAATGTCAATTTGGCAAATAATATCCAATTCAGCCTGTACCTCAGGAAAAAAGAATAGGAGAGTATCAAAAAAGGGGGAAGGAGGAAGGGAAACGAGGACTGCAACAGTGAATTCACTCGAATATCTACATTTATGATAAGTGTACACAACTGTACTATGTTCATTGTTTCACTGCTGCAGTCATAACAAATGAGTTGATTACCAAAGCCCAGTGAAAAGGGAGGAGGAACCAACAGAATCAAGGGTGGAGATAATGTCCTGCAACACAGCAGTGGCAAACCCTGCCCTAGCTCTGGAAAACAGGGGCAAATTATAATGTTTTGTGAAAGTGTGAACAGAAGACCATGTGGCAGCCTCCAAAACATCTTTAGTAGGGACACCCCTTAAAAAGGCTGCAGAAGTGGAAGCTGCTCTAATAGAGTGGGTCCTAACCCCTTGAGGAGGAACCTTGCCATGAAAGGAATAACAAAAGTTCATGCAATGTGCAATCCACTTGGAAATGGTCTGCTTATAAACAGCCTTGCCCTGAACTCCATGGGCAAAACTGATCAATATCTGAGCTGATTTCCAAAGGTCTTTAGTCCTGTCCAGTTAAAACCTGAGCTGTTTGTGCACATCAAGATAATGCAGGATCCTTTCACCTTTATTTCAAGGATTAGGAAAGAAGGTAGGAAGGTGTATGGACTGATTATGAGTCAAGCTAGAAACCACCTTAGGCATAAAGGTGGGATTGGTTCTCAAGGAGACCCTGTCTGGATGGAAAATAATAAAAGGCTCCACAGCCATCAAAGCCTGCAGCTCCGAAACCCTCCTTGCTGAAGTTATAGCCAAGAGGAAGGCAGTCTTCCAAGAGAGAAACTTTAAATCTGCAGTGGCAACTGTCTCAAAAGGACGAAGAGTTTCTCTAGAACAAAATTAAGATCCCGGCTGGAGTAGGAGCCCTTCTGGGAGGTTTTAAGTTGCAAGCACCTCTGATAAACATTTTCATCAGGGGATAAGAGAAAATGGGTTGTTCAAGACAACAATGAGCAGAAATGGCTGAAGCAGGGAGCTTGACAGAAGAAAAAGAAAGACTACCCTGAAGCAATACAGACGGGTATTCCAAGATCAGAGGAAGGGTAGGCTGAGAAGAAGATTCCCCTCTAGCCTGCATCCAATGAGAGAATATTTTCCATTTGCCAGTGTAGGACTTCCTAGTGCTAGGCCTCCTGGCCTCCCTCAGCACATCAACCACCAGCTGGGAATGGGAAGAAGATAAGGAAGGAGTCATACTATGAGCCATGTTGCCAAATGAAGGGATGGAAGATGAGAATGCCGAATGATTCCCCCTTCCTGAACCAAAAGATTTGGCTTCAGAGGAAGATGCCAAGGAGGAAATTGGGTGAGACTGCGAAGCAGTGTATACCAATGCAGTCTGGGCCAGTCTGAAGCTATGAGAATAGTCTTTGGTCACTCGTCCCTGATCTTCAACAACACTCAGGGTAGAAGAGGAAGAGGAGGGAAGGTGTAAATTGGTGGTAACATCCAAGGGGAAGGACAGAGCATCCACTCTCCAGGCTCTGCTGTGATGCTGTCTGGTGCAAAAGAGAGGTAAAAGATGATTGTCCGGGGAGGAGAAAAGATCCACCCAAGGCATGCCCCAACGTTGAATGATGCTGTAAAAAACTGCTCTGTTCAGCTGCCACTCTTGAGGATCCAGGGTTCGCCTGCTCAGCTGGTCTGCCAAAACACTGAGCCTTCCTGGAAGGAACTGAGCTAAGAGATGCAGGTCCAGGGATGCTGCCATGGACCAAAGATTCATGTTTTGTCTGCACAGGGGGTAAGAGTGAGTCCCTCCCTGCTTGTTGATGTACCACATGACTGTGGTGTTGTCTGTTCCGACAAGTAAGGTCCCTGGAGAAAGGTGGTGCTTGAAGGCTAGTAAGGCCTGTTGAACTGCAATCAACTCCTTTAGATTTATGTGCAGGTACATCTGATGGGTGTTCCACCATCCCTGTATGCATCTGCCATCCAGGTGTGCTCCCAAGGTGTAGTTCAATGCGTCTGTAGTCAGAATTTGAGTGACAGGAGGTGTCCAAAAGGCCATGCCCTTGTTCTGTAAACAGGCTGTTGCCCACCATAGAAACTCCATCTGCAGAGATGGAAGCAGAGGGATCATCATATCCAGGTCCTGTGTGTGTTGACATCAAAAGTTCTTGAGGTACCACTGCAATTTCCTCATATGCAGTCTTGCATATGGAATCATGAGAATACAAGATGCCATGAATCCCAGAGCTTGCAGGTATTTCCTGGCAGGGAGCTGAGACAGGCTTGCCAAGTCCTTGAAGTAAACTGAAAGAGTTGTCTGCTTCTCCTGGGTGAGATACATCCGGGGCAGCTGTGTTCAGATTCGCTCCCAGGAATGTTATCTCCTTGGATGGTACCATGTTTGATTTTACCTTGCTGACAGTGTAACCCAGGGAAGAGAGAAGAGTCTTTACAAATTCCAGATCCTTTAGTAGCTGCTCCTGAGAACTTGCTTGAATCAGTCATCCAAGTATGGGTACATCTGAATTTTCTTCTGCCTGCAAAAAGCAATGACCGAGGCCAGGCACTTCGTGAAGACTCTAGGAGCAGCAGATAAGCCAAAGGGCAGCGCAGAGAATTGATAATGTTGCTTGTCCACTCTGAAACAAAGATTCTGTCTGCTAGGGATGTGCAGATAAGGCTCTTTGAGATCCAAGGTTACCAGCCAGGAATCCTTTTCTAGCATTGGTAGCAACTGATGCAAAGTGAGCATTTTGAACTTTGGAATCACTAGAAAAAAAGAGTTCAGAATGAAAAGATCTAGGATAGGACGCCAGGCGCCTTCTTTCTTTGGAACTAGGAAAAGCCTGGAATAAAAGCCCTGTTCTACCTGCTGAGCAGGAACTGCCTCTATTGCTCCCAGATGAAACAAAGACAAATTTGTTTTTCTACTTTTGCCTTTTGGTTTGGAGGAACATCTGGGAATCCCTTGAGATTTGTAAAAAGGTCATTGAGTGTGTTTTGACTGAGATGCAGGCTTAGAGCTTCCCGCCTTAGAAGTGGAAGCCTGCCACTGCCTCAACCTTTGAGAGGCAGCTGTCTGCCCCCTAGAAGATTTGTAACCCCCTAGTCCTGGAACGGTTCCTTCTGCTGGTATTAGGAAAGGACCAACTCTTGGAAGGGTAATTCCTGCTAAAGCGAGGCGGTTGAACTTACAGAAAATCTTTAACAGTTTGCATGGACTCGGCCTTATCCTCCATCTTCTTAAGCACCTCCTCAGCTTTGTTGCCAAAAAGATTGTATTTATGCAAAGGTACATCCAAAAGCTTAGCCTTGACAGGTTCTGGAAGAGGCTGTTCACGGAGCTAAGCGTGCCTTCTAATAACAGATCCAGTAGCCCTACTGGAGGCCTCAAGGATGTCAAAACCACAATGCAAGGAATGCTTATTGACCAGAGTGGCTGAATTCAACAAATCCTGCATGTCTTTACTCTCTGCCAAAAGAGGTACACTTGCAAGCTTAGACTTAATAGCCTCCAAGGTGTGCTGTTGGTACTTCAGCATATGAAAAAGGCAATTGGTATCCCTAATAGCCAGGGTGGCAGAGGTATAAACTTTCTTGCCTCACCTATCAAGGTTCCTAGATTGCCTGTCTGAAGGAACAGGATTCCTGGTAACAGTGGCCTTAACTCCTTTAGGGCACTGAGAAATAACCTCTGGATCCGCCAACGGGTTCCTGAAATGAAATAAATGAGAATCAGGGACTCTGTGGTACCTATCAGGTTTCCTGGGAGCAGGGGGGAATGAGTTAGGAGACAAGGAATTTTCCAGAAAAACATCATCAACAACTTCCAACACAGGGGGAATAGCCAGAGGCGTATTCTGAGGTAGATCCAAAAACTCCCTAATCCGTTTCTTAGATTGGGGATACTCCTGGCTTTCCCACTTAAAATGTTCCCCAAGGGTATTTAAAATGTCACCAAAAGAGAAATCCTCTGGAGGAGAGGCCGAAGGAATGGACTCTTCTGCATCTGAATCCTCAAAGGGAGAAAAAGCCTGAGAAAATTCCTCTTCATCAGCAGAAATGCTGGAAGAATCTGATCCTGAACAGGACAAAACCTCAGGAGAAACGTCCCTACTCTTTTTAGAAGGATGAAGCTGAGAACTCCTAATAAGAGTTAACAAATCATTAGCCATTTTGACCATTTGGGATTAAGGGGAACCAGAAGGAACTGGAGCCTGCCTTTTCACAGGCTTAAGAATCGAAGGCTTACCTGCCAGCCTGAAGGACTCAGGAGGCCTGGCAACCGCTGAAGGAAAGGAAAGTACAGTTTTGAACCTACCATAAATGTAGATGTCCGATAGATATGCAACTGCAGTCCTTATATATGGGTTGTCCTGCCTCAGGCAGCCCTCGGTCGGCCGGATTCCAAAGTCTGGGTCCGGCGTCGGCTGATATCGCCTCCTCCCCGACGTCAGAGCGGCTGGAGTATAAAAGCATCAGCCGACGCCATCTTCCTCAGTGTTTCTTGCCCCAGATGCCAGGTGCCCTCCAAGGAAGGCTAAATTTAGAATAAAGAAGTCCAGACATACACAACAGCAATAAACAGATACACCATAACAGATATCCCCAGCTAAGTATAAAAGGAGGGAAGTGGACCCAATACACAGAGGGGTAGGAGGGAGGGAAAACCTGACTGCAGTTGCATATCTATCGGACATCTACATTTATGGTAGGTACAAAACTGTACTATGTCCTTCAAGAATGCAACTGCAGTCCTTACATATGGATTGAATACCATAGCCAAGCTGGGGGTGGTAGGCTCTAAGATAAGGATGGTGTAGCTAAAATGCCCTGCAGGACTGCTGAAGCAAAGCCTGCTCGGGATCTGGAATATAAAGGCAGGTTGTAGTGCTTGGAAAATGTATGCACGGAGCTCCATGTAGCAGCTTCTAGAATGTCCTTTGTAGCCACCCCTCTTAAGAAGGCTGTGGAGGTGGCTGTAGCTATGGTGGAGTGTGGCCTGATATTGGCTGGTACACCCTTTCCATGAAAAGAATAACAGAATCTGATACAATGTCCAATCCATTTTGAAATTGTTTGTTTGGAAATTGCCTTTCCTTGTACTGCAGGAGCGTATGCCACAAAAAGTTGGTCTGACTTTCTGTTGGCCTTTGTTCTGTCCAAGTAGTAGCGTAGTTGTCTGTGTACTTCCAAAGTGTGCAGCAGCCTTTCCCCTTTATTTTGAGGATTGGGGAAGAAAGTAGGCAGGTGAATTGCTTGATTTAAAGACACCCTGGATATCACTTTTGGCATAAAAGAAGGATTGGTTCTTAAAGAAACCCTGTCCTGATGAAAGATGAGAAATGGAGGTACTGCCATGAGGGCCTGTATCTCCGAAACTCTTCTTGCTGAGGTAATTGCCAACAGGAACACTGTTTTCCAGGAAAGAAATTGCAAGTCTGAAGATGCTGCTGGTTCAAAAGGAGGAAGAGTTATTTTCTCTAACACGAAGTTAAGGTCCCATGCAGGCACTGGTGGTTTTCTGGGAGGTTTGATATTCTTTATCCCTCTTAGAAATTGTCTTAGCAAAGGATGCGAAAACACAGGTGGGTCAGTGTTGTATTTTGCTGAAATTGCTGAGGCGTGTATTTTTATGGAAGAATAGGAAAGTCCATTATGCAGCATTTCTGCCAAGTATTCCAGTATCCGTGGGATGCTCATTACTGATGCATCCTGTCCCTTGTTGGTATTCCAGATGTTGAATCTCTTCCATTTGGCTGAGTAAGTCTTTCTGGTGGAAGGTCTGCGTGCTTCCAGTAATATCTGTTGAACTTCCTTGGAGAGAGAGATATAGGGAGAAATCAAAGAACCCTCCAAGCTGTCAGCTGCAAAGTTTGCAGGTTGGGGTGAACTGTCCTGTAATTGTGCTGAGTCAGGAGTAGAGGCCATTGAGGCAGGGGCCACGGCTTGGTGCAAGTTATGCTCCTTAGTAGTGGATACCAGTGTTGTCTTGGCCAATCTGGAGCTATTAAGATGCCTTTGGGTTGCTCTGCTTTGATCTTCAGTAACACCTTGGTCATTAATGGTAGAGGTGGGAATGCATATATTGTTAGAGAGTTCCAGCTGAATGAGAGAGCATCTATTCTCCAGGCTTGTGGATGGTGTGTCCTCGAACAGAACCTTTTCAGATGATGATTGTGGTGGGAAGCGAAGAGATCTATGTCCGGCCTCCCCCATGCAAGAGTTATTTGTGCAAAAATGTCTGGATGCAACATCCATTCGTGCGGGTCCAGGATGTTCCTGCTTAGACTGTCCGCCAGAACATTGTCCCTGCCCGGAATAAACTGGGATTGCAGCTGTATGTTCAGTTTCAGGGACTTTTCCCAAAGAGTCATTGTCAGTCTGCAA
This sequence comes from Protopterus annectens, assembly GCF_019279795.1. Taxonomy (NCBI): domain Eukaryota; kingdom Metazoa; phylum Chordata; order Ceratodontiformes; family Protopteridae; genus Protopterus; species Protopterus annectens. The sequence goes on along the minus strand of NC_056750.1, from coordinate 439,475,342 downwards.
AGGGGGTAAGAATGAGTACCTCCCTGTTTGTTTATTTACCACATAACAGTGGTGTTGTCTGTCTTTATTAGCAGATGACCTTGTTGAAGATATTTTCCGAAGGCCTCGATTGCATGGATTACTGCTAACATCTCTTTTTGATTGATGTGAAGATGCACTTCCTGTGGGTTCCATTGTCTTTGAATGCATCTGCCCTCCATGTGCGCCCCCCATCCATGGTCTGAGGCGTCTGTTGTGATGGTTTGGCTTGTTTGAGGTTTGATGAAAGGCATACCCTTGTTTAACTGGCTTGCTTGGGCCCAACACAGAAATTTCCTTTGTAGACATGGGATGAGTGGAATAATTGCTTCTAAGTTGTGGCTGTGTTGAGACCATAAACTTTTTAGGTACCATTGTAATTTTCTCATGTGTAGTCTTGCCAGTAACTCCACCAAGGACGGTCCCAAGCCCGGCTGAAAAAGGAGGAGAGTTGGGCTTAGGGTTTGCAACCCCATCCCGTAAAAAACAAATTGCTACAAAAACACCAACTACAGGAAACACAGACAATCTTGTCTTGGAAGAGGAGGGTTCTTCAAATGGAAGATTTTTGAAGTTTTGTGGCCAAAGCCGAAAGGACGCCACAAAGCACAGCACCCTTCTCTCTACCAGGAAAATAAACATTGGCACATGGAATGTCAGGACCATGTATGAGCTAAGCAAGGCAGCCCAAGTGGCAGCAGAAATGAGAAATAACAACTTGAGTTTGTTGGGAATCAGCGAGACAAGGTGGACAGGGGCTGGTCAGTGTCGATTATCTACAGGAGAGTTGCTGCTTTATTCTGGACATGAGGACAGTGAAGCACTTCACTCCCAAGGGGTTGGTCTTATGTTGGCTAAACAGGCCCAGAGAGCCCTGATTGGATGGGAAGCACATGGCCCCAGGATCATCACAGCTTCATTCCGTACAAAGAAGAAGAAAATTGTAATGAATGTGGTCCAGTGCTACGCACCAACTAATGACAGTGAAGAGGAAGATAAAGATCAGTTTTATGAAAGACTGCAGCAGATCCTTGAGACCTACCCAGACAAAGACCTTACTATCCTTATGGGCGATATAAATGCCAAGGTCGGATCCAGTAACATAGGATATGAGCAAATCATGGGTACACATGCTCTGGGAACAATCAACGAGAATGGTAAAAGGTTTGTTGATCTATGTGCTCTCAACAATTTGGTCATTGGAGGCAGCATTTTTCCCCACAAACGGATACACAAAAATACATGGGTCTCCCCTGACTACACAACAGAAAACCAGATAGATCATATATGCATCTGTAGAAGGTTTAGAAGAACATTACAAGATGTCAGAGTGAAAAGAGGGGCAGATGTAGCATCTGACCATCACTTGGTGGTGGCTAGACGAAGCTAAAGCTAAAAAGAACCCAGGTTCAAGAGTCATCTAGGAGAATCAAATACAATGTTCATCTATTGAAAGATTCTCAGACAAAAGAACAGTTCAACATTGCACTGAAGAACAAATTTGAAGTGCTACAAGAACTGGTTGAGGAGGGTGGAGTAAACAGCTCATGGCAGAATGTGAAAAAGGCTGTAGACTTAGCATGTCAAGAGACACTGGGACCTAAAAAGTATCATCAGAAAGAGTGGATCACTGCAGAAACACTGGTAAAGATAGAAGACAGAAAGAGGAAGAAGGCAAAAGTAAACAACAGTAAAACCAGAGCTTCAAAGATCAAGGCCCAAGAAGAATATGCAGATGCCCACAGAGAGGTCAAAAGATGCATTAAAATAGACAAGAACAATTATGTGGAACAGTTGGCAGTTGAGGCAGAACTGGCAGCTTACAGTGGTAACACAAAAATGTTGTATGATATCACCAAGCAACTTTCAGGAAAGTACAGTAAGCCAGAGAGACCTGTTAAAGATAAGCAAGGGAAAACCATCAATAGTATAGAACATCAACTGAAAAGGTGGGTGGAACACTTTGAAGAACTTCTAAACAGACCGTCACCTCTAAACCCTCCAATTATTGAGCCAGCCAATGAAGATCTACCAATCAATTGTGAAAAGCCAAGCAAGGAGGAGATCAGGAAAGCCATCATCCAAATGAAAAATGGGAAAGCGGCAGGACCAGATAACATCGGCAGAGGCCCTTAAAGCAGACCTGAATACATCAGTGGAGATGTTGTACCCACTCTTTGAAAGAATCTGGGCAGAGGAAACTGTTCCTTCAGAATGGAAAGAGAGCCATCTCATTAAGCTTCCCAAGAAAGGGGACCTTAGCAAATGCGACAACTACAGAGGCATGAATCTTCTATCAGTTCCAGGAAAAGTTTTCAACCGTATCCTTTTGGAAAGGATAAAGGACACCACTGACAAAAAGCTGAGAGAAGAGCAGGCAGGCTTCCGCAAAATAGATCGTGTACTGATCAAATTGCAACGCTCAGAATAATTGTGGAACAGTCAGTTGAATGGAACTCACCACTGTATATCAACTTTGTTGACTTTGAAAAGGCGTTTGATAGCGTGGACAGAGAGACACTGTGGAGCCTTCTGAAGCACTATGGTATACCAACGAAAATAGTAAATTTGATAAAGAACTCATACAATGGTCTATCATGCAGGGTTATACATGGAGGGCAGCTCTCTGAAAGCTTTCAAGTAAAAACTGGGGTCAGGCAAGGATGCTTACTGTCACCATTCCTCTTCCTGTTAGTTATCGATTGGATTATGAAGAAATCTACTGCAGGACAGAAAAATGGGATCCAATGGACCCTATGGAGTCAGCTGGAAGATCTGGACTATGCTGATGACCTCGCCCTCATCTCTCACAGCCAGCAGCAAATGCAAAACAAGACAAATCTGGTGGCAGTTACAGCACTAGAGGTGGGTCTTAACATTAACAATCTGAAGACAAAGATCCTTAAATTAAACTCCACAAATACTAACCCTATCACTCTGCAAGGAAGCCACTGGAGGAAGTGCAGTCCTTACCTACCTTGGCAGCATAATTGACAAGCAGGGCGGATCAGAAGCTGATGTCAGGGCAAGGATAGGAAAAGCAAGAGCAGCCTTCATACAGTTAAATAGGGTCTGGAAAACAAGAGAACTATCCTTGATCAACAAGATAAGGCTGTTTAACTCTAACGTGAAGTCAGTACTGCTGTATGGGGCAGAGACCTGGGGGTTAAACAAGACCACCACTAAAAAACTTCAGACATTTACAAATAGCTGTCTCAGGAAGATTCTACGGATTTGATGGCCAGACACTATTAGCAATGCCACCCTTTTGGAAAGGACCAACCAACTTTCGATTGGGGAAGAAGTTAAGAGGAGGAGGTGGAGATGGATCGGGCATACTCTTCGCAAACCAGCAAACAACATTACAAGACAGGCGTTGCGCTGGAATTCTCAGGGGAAGAGAGGAAGAGGCCGCCCACGAAACACCTGGAGGCGAGACTTTGAGGCAGATGCTAAGCTTAGAGGCTACACATGGAACCAAATAGAACAGCTGGCCCAGGACAAGATTCGGTGGAGAGCTGTAGTTGGTGGCCCATACCCTGTCAAGGGTGACGGGCATAAGTAAGTAAGTCTTGCCAGTGGAACCAGTAGAATGCAAGATGCCATGAAACCCAGGGCCTGTAGGATTTTCCTTGCAGTCATCTGGGTGAGCTTTGCTAGGCTTTTGAAATAATGTGGTAATTGTTCTTGCTTCTCTTCTGTGAGGTAAGCCATTTGTGATTCTGTGTCTAGTTTGGCTCCTAGAAAAGTTATTTGCTGGGATGGCAGTAGTCTTGATTTTTGTAAGTTGACTGTGTATCCCAAAGCCTGTAGTAAGTGAATGACATAATTAAAGTTTTTTGTCAAGGCTTGCTTGCTGTCTGCTTGTATAAGGCAGTCGTCCAGGTAAGGGTATATTTGTATCCCCTGGAGTCTGCAGTGTGCAATTACTGATGCCAGGCATTTCGTGAATACTCTGGGCGCAGTAGATAAGCCAAAAGGCAATGCTGAGAATTGATAATGCTCTGACCCTGCAAGGAATCTGAGGTATCTTCTGCAACTGTGTCTGATTGGGACATGCAGGTATGCCTCCTTGAGGGTCCAGAGTAACCAGCCAAGACCCCTTGCCCAGCATGGGAAGTAGTTGCTGGAGCGTCAGCATTTTGAACTTTGGTACAATGAGAAAAGTATTTAGAGCGGACAAGTCCAGTATAGGTCTCCATTGCTTTTCTTTTCTTGGAACAAGGAACAGTCTTGAGTAAAATCCCTGGCCTTGTTCCTGAGGAGGTACCTTTTCTATTGCTTTGATTTTTATCAGCTTTGAAACTTGTACTAATGCCTCTGCCCTTTGATTTTTGTGGCAGGTTGGGCATGCCTTGTCTTGTTGGTAAAGTATGGAAGTGGAACCTGTAGCCTTGGTCTATTATGTCCAGAATCCATTTGTCCTTTGTTAAATTGTGCCAATTTATTGAAAATAAGGATAATTTTCCGCCTAAAGGTGCTTCCCTTTGAGCCTTGGTCGGCGGTGAGAAAGTGAAGCCATTGTGATTGTCCCTGTGGTGCAGTTGAACTCCCTGCACCACTTCTCTGATTTGGTGGTTGCCATTGGCGGCCTCTGTAGGAGCCTCTGTATTGCCCTCTTCCTCGAGCACGCCTGTTTTTTCCCCTTTGAAACTTGTCAGTGTCTGGAAAGGCCCAATTCTTTGAAGGCCAATTCCTGCTGAATCTGGGTGGCTGAACCTGGAGAAAATCTTTGACCGTCTGTACTGATTTAGCCTTTTCCTCGATAGACTTCAACACATCCTGTGCATTAGCACCAAAAAGCTTTTGTTTTTCCAGAGGTGCATCTAGGAGCTTTACTTTAACATGGTCTGGCAGTGGCTGTTCTTTTAACCAAGCATGTCTGCGTATAACGGCCCCTGTCATAGCTGCCCTACATGAAGCTTCCAATGCATCATAACCACACTGTAGAAAATGATTGCTAACCTGCTGAGTGTTATGAACCAAATCCTGCAAGGCCTTTCTATCTATAGGCTCAGGAGAGGCTAGCTTTTTCTGCAAATCATCCATTAAATAATCCTGGTATTTAAACATATGAAAAAGACAGTTAAGTGACCTCATGGCAAGGGTAGAAGAGGTATAAACTTTTTTGCCCCATCTCTCCAGGGACCTAGCTTCCCTATCCGCGGGCAAAGGGTTTTTGGCCGAGGAAGTAGCCACTCCTTTGGGCCCCTGAGAAATAGTTTCTAGATCCACAGAGTGGGCCTTAAAGAGATGCTTATGAGTTTCAGGAACCCTGTAATATCTGTCTGGCTTGACAGGAGCAGGAGGGAGAGAATCAGGGGAAGCACTGGAGTCTGAGTACACATCATCCAAGACATCCAACACTGGAGGAATAGCTAAAGGCCTGTGCTGGGGTAACTTAAGGAAAGTACGTAGCCTTTTCCTGGAGTCTGAGAATACATCATCCAAGACATCTAACACTGGAGGAATAGCTAATGGTCTGTGCTGGGGTAACTTGAGGAAGGTACGTACCCTTTTCCTGGAGTCAGAGAATTCCTGGCCCTGCCACTGAAAATGTTCCCTCATGGAGTGGAGAACTTCTCCGAAGGAAAAATCCTCTGGAGGAGAGGCAGAAGGAATTGATTCCTCAGCATCAGAGTCCTCGAAGGCCTGGAAGGATTCTTCTTGGGTATCTGAGAGCTCTGAATCCCTAGAGGCTTCATCTGAAGAGAGGGTGTCTGGCTGCTCAGTCCTAGGCCTCTTATCTGCAGGCGGCTGAGAACCTCTGTCTGGATGCGCCTGAGAACCTCTGATTAGAGAAATTAGATCTGCAGCTAGAGACATGATCTGTTTATCAGAAGAGGGGCCCTGGGAAAAAGATTTAGGAGGATGAGCCTTAGCCTGGCTGGCAGCCTTTGCACGTGAGTAGGCCTTGATGGACATGGAGACCGGAGGCCTAGCTGCCCCACGTGCAGGAGTAACTTTATCCACTGGTATGGTGTCAGGTAAATCTAGTGCTTCGGTTTTGGGGAGGAAAATCTACAACCGGCACTGGGGAAACCTCCGGGACCGAAGTACGTGGTAAAGCGGTGTCATCGGTCTGGAGCGGTTGAATTACCACCTCCGAAGAGACCGATGCACTCGCGGGAGCCTTAGGCGTGGTATCGGTGGACGACGCGGGTCGAGGATGTCGGTCCCGGTCCTTTCGTTTTTTTGGAAATATGTGCTGTCGGTTGTTCCGACGGCATGATATAAGCGTAAGTTTCGCCAAAAAAGTCTTCGGCAAATTCTGCCCGGCGCCTGAGAGTGCGCTTATTGAAGCAAGCACAGGCCGAGACGTCGTGGTCTGGGCCCAGGCAGGGAAGGCAGTAAGAATGGAAGTCTTTATGAGGTATTTGTTTACCACAAGACAAACAATTATTAACTTTTTCAATTTTTCCTGACATCGGCTGAGGCAAGAAAAAGGTTCCCCAACGGGGTACTTAGCTTTTTGATGACTTCGGTAACTGGAAACACAGGAGCTGGCCGACCGGCACTTGCAAACTGCTTCTGCTTCGGGCACCGCGCGGCAAGAAAGACTGAGGTAGATGGCGTCGGCTGATGCTTTTATACTCCAGCCGCTCTGATGTCGGGGAGGAGGCGACATCAGCCGACGCCGGACCCAGACTTTGGAATCCGGCCGACCGAGGGCTGCCTGAGGCAGGACAACCCATATGTAAGGACTGCAGTTGCATTCTTGAAGGACATCAGCAGGAATGGAAGAAAAAAGTTTGCTGTCGGAGCGTAAAGCTGAGGCCTCAGATCCCAGAATCAGCTTAGCAGTACCAGCCCCGTCAGAAGAGGTGACAGGTCGGAAGACAAACTGGAGGCTGAAAGCCTAAGGGACTCAGACTCAATCAAGGCCTGCAGTTGCACATCTGCAGACTGCAGGTACTGAAAAAGCATCTCACTGGCTCCTGCCTGACGACCAACTAACCTCATCCGAGGACTTAGTTTTCCGAGGCCTGTCTCAGTCCTTGTCCTTACGCTTTTTCGGAATATCCGAAGCCTGAAACCCTGTGGATGCCATACCAACAAATTTAGGGCAAACTCCGAAATGTTTAGCCAAAACCTTAGCCCGACAATGGATAGTATGCGGATTAAAGGAGGCACAAAGATTACAATTGAGAATGTTGTGATCAAGACTTAAACAGATAATGCAATAGGAATGAAAATCTCTATGGGGAATCTGCTTTCCACAAGTAAGGCAATTATTAACTTTTTCTGACATTCATTAAGGCAAGAAAAGAGGATCCCCAACGGGGTACTTAGCTGTAGTAGACTTCAACTCTTTGAGGTCGGAAACCAACAAAGGTAAACTGCTAACCGGCACTCGTGCCTGAAAAGCTTCTGCTTCAGGCTCCACGGCAAGGAAGACTGAGGAAGTGACATCGGCTGCCACTTTTTGTATCGGACACCCTGACGTCCTTTACAACCAAGGGCAACTGACGTCATTTTAACTTACCTTTGGTATTCTGGCCAACTGAGGGCTACAGGGAGCCGGATAACCCATTTGTTAGGACTGCAACAGCGAAACATGAACATCCAATGCTGTCTTGGCCAAAAGGGAGTCACCATAAGATTTTTGGTTTGTCCTGCTGGAATTTTTGTAGCAGTGGGAAGGGGGGAATGCATACAGAAACATCCCCTTCCATGAGATAGAAAAGGCATCCATTGTCCTTGCTAAGGACCTGGGTGCCCTGGTACAAAAGAGTGGAAGTTGTCTGTTCAGAAGAGAGGCAAACAGCTATTTGTGAAGTACCCCACTTGTGGACTATGTCCAAGAACACATCCTTGTGTAGCATCCATTCATGGGACTGGGACATGGACCTGCTCAAGGTATCTGCCTGAATGTTCTCAGCTGAGGGAATATAGACTGCCTGCAGGGTGACTCAATGTTGGACCGCCAATTCCCAGACCTAGAGTGCAAGTCTGCATAGCAAGTAAGATTTTGTTCCTCCCTGTTTGTTCACATATCAGAGAACTGTAGTGTTGTCTGTGAAGAACTTCAGGGGGCCTTGCTTCAGAATGTGTTGGAAGGCCCTCAGAGCAAGGATGATGACCCTCATTTCTCTGATGTTGATGTGCTCCCACTTGAAGGGGCGTGTCCATGTGCCTTGCACCTTCAAGCTGCCCATAGCAGCTCCCCAGCCCAAGTCTGAAGTATCATTGTACATAATCTGGACTGAGGTGATGGGTTGTTATGTCAGTCCTGGGTTGAGAGAGGTTTGATCCAAACACCAAAGGATCCCCTTCCTTAGGCATGGCAGGAAGGGAATGTTGTAGTCCAAGGGATGGGAGTGCTGGGTCCATGTGGACCTCGGGTACCAGTGAAGTTTTCTCATGTGGAGTCTTGCCAGTGGCAACATGGGTACAGTGGAGGCCATATGCCCTAGGAGTCAGATATTGTCTCGCTGTCATTGCAGTGGCATGGAGGACAGACAGCAAGTATTGATTCAGACTTTCCACCTGTTGTGGGGAAGGAATGCCCTCATAACATCTGTCCTTATTCTGCACCACAGAAAAACTTGTCCTGGGAGGGGTTTAGTTAGGACTTGGGGAAACTGATGTTGAACCCCAGGGACAGCAGGACAGAGATGACTTTTTGAAGATGGATGTGTAGGGAAGTGAAACCACCTGTCTGGATCAGGAGATCGTCAAAGTATGGAAAAAATCTGAATCCCTTGAACCCTGGAACAGGCTAACACTGGAGCCAGACACTTGGCAAATACCCTTTGAGCAGTAGACAGTCCAAAGGGTAAGGCAGAGAACTAAAAATGTGAGGAACCTACAAACAATTATAAATACTTCCTGTAGTTGGACCTTATGGGGATATGTGGATATGCATCTTTGATGTCCAAAGTGGCCAGAAATGCCTGAGGCATTAACAGGGAGAAAAGAGTCTGGAGAGTAAGCATGTGAAAATTGGGTACTTGTAGAAAAAGGTTGAGGTAGGAGAGATCCAAGATGGGGTTTCCATAGCCCATCTTGCCCTAAGACTAGGAAAAGTCAGGAGTAAAAACCCTTTCCCCTTTTCTGACAGAGGGACAGGTTGGATAGTCCCTTGAGAGAGGAGGCTGTTTAAGACTGTCTGGAAAGGGGGAGCTGGTCCTTTGGTGGCTGTGGGATGCCTCTTAAGGAGGTAGAAATGACCCAAATCATGAAGTAACCCTTTTCTACAATAGTCAAGACCCACTTGTCTGAGGTAATGCTTTGCCAGACTTGAAGACAGTGAGAGAGTCTTTGGGACAAGGGAATGGAATCCGGAGGGGGTGAAGGGAAAAGCAGTTAGTCACAGTCTACCTGCCCTGTCCTGAAACAGGTTTCTGAACTGGAGTCTGAGCAAGCTTGGAAGGAAGTTGCTGCTTTCTGGAGCTCTTTTTGCTCCTAGAATGAGGGGTAGGAGCAGAATGTTTCTTGATTAACTGTGTCATGGTGGGGTAATTTCTATGGAATTTAGGAATTGGAGAGACAAAAAAGAAGTTATGTACTCACCATAATGTTCCATGTTTGTTGCCCATCTTGCCTTCATTCTTACTGGTTTGGTTCAGAACCGATCCTCGGTTCTGACCTGGCCATATACTTATGCTCGAGGTCTTCCACTTGCTTGTGGCTGTATCCCTATCCCATCAAGCTCTAGTGAAGCTCCTGAGATCTTGTTTGCTGATAACGGTACCAAAGGTACTATCACAACACATCTTATGAAGACAAAGAAGAAGGTCAGAGAGACACTTGCCAAAGAAAGAACCTCTTTGTTCTCCAGAAGCCACAGGTAAGGGGAAGGAGGGTGGGATGTAAGAATGAAGGTGAAATGGACAACAGACATGGAATGTTATGGGAGTACATAAAGTACAGTTTTGTACCTACCATAAATGTAGATGTTCGAGTGCTAATACAGCTGCAGTCATAACAGATGGGTTCTCCTGCCGTCAGGAGGGTCCTCAGTCAGCCGAATTCCAAAGTCTAGGTCCGGCGTTGGTTGTCGTCGCTTCTTCCCTGACGTCAGTGCGACAGGGGTATAAAAGAACCAGCCGATGCCATTTTCTTCAGTTTTTCTTGCCCCAGATGTCAGGTGCCCCCCGAAGGAAGGCAAAACATAAATTTATGTAGTAAAGCAAATGCAATGTAATCAAAAAACAGTAGTTGCAAGCAAATACACCATAAAAGAATACCCCAATGAGGTTGTATGAGGAGGTGTTAGCCATAAGGCCTGTCCCAAGAGAGGAAGGAGGGAGGGAAACCTGGACTGCAGCTGTATTCGCACTCGAACATTTACATTTATGGTAGGTACAAAACTGTACTATGTTCATCGTGCATACAGCTGCAGTCATAACAGATGGGTAGAATCCCAAAGCTAATAAAGGGGTGGTAGGCACTAAGTGGAACTGGGTAGAGCCAGGATGCCCTGCAAGACTGCAGTGGCAAAGCCCGCTCTAGTTTTGGAGTATAATGGTAGGTGATAGTGCTTGAAGAAAGTATGAACAGAACTCCAAGTGGCTGCTTCCAAAATATCTTTGGTAGAAACCCCCCTGAGGAAAGCAGCAGAGGTAGCTGTGGCCCTTGTGGAGTGAGATCTGATGCCTGTAGGTACAGTTTTACCATGAAAAGAGTAACAAAAGCGTATGCAGTGGGCTATCCATTTTGAGATTGTCTGTTTGGAAATAGGCTTCCCTTGAGCACCTGTAGCATAGGACACAAAGAGTTGCTCTGATTTTCTGAAAGGCTTTGTTCTGTCCAAATAATAACGGAGCTGTCTGTGAATGTCCAAGGAATGTAGTAGCTAGAAGGAAGGCTGTTTTCCATGACAAATATTGCGCATCTGTTGAAGCAGCTGGCTCAAAAGGAGGCAGGGTTAGTTTTTCTAGAAGGAAATTGAGGTCCCAAGCCGGTACTGGTTGCTTTCTTGGGGGTTTTATATTCTTAGCCCCTCTGAGGAACTGTCTTAAGAGAGGGTGAGAGAATAAAGGAGGATCAGTGTTGTATTCTGCAGAAATGGCTGAGGCATGGATTTTGATGGAGGAGAATGAAAGTCCACTGCTTAGCAGCTCGGCTAGGTACTGTAGTATTTGAGGTAAATTCAGTATTCCAGGATTCTGCCCCTTTTTCTGATTCCAGACACAAAACCGTTTCCATTTTGTGGAGTAGGCTTTTCTAGTAGAAGGCCTTCTGCCCTCCAAAATGACATCCTGCACCTCCTTGGAGAGTAGGGTCTGCTGTGAATTTAAGGAATTCTCCATGCGGCTAGATTGAGTGTTTTCAGCTGACTGTGAAGAGTTTTGAAGTTGTGCTGAGTCAGTAGAAGAGGCTTTAGAGGCAGGATCCATGGTGGGGAATACATCAGGCTCCTCAGGAGTGGGTACCAGTGTTGTCTTGGCCAGTCTGGAGCAATGAGAATCATCTTTGGTCTGTCTGCTCTGGCTTTTAATAGAACTTTGGCCAGCAGTGGAAGAGGTGGAAAGGCATAAACCGTCATTGTACTCATCCCTCATCAGGCCCATAATTGAGTACAATGCCCCTTTTGGGATGTACCTTACCAGACACCTGCAGCAACTGGAAAGACCCCAAAAGTACCTCACCAAGAGGATCAAGGGGCTCAAACAGATGCCGTATGCTGCCCGGTTAAAGAAACTCCAGCTCTACTCAGTGGCATACCGCCTGCTCAGAGGCGATCTGTGCCTGACGTATAAAGCCATGTCCAACCCGGAATTAATGGACATGCTGCACCTCACAAAATCCAAATCCCATCGAGCTACGCGCTCAAGGGACTTAAACCTCAGCACTGAAATAAATAGGACATGCTGGAGGGACAGATTCATAACCGAGGGGTTCCCTTCACTCTGGAATAAAATCCCAGTCCAGGTTAGGCAGAGTCCCTCATTGACTCTCTTCAAGAGGAATCTTGATGAGTGGATGGGAGATCGTAGGTTTACCCCGGGTATCACTTCTGTGTCACTGTTAGACAGAGGCACAGTATACTGACCTCGAAAAAGGGCATAGCAAAATTAATTTAAAATGGGTGGCGAAAGCCATACACACTCTGGCTAGGCTTATAAATGCCCTAGGGCAGATAGCCTAGTATGAACCTATGAACTGAAAGAGAGTACGTCCACTTTCCAGGCCTGTGGATGAAAGGTCCTTGAGCAGAATTTTGTCAATTGGTAATTTCTGTGGGTGGCAAAGAGATCTATGTCTGGCCTTCCCCATGCTTGAATTATCATTGTAAAAACTTGAGGATGCAACTTCCATTCGTGTGGATTTGTCATATTTCTGCTTAGGTTGTCTGCCAGTGTGTTTTCCTTCCCTGGCAGGAATTGTGCTTGAAGTTGGATTTGCAATTCCAGAGCCGTGTTCCAAAGGGACATGGCTATTCTGCACAGGGGATAAGAATGAGTTCCTCCCTGTTTGTTTATGTACCACATCACTGTGGTGTTTTCTGTTCTTATCAATAGCTGCCCTGGATGCAGTAGGTCTTTGAAAGCCATAATAGCATTTATTACTGCTAGCATTTCCTTTTGATTGATGTGTAGGTGCTTTTCTTTTTGTGACCATTTGCCCTGAATGCACCGATCTGTCATGTGCGCCCCCCAGGCGTAGTCCGAGGCGTCTGTTGTGATGACTTGATTTGCTTGAGGCTTGCAGAATGGGAGACCTATGTATCTTTGGCATGCTTGAGCCCACCACAGAAATTCCTTTTGAAGACATGGAATCAGTGGTATGATTGTTTCCAAACTGTGGCTGTGTTGAGACCATAAGTTTTTAGGTACCATTGAAGTTTCCTCATATGCAGCTTTGCACATGGGATTAGCAGGATGCAAGATGCCATAAATCCCAGAGCCTGCAGGATTTTCCTTGCAGTCAGCCTGGTGAAGGTTGCCAGTTTTCTGAAGTATTGAGTTAATTGCCCTTGTTTCTCTGGCGTGAGGTAGGCCATCTGGGTGTTTGTATCCAAGCTGGCACCCAGGAAAATTATTGTTTGAGAGGGTATTAGTCTTGACTTCTTTTTGTTGACTGTGTATCCCAGAGATTTCAACAACATTATTACAAAGGCCAGGTGTTTCAGAAGTGTGTGTTTGCTGTCCGCTTGGATCAGGCAGTCGTCCAGATATGGATATATTTGCATCCCTTGTAATCTTCAGAAGGCAATTACTGATGCCAGGCATTTCGTGAATACTCTGGGCACAGTAGATAAGCCAAAGGGAAATGCAGAGAATTGATAATGGGATGAACCTGCAAGAAATCTGAGGTATCTTCTGCAATCTTGTCTGATTGGGACATGCAGGTATGCCTCCTTGAGGTCCAATGTCACCAGCCAAGACTCCTTGCCCAGCATGGGAAGAAGCTGCTGTAATGTGAGCATCTTGAACTTTGGTACGAGTAAATATGTATTTCGGATGGATAGGTCCAAAATAGGTCTCCAATCTTTGCCCTTCCTTGGCACCAGGAACAGTCTGGAATAAAAACCTTGATCCTGTTCTTGTGCAGGTACCGCTTGAATAGCTTTCATGTCCATGAGATCTGAAATTTGTTTTTGTGCCTCTGCCCTTTGATTGTGTGGCAGGTTTGGCATGCCTCTCATTTTTGGAAGGGTGTGAAAGTGGAATCTGTAGCCTCTGTCTATAATGTCCAGGATCCATTTGTCTTTTGTGACAATATGCCCATTTTTTGAAAATAATGCCAGTTTTCTGCCTAAAGGTGCTGCCATTTGAGCCTTGCTTGGCATACAAAGGGGGAAGTCATTGGGTCTGCTTTCTGAATGGCTGTGAACTATCCTCACCCCCTCTTGGTGTAGGTGTTTGCCATTGTCTGCCTCTAAATGATCCTTGAGATTGCCCTCTACCTCTCGGGCGCCTGTATCTACCTCTTTGAGGTCTGTCTGTGGCTGGAAAGGACCAATTTTTTGAAGGCCAATTTCTACTGAAACGTGGCGGTTGTACCTGTAGGAAATCTTTCACTGTTTGCATTGATTTTGCCTTTTCCTCCATTTTCTTTAATACCTCCTCAGCTTTAACACCAAACAATACATCTTTTTGAAGAGGTGCATCTAGTAATTTAGCTTTGACATGATCTGGTAAGGTTTGCTCTTTGAGCCAAGCATGTTTACGTATGACTGATCCTGTAACAGCAGCTCTACAAGAGGCCTCTAAAGCATCAAAACCACATTGCAAGGTATGTTTACCCACTTGCTCTGCACTATGCAACAAATCCTGCAACTCCTTCAAGTCTGGTTGTTCAGGTTGTGACATTTTGCTTTTCAACTGGGATAACAAGAACTGTTGATACTTTAACATATGGAACTGACAGTTTAATGCCCTCATGGTTAAAGTGGCCGAGGTGTATACCTTTTTCCACCACCTTTCTAAAGCTCTGGAATCTCTCTCTCTGAAGGTAATGGATTTTTGGCAGTGGAGGCCTTAATTCCCTTGGGACCCTGTGAAATAGTTTCTGGGTCAGCCGCATGGCTTTTGTATAGGAATTGGTGTGAATCAGGAACCCGGTAATACCGGTCAGGCTTGACTGGAGCTGGAGGTAAAGAATCTGGGTTAAGGCTGGCCTCTGAATGCACATCATCTAATATGTCTAGGACAGGAGGTATAGCCAGAGGCCTGTGCTGAGGGAGAAAGAGGAAATCCCTGAGCCTTTTCTTGGAGTCTGAGTACTCTTGGCCTTCCCAGTGGAAGTGTTCCCTCAAGGTATGCAAGGTTTCCCCAAAAGAGTAATCCTCAGGGGGGGAGACAGAGGGAATGGACTCTTCTGCATCAGAATCTTCGAAAGGGGAGAAAGAATGTTCCTGGTCCTCAGAATGCTCTGAAGTAATGGAGGCCTGGTCCGAGGAAAGGTATTCTTCCTCCACTCTGGGCCTTTTGTCCGGGGGGGGGGGGTTGAGAACCCCTGATAAGAGTAATCAAATCCTCAGCCATTTTGAGCATCTGCTTTTTAGGCATGGGGCCTTGAGAGGGGCCCTGTGGAGCTTCTCTTTTAGAATGCATGGCTGCTTTAGATTTAGTGTAAGCCTTAATGGAAAAAGAAGAAGAAGGCCTGAAGACACCTTGAGAGGTGGCAGGCCTGTCTGAACTCCGAGTTTCCCCACCAAGAGTGACTTCGGTATCTGTAGTCAGGGGTGTGGGCCGAAGAGTCTGCGACCTCGGGCACAGAAGACACCGCTAATGAAGTGTCATCGGTAGTCAGGGGCTGCGTAGGCACCTCACTGAGAACCGGAGCACATGTTTAGCGTGGTGTCGGTAGAAGTCGCGGACCTCGTATGTCAGTCCTTATCTTTACGTCGTTTACTCAAAATTGGAGTCTGAGTATCCGACGACATGTTGTAATTAAACTTTTTGCCAAAATAGTGGTGGGCGAACTCTGCCTGACACTTAATAGTGCGTCTGTTGAATGTAGCACAAAAACGACAGGCCGAGACGTCGTGGTCTGGGCCTAAGCAAGTATACAGAGGGAATGGAAATCCTTATGCGGTATTTGCTTCCCACATGAAATGCAATAATTAACTTTGTCTGACATCGGTCTGAGGCAAGAAAAGTTTCCCCAACGGGGTACTTAGCTTTCAAGAAGTCTTCGGTTGAAAAATATTCGTAATCTCAGGAGCTGGCCGACCGGCACTTGCGAACTGCTTCTGCTTCGGGCACCGCGTGGCAAGAAAGACTGGAGAAAATGGCGTCGGCTGGTTCTTTTATACCCCTGTCGCACTGACATCAGGGAAGAAGCGACGACAACCGACGCAGGACCTAGACTTTGGAATTCGGCCGACCGAGGACCCGCCTGACGGCAGGAGAACCCATCTGTTATGACTGCAGCTGTATGCACGATGAACATCTTCTTTATGTTATGTTGTCCTATCTCGCCTTCATTCTTACTGGTTGGGACAGCATCCCTTGCACCATATTTCTTGTGTGGTTCACAGGAGTATATTCTTCAGGACAGTGGGCCCAAAGAAGGCCCTGTCCCTAAAGGCCAAATCTACTTTGTAATGAATGATAAAGGTGTGAGGTGTTGCCCAAGTTGCAGCAGCACAAATGCTATCAAGTGGCAGCTTGAAAGGCAGAAGAGGTTGCCATGGCTCTTGTAGAATGATTAACTTTAAAGGGGAGAACTTTGTTATTAGAATTATATATACAGGTAATACAATCTGAGAGCCATTTTGAAAGTATGACCTTAGATATAGGGGCACCTTTCCTTGCTTCTGAAAATGACACAAATAACTGATCAGATTTCCTGAAGTCCTTTGTCCTATGCAAACAGAAGTGTAATTGTCTAAGTACATCCAGTTGGTGAAGCTTATATTCTGCCTTGTTGCCATGGTTTGGGAAAAATACTGGTAACTCTATGGAATTAATTAGGTTAGACTCTGAACATACTTTAGCAGGCAAGATGGGTTTGTTCAAAGGGATACTCTATCTTTGTGAAAGAGTATATATGGTGGCTTAATCGATAATGCTTGCAGTTCTGAAACTCTTCTAGCAGAAGTGATGTTAATCAACATACTTATTTTCCACATTAAAAATTTTAGATCACATGACGACGCAGGTTCAAATGGGGGGAAGGATCAAGCAGGACAGAACAAAGTGTAGGTCCCATGGTGGTAGGGGTGTTTTTACAGGTGGTCTTAACAAATTAGTACCCTTCAGGAAGGCTTTGCATACTTTGTGGGACATCAAGTTAGGGGTGAAATCGCTTATATGGAAATTTGATATTGCGGCTAACGGTATATGAATGGTAGCTGCAGCTGCACCTTCATTAAACAGTTTTGCCAGAAATTCGAGAATAGTATTTATAGGAGCAAAAAAGGGGACAATGTTTTTTGTCAATGCCCAGGAAGAAAACCTTTTCCATTTACTGGTATATAATTTTCTCATTGAGGTCTTATGAGAAGAGATCAAGATATGTTTGACCGAATGAGGGAGGTTAGGAAACCTGGCTATAACTGGAATTGGAGCAGCCAAGCTATCAATCTGAGGGTTTGAAGACAAGGGTGGAGCATTCTGCATGCATGAATCAGAAGGGTCTGGAACTGGGTCCAGAACTCATAGCTCCTCCTGAAGATGAGGCCAAAGGAAGAGGAACCAAATCTGATGAGGCCAGTATAGGGTAATGAGAATCAGCTTGCTTCCTAATGAGCTGGCTTTCTGGAGAACCTTGGGTATTAGAGGAAAGGGAGAGAAAGCATAAAGAAGTTCCGAGGGTCAATCGTGTATAAGTGCATCCCTTGGCGACTCCCTCAGAGGGAGGATCAGGGCAAAACAGCTGCTGCACTTGGCATTCATGGATGTGGCGAAAAGGTCACAGCAAGGCTGGCCCAATTTTCGGAAGATCATCTCTGCTACCTCTTGTTTTAGGGACCACTCATGAGGCAAGAGAATTGCTCTGCTGAGTTTGTCTGCTATCACGCTGGATTTCCCCAGGATGTGTATTGGTATCAGAAAGCACTGGGAAGACATCCCCCACTGTCATATTCTGAGGGCCTCTCAACAAAGGGGGTAAGATCTGGTCCCCCCTTGTTTATGTACCAGATAACCGACATGTTGTCTGCCTGTACTCCAATTGTACCCAGCGGGAGTGAGTTCTGGAGTGCCTGCAACATCTAAAGCACTGCTCTCATCTTTAGAATACTGATGTGCAAATGGGTCTCGTGATCCTGCCACGTGCCTTGGACTGTCCTTCCCAGATAATGCCCCCCTCCACCCTATCTGGAAGGTGCCTGTGGTCACTGTGGCCACAGGCTGTGGGGAAAGAAAGGGTTAACCTGATGTTACGTGACTGGAGTGAAGCCACCAGTGAAGGTCCTTCTTTCAGGACTGTGTTAAGCGAATTTGATGAGACATGGGTAGCACCTGCAAAGACCACTGGGTGAATAGTAGCCACTGCAGAATTATCATGTGCATGCGTGCTAGTGGAACTAAACTTATCGCTGCTGTCATGGTTCCCAAGACTTTCAAAACTGTCCTTCCCCGTACTCTTTGTTTTGGAGAGAAGGTGGGAGACTTGCTGTCTCAGAACTAAGGCTCTTTCTGCAGGAAGTTTTGCCATCATGCTTACTGTGTCTAGATCTGCTCCTATAAACACGACAGGTTGCAATAGCAACAAGGCAGGTTGTCGCCTCACAGTTAGACGTTGCCCGTTCGATTCTCAGTTAGAGCGTCTTCTGTATGGCGACATGCGTGAATGGGCGTTCCTTCGTTGAAGGTTGTGCGTTAGGCCCGGCAAGCCAGCACGTCAAAATCTACTGCCAATCATTAGCAGACCGGAGTTCCGCTGTGGCGACCCCTAACTGGGAAAAGCCGAAAGAAACAAACAAATTGCAATTCCCAGGTAACAGCAAAGTGAGACAGTGGTGTCTCTTGATTCCAGTAGTACATGCTTGGTGGTGGCAGTTAGCAGCCAGTCGTCTAGATACAGAAACACTCAATTATAGACGTCTCAGGTGAGCTGTGACTACTGTCATGCACTTGGTGAACACTTGGGGGCTGTGGTGAGACCAAAGGGCAGAGCTCAAAACTGGTAATAACTGGCTCCCAGCCAGAAGCGCAGATGACTTCTGGATGGCCTGTTCATCTTTATGTGGTAGTACGCATCCTGAAGGTGTACAGAGTACATCCGATTGTCTTTTCCCAAAAAAGGAAGAATCGACTGCAGTGTTACCATCAGGAACTTGGTCTTTTTTACTGATTCATTTAATCTGCTCAGATCCAAAATTGGTCTCCAGTCCCCTGTTCTTTTTTGCACTAAAAAGAATCTTGAGTAAGTGCCGGATCCTATTTGGTCTGCGGGGACTCTTTGGATGATTCTTTTGTCTAGCAACTTTTGAATTTCTAGAGTTGCTTGATCCCTTTGACTGGGTTGAACATCCGGGGTTTTCTTTATGTTTGGAATGGGAACAGAAAATGGTATAGAGTATCCTCTGGATATGGATCCTTTGTACCCACTTGTCTTTTGTTATTTCCAGCCAGGCTTTTAGGTACAAAGATAATCGACCCCTGACTGCCTCCTGAAATAGACAGACAGGTCTCCCTTCAGGAGTGCTGAAAGGGCATACCACGGAAAGAATCTCTGTCGCCCTGGTTTTGTGGACCCCCTCTGCCATGTGGACAGCATCTTCTATTTGTACTTCCCCCTATGCCCCTAGGGGAAGAGTCACCTCATGTGTCCTGAAAAACTCTGGATTTATGGAACCACATCTTCCCCCCTTCTGGCCTTTTGGACAAGGTCTAGAAGGTACGGAAAAATGGAATCCTACAGCAGAAAGAGTCTTTCCTTCTTGTTCACACCTGCTTAGCATCTCCTTAACTTTTAGCCCAAACAAGAATGAGGCATTAATAAAGGAAAATTTGAAACGTTCCGCAAAGTCGCATAAGGGTATCCAGGAACGTCTCCTTAGGAAAATTCCTGAACCCACTGCTCTGCTCGCTCTATCTGCTGCATAAGAAGTGAGACTCATGGAGAAGCTGACCACAGAATTTAAGGTGGAGAGCTGAGAGGAAACCTTGTCTGATACCCCTGCAGCTACTGTACCTTGGAGAGCATCTCCTAGCTCCTTTAGGCGATCTCTTTGTAGTCTTGTAAAATGCGTCAGACAGTTCAGCGATGTGACTACAAAAGTTGCTGAAGCAAATATGCGCTTCCCATACCTGTCCATCATATGAGACTCCTTCTTTGGTGGATGGACAGACGAGGATGTTTCAGAAAGTACCTTTTTGGTGGCTGCTGCCACCACCACAGCATCTACAGGGACACCCTTGGTCAGGAAGTCACTATCTGAAGGGGCTGTGTTGAAATTATTGGGCCTCCTAGGGACAGGCTCCACTGCATCTGGAGACTCACAAGCCTTTCGACTGGAGCTTTTCTCCTCGGGCCTCTACTGAAAATGGGCCACAAGCCCAGTTGGACAAACCCGGTTAACAAATGGCAATAAATAAATAAATAAACTAGTTCCATAAGTTCGTTGAAAGGCAGAAACACCCTAGTGGCTGAAGGGCGAGACCCAAAGGCCTTCAGGTAAACAGACTCCTCATCAGAAGGGTTGATGGGCTTCCAGCCTGCTCTCTGCTTAAGGATTTCTAGGATGTGAAGGAGATATCCTCAGAGAGTGACTGCGGAGACCTTCCGACTCATCGAGGTCTGTGTCTGAGGTGACAAACTCCTCTGGGGAGTACAAATGCTTCCTCCTGCAGTGTCTCTTATGAGGGACCTCTTCAGAAGCGCATTCTAGAGAGGTTTTGGAAGAGAGGGGTTCACCCGGATGGGGCAGACTGAGGCCTAGAGTCTCCACTGGTCTGTGGATGGTGTGGTGCAGAGACGGATGCCAGTGCCTTAGGGGGAGGAATGTTGGAACCCCTGAATGGAGCAGTCTGAGAAGCAGCACCTTCCTCATCAGCTTGAAAGCCCCTCTCCCCTGAATCCAAAGATACCTCTGGTTCCAAAAAGCCAGAAGAAATCCCCAGAACCAAGGGGGTTGGCTCCGAAGCTGATGCAGGAGCCGAGCACATCAATGCAGAGGCCCAAAGAGAAAAGTTCAGATCTGATAAATGTCCAATCTGACTCTTCTCACCTGACCCAACCAGAGAGTATCGGCTCCTAGACTCCTCAGATGGAACCGAGGATGTTGGAGCATACATCCGTTCCGAAGATACCAGGATGGTTCTTGGCACAGATGGTTCCACAACAGCCAGTTCCAAGCATTCCGGTTCTGAGGTCCCGGGTGGCTCAGGGGAGGAATCGATGTTGGTGGGATAGTCTTGGCTGGCTCCGAATCCCTGTGTGCTGGAGCCGAAAAAAGTCTGGCCAGCGCTGGTATCTTTAGAAGCCTATGCACCACCCTATCCAAATCATCGTCCAAAAGACACCTGGAGGACGTAGAGGAGAGAGTAGAGAAGCTGACCGACTGCAAAATAGGCAACCTCAGAACAGGACTAAGCAGCTCCAATTCTGGGGACCGGCTCCTGAGTTCAAATTTCATAGACACCAAAACAGTCGATGCCGATAGGTTCATAGGTTGGTACTGGGCTATCTGCCCGAAGGCATATATTAGCCCAGCCAGGTTGTACGGTATTCACCGCCCCATTAGTAGTTCCCTAGACCCTTGTACTAGCAGCTAGTACCCTTGGCCCCTATGAAACAGATTTTGTCAGTTCCGAAATAGTCAGAGTCAGAGATACAATTTTGCTCAATTTTTTTAACAAGCTCCGACTGCCCCGAAGAGAGAGATGATCTTTTAGTGGATTTGTCCGACTTAGATGAAGGTGATTTAGCTGATCCTGAAGTGTCCAGACCTCCTTCTATAGCTTCCAGGAAGGGAAACTTCAATAAGCCTCTCACAATTAACTTGTTTTTTCACTCTAGTGGCACTCTAGAGATGAATGAGTGACATACTGACCATGATTCCTGAAGATGTACTGCTTCCAAACATTAAACTCAAACAGCATGGGAGTCCATTATCAACATCTGACTGCACTTACTACACTTTTTAAAACCCAAAGGCTTAGTTTCCTTAAGCTCTTTGGGCATGTTCAAAATCACAGTACACACACACACACACACACACACACAAAAAACAATAACAACTATTAAATCCCTACAGTATAATATATAAACTATCAAACAAACCTTTTTTTTTTTTTTTTAAACTTCAAGCAAGAGATAAAGACAAGAAGTTAAGTTGCCCTCTAACTAAAAATGGGCAGCAACAGCCCTGTAACTTAAATGGGATGCCACCTTTCTATTTACTCTAACAGTAAAATTAGAAAAATTAACCTGGATAGGGAGAAACAAGGCCTAATGAAAAAAATTAACGTCCAGAAGCAACAATATAGCAACGAATATTCCTAACTACAATATCTACAAGAATAGTAAACACTAACAAGTTTTAAAGTATAACCAGATTTTTTTTTTTGAGAGAAAAATAGTATAACGGTAATAAAAGGTTGGTTCACTTAGCAAGAGCCAAGATGGAAGCCTCCAATCTGTTTAGTGGCAAACAACATCTGGGGAGCTTCACTAGAGCATGATGGGATAGGGAAACAGCCATGAGCCAGTGGAAGACCTCGAGCTTTAGTATATAGCCGAGTTGGAACCGAGGATCTGTTCTGAACCCAACCAGTAAGAATGAAGGCGAGATAGGACAACAGAACATCAAATGTTTAAGTCTTGTAATTCTTTCCTCTTATGCTGAAAGGTTCTGAATGGTTTTGAAAAGCTCTGCCACTGTATCCCCCAAAAGGGCAGAATTGTCCAGGGGTGCATCCAGAATTTTAGCCCTGATATCATGAGGTATAGGTTGGAGCCTCAGCCTGGAATACCTTCTAAGCACTGAGGCAGAAGCTGCATCTGGCCGAGGCCTCTGCAGCATCATTTGCATCTGATCAAGTGTTTTGTCACAAGAGAGGACAAGGAGATGGGCTAGAAATTTGGGCCTTAGAAAGAGAGTTTGGGTCTTTCAGCCAGAATTTTAGAAACCTGGTTCAAAAGGGCCAGGGCAAACTTTGACATGCATGTCTGGTAGCTGACTGCCCTAAAAGCCAAAGTGGCAGAGGGGTATACTTTTTTGCCAATGCGTTCCATGGCCTTATCAGTGAGAAGGACAAAGGTGGAGGGAAGTAATCTGGAAGGCTTGTCAGCAGAGAGTGAAACAGTACCAGGGTCTACAACAGGGCATTTAATCAGAAATTTGCCCCCTTCTGGGATCTTATAGAACCTGTCAGGCCTTCTAGGGGCTCGTGGTTGGGAATCGGGGTTTATAGAGGCTGCATTGAAGGCGTCCAAAAAGGCTGGTAAAACTGGAGGGATGGCAGAAGGTGAAGGGGTGTCCATTTGTAAGAGTTCGTAAGACCTTTTTTGAACCTCAGACATTTCAGTGAAATCCCATTTAAAGAACTCTCTCATTTTAGAGATGGTTTCACCAAAGGTGAGGTCCTCTCCTGGAGTGTCTCCCTCCTTGGGGGAGCCATACCTAAGAGGGAAAGGCATCTGACAGGCAGAGAAGAGAGTCTTCTGAAGAATCCTCTGCATCAAGACAATGAGGATTCTTCAGTCTGTGGCCTAGGACTGATAACTGGAGGGGAAGCAGGCATAGAAGGCCTAAGGGCCATAAAGGCATTAAAATAAGCTTTGAGAGAAAGCTTGCCAATCAGGCATCCTTTCTGAAAGAGGAGAGACATGTTTTGTCTTTTGTTCCCTTTTTAAGGAAGGGGTAGGCTGGAGAGTGTAGGGCCTAAGGAGGGCCCATGTTCAGACTGTTCTAAAGAAGTGGAAGGACTGGTCTGGATGTCCACTGCCAGCAGAGGTTCCCCCTCGTCACTGGCGCTCATCTGCAAAACCTCCATGGATGCGTTTTTAGCCTTACATTCTGCAGCCTCCCGAACGGTACCCACTATACCTAACTTGCTGGTTTCGTACATTCCTCCAGGTAAACGTCGGCCACAGGAGGAACGTCAGGTGGAGGAGGTGCAACAACAGGTTCAGGCCTGGAAACTTTGGCCTTCTTTTTTGGTGGTTCGATGGTCTAACCAGACACCCTTCCATGGTCATAGCCAGGCGTTGAAGATGCTAGTTTTCTAAGCAGATGTTTAGGGTGTGCAGACAGCTGCAAAGAGTCTTGGGAAAGTACAGTTGTGTACACTTACCATAAATGTAGATGTTAGAGTGTATTCACTGTTGCAGTCATTACATTTAGGAAATCTGCTGGCAGGTTGCCCTCAGTCGGTCTGAATAACAAAGTCTTGCGTCCTGCATCAGTTGCTGTCTCCTCTTCCATGACGTCAGATCGTCAGGGGTATAAAACATGCAGCTGATGCCATTTTAATCAGTTTTTCTTGCCCCAGATGTCAGGTGCCCCCCATATGGGGAGCAAAAAAAAAAAAAAAAAAATATATATATATATATATATATATATATATATATATAAATTATAAATATATAAATGCACTTTTAGAAACATAAAATTTACCTTCAACTAAAAACAAATACACCACAAAGGCTTTTGAGTATAGTGAAGGAAAGAAAAGGTATAGAATGGGGGATGGCGGGTGGGTAACCCGGACTGCAACAGTGAATATACTCGAACATCTACATTTATGGTAAGTGTACACAACTGTACTATGTTCTTCGTGTTTCACTGTTGCAGTCATTACATTTGGATTAAATGCCAAAGCTATGGATGGGAGGATGGAACTAAATAGCATTTTATTTTATTTTACATTTGTTGACCGGGCTAGTCTAGCTGGATATATTTCCATTTTCAGTAGAGGCCAGGGGAGAAAAGCTCCACATAAAACATAGCAAAAAGACATGTTGTTAAAGAACACATAAAATAAAAATAAGAAAAAAAAATTGGTAATAAGAAATTAGTAGTAATAATAAAGAGTGTGATAAAAATCAACAAAAATTAAGGCACACAATTAAGAGTAGTCATGAGTAGTATTAGGTCAGTTTCAAAGCATCTTACTTAATACATACAGGTTATGCCATAAAGCTTCTACTATAATCAGAAAAAAGTATAAGTGGGTAGAGAGTTATGAGGAATAGTGTAAGATAAGAGAGAGGGAAGAGACAGTAGTCAAAAAGTGAGAGAAGAAAAGATAAACAAGAGGAGATGGGAGAGGTGAGAGAAGAGGTTCAGAGCATAGAAGGACTGCAAGGGAAATGAATAGGTAATTGTTAAGTATTAAGCAGAAGGTAGGGTTAAAGGACAAGAGAGGGGGGGGGGGGAGAAGTCAGTCAGGTGTACTACATGAACAAAGCCAAAGCATTAGGAGCAGCTATAAGGCCCTGCAGGACTGCAGTGGCAAAGCCTACCCTGGATTTAGAGAAGAGAGGCAAATGATAATGCTTTGTGAAAGTATGAACAGAGCTCCAAGGAGCAGCTTCTAGAATGTCTTTGGTTGGGTCTCCTCTGAGAAAAGCTGCTGAAGTAGAAGCAGCCCTGGTGGAATGGGATCTGATCCCCTTGGGCACAGGTTTACCCTGATGCAAGTAGCAGAAACAAATGCAGTGGCTTATCCATTTAGAAATAGTCTGCTTTGATATAGCCTTCCCCTCTGATCCTGTAGCAAATGCTGCCAGTAGTTGCTCAGACTTTCTTAGAGATTTTCCTATTTAAGTAGAATCTTTGTCGTCAGTGTACATCCAATGAATGCAGAATCCGCTTCCCCTTGTTCTGCGGATTTGGGAAAAATGTTGGCAGGTGAATGGTCTGGTTAAGAGCCATGCTGGATACCACCTTAGGCATAAAAGAAGGATTGATCCTGAGGGCCACCCTGTCTGGGTAAAATATAATGAAAGGCTCCACTGCCATGAGAGCCTGTAGTTCTGAAACCCTTCTTGCTGAAGTGACTGCCAAAAGAAAAGCTGTCTTCCAAGATAGAAATTTTATATCCGCAGTAGCTGCTGGTTCAAAAGGAGGCAGGGTGAGTTTTTCCAGCACAAAATTGAGGTCCCATGCAGGAGTTGGTGTTCTCCTGGGAGGCGTTAAATTTTTGGCCCCTCTGAGATACTGTTTAAGCAGTGGATAAGAAAAGAGGGAAGGCTCTGTGTTATAATGAGCCGAGATGGCAGAGGCATGGATTTTAATTGAACAAAAAGAGAGGCCCTTGTCAAGCATCTCAGTTAAGTACTGTAAAATCTGAGGAATATTGGGCTTTGCTGTGTCTATTCCTTGTGCTTGGTTCCAAGCACAGAATTTCTTCCATTTATCAGCATAAGATTTTTTTACTACTAGGCCTTCTGGCTTCCAAAATGACATCTATCACAGGTTTACTGAGAGATGTAGCTTGAATAATTAGTTGATCAGCCATGCTGCAAGATTCAGAGTTTGGAGCTGAGTATGTAGAATTTGAAAGTTCTGCTGAGACAGTAGATGAGGTGTTTGCGGCAAGTACCACAGAGGAAGGAGTGACATATTCCTTTGAAGCGGGTACCAGTGCTGGCGAGGCCAGTCCGGAGCAATTAGGATCAGTTTTGTTTTTTCCTGTCTGACTTTTAGTAAGACCTTGGAGAGTAGAGGCAGAGGGGGAAAGGCATAGACCGATAGGTTTTTCCAGCTGAAGGACAGAGCATCCACTTTCAATGCTTTTTTGTGATGAGTTCTTGTGCAGAATTTGTCCAACTGACAGTTTTGGGGAGAGGCAAATAGATCTATGTCTGGGCTCCCCCATTTCTGTGTTAACATGCTGAATATTTGTCGATCCAGTTTCCATTCGTGCGGGTCCATAAAATTTCTGCTTAAGTCGTCTGCCAGAGTATTTTGCTTTCCTGGCAGGAATTGTGCTTGAAGATGTATTTGGTAAGTCAAGGCTGTGTTCCACAAGGCCATGGCTAATCTGCAAAGGGGGTAGGAATGTGTACCTCCCTGCTTGTTTATGTACCACATAACTGTGGTGTTGTCCCTCTATCAGTAGTTGTCCTGGATGAAGTAAGTCCTTGAAGGCTGTCAGAGCATTCTGAACAGCTAGCATTTCTTTCTGGTTGATATGCAGATGCATTTGGTTTGGGCTCTATTTGCCCTGAATGCATCTCCCTGCCAGGTGGGCCCCCCAAGCATAGTCTGATGCATCTGTAGTTCGCGTTTGGGTGGCAGGGGATAGAGTGAATGACAGTCCCTTGTTTTGGTGACATATCTCTGCCACCAAAGAAACTCCTGTTGCAGGCAGGGAATGAGAGAAATAATTGTTTCCAGGCTATGACAATGTTGACTCCATACACTTTTTAGGTACCACTGAAGTTTCCTCATATGCAGTCTCGCATATGGAATTAGTAGAATGCAGGATGCCATGAATCCCAAAGCCTGCAGAATTTGTCTTGCAGATAACTGGGTTTTTGTTGCCATTTGTTTGAAGTATGTTGTCAGTTGCCTTTGTTCGTCTGGTGCAAGGTAAGCCATCTGTGGTAGTTGTATTCAAGCTTGCACCCAGGAATGTAATTATTTGAGAGGGTACCAGTTGTGATTTCTTTTCGTTCATGGTGTACCCTAGGCATGCTATAAGCCTTTTTACAAATGCCAGATGTTGAAGAAGAGTGTCCTTGTCCTCTCCTTGAATGAGACAATCATCCAGATAAGGATAAATTTGCATGTTTCTTTGTCTGCAGAATGCAATTACTGGTTCCAGGCACTTTGTAAAGACCCTGGGTGCAGTAGATAAGACGAAGGGCAGTGCAGAGAATTGGTAATGCAAAAAAACCTGCTTTGAAGTGGAGGTATCTTCTGCATGATTCCCTTATTGGGATATGCAGGTATGCCTCAAGTCTAGAGTTACTAACTAAGCATTCTTGCCTACCATAGGCAGTAGCTGTTGTAAAGTCAGCATCTTGATATCTGGAAGGTCCAGGTACAATTTGGCAAGTCCTGGTGCCTGTAAAAGCTTCTGCACTAGCCGATCCATGTCCAGTATTGGACGCGATGAATTGTCTTTTCTGGGTACCAGGAAAAGTCTTGAATAAAATCCTTGTCCTTTTTCCTTTTCTGGTACTGGTTGAATAGCCCCCATAATCCATGAGGGACATGACCTGTTTCTGGGCCTCTGCCCACTGGTTTTGTGGCAGATCCGGCCATCCGTTCGGAATTTGCAAAGTATGGAAATGAAATCTGTACCCCTGGGATACTATGTTTAATACCCACTTGTCCTGGGTAATTAGCTGCCACTTTTGTGCATGAAGTGTTAGTTTTCCACACAAGGGAGCTGCCAAAAGATAAGTACTTGGAGATGGTAAAGAAAAGTCATTGAGACTGCTTACTGTAGGGTTGTCTTTGTTTCCTCCAGATTTGGAGGTGGAGGCACCCCATTGCCTTGACCTGTAAGAACACTGTGATTGGTATCTGAAGCCTTTTGAGCACCTGGGGTTTGCCCTGAGTGGCTCTGTTGGACACAGGAAAGGACCAATTTTTAGTAGGCCAGTGCCTACTGAACCTGGGTGGCTGCACTTGTAAGAAATCTTTTACAGTTTGCATAGATTTAGCTTTGCCTTCCATTTTCTTTAAAACCTCTTCTGCCTTATTACTAAACAGAGTATCATGCTACAAAGGGCATCCAACAATTTAGTTTCAACATGATCAGGCAGATTTTGCTCCTTGAGCCAGGCATGCCTTCTAATCACAGAACCAGTAACGGTGGCCCTACAAGAGGCCTTCAAGGAATCAAAACCACATTGTAAAGTATGCTTTCCAACCTGTTCTGCTAAATGCAATAAATATAGAAGTTATGCACTTACCATAACGTTCTACGTGAGTTGTTTATCTTGCCTTTATTCTCACTGATCGGTTCACAGCCGATCCTCGGCTCCGACACGGCCGATAGCAAAGCTCAAGGTTTGCCAGTAGCTCGAGACCAAGCCCCTTATCCCCCAATGCACTGCTGGAATGACCTCAGATCTTGTTTGCTGCAAGTAACAGTATTTGCGCATATATATATATATATATATATATATATATATAGAGAGAGAGAGAGAGAGAGATAAATATACAAACATATTAATACCCTTTTTTGTATTTCTACCAAGAACACTTGCCAAAGGGGAAGAAGAAATATTGAACAACCAAGATGGTACTAGCCTCTAAGTCAACAGTCAGCCAGGAGGGGGAAGGAGGGAGGGACATGAGAATAAAGGCGAGATAAACAACTCACATGGAACGTTATGGTAAGTAACTTCTATATGTGAAGTTGTTAAATCTCGCCGTTTATGGGAGTATGTTCTTCAGTACCATAGAACCAAAGGAAGACCTGTCCCTTGAAGCCTTATCCACTTTGTAATGTGTCATAAAAGTATGAGGCTTAGACCAAGTGGCTGCAGCGCAAACATTCTCAAGGAGCAATTTAGCTTGAAAAGCAGAAGATGTAGAAACGGCTCTGGTAGAATGAACCTTAGGTTTGTGTGTTAATGGCATGCTCGCATTTTCATAAACAAAGGATATGCAATCGGATAACCATTTAGATAATGTTGTTTTAGCCACTGGATTGCCTTTTCTTGCTTCTGAGAAGGATACAAAAAGTTGATCTGATTTTCTAATATCCTTAGTTCTGTCAAGATAAAATCGGAGCTGTCTGTAAACATCAAGTTTTTGCAGAATGTATACCAATTTGCTGGAGTGGTTGGGAAAAAAGACTGGCAGCTCAGTGACCTGACTGATATTTGATTCAGAACAGACTTTAGGTAAAAATGAGGGGTTTGTTCTGAGAGATACTCTATCAACATGGAAAATCATGTAAGGTGGTCTGATAGATAATGCTTGAAGTTCTGACACTCTGCGGGCAGAAGTAATGGCCAGAAGAAATATTGTTTTTCAGGATAAACATTTGAGATCACAAGAAGATGCTGGCTCAAAAGGAGGAAGAATAATTTGAGACAGCACAAGGTTTAAACTCCAGGGAGAATAGGGAATTTTGATCGGAGGTCTCATATGAAGAATGCCTTTAAGAAAAGTCTTAGATAATTTATGGCCCATAACATTTGAGCCACCAAAACCAAGGTGGAAATTTGAGATGGCAGCTAACTGAACTCGAACTGTAGCAGCTGCTGCTCCTTCCTCAAAAGTTTTTGTCAAAAGTTTTAAAATAGAAGATAGCGGAGCTCAGAAAGGGTCAATGTTCTGCGTGTTGGCCCAAATTGAGAACCTTTTCCATTTACTGCCATATAATTTCCTGGTAGATGGCTTATAAGAAGACATGAGAATTTGTCTTGTATCTTCTGAAATTGAATGAAGCCTGGCAATTAGAAGTGGATTAGTCAAGCAGTCAGTTTCAGGGACTGCAGTGAAGGATGAAGGTCCTCTGACGGGTGCGTCAGAAGGTCTGGAACTGGGTCCAGGATCCATGGGCCTTCCCAACAGATGATGGTGGAGAAACGGAAACCAAAACTGTTGAGGCCAGTAGGGGGCTATGAGTATAACAGTCCTTCCCAGCGATTTTGCTTTCTGTAAAAGTCTGGGTATTAATGGGAAGGGTGAAAATGCATAAAGGAGACCCAGGGGCCAATCATGTAGAAGTGCATCTCTCTGGGGATGACCGAGAGGTGGTATTAGGGCAAAGTAGCTTCTGCATTTTGAATTGATGTGGCTGGCAAAAAGGTCGCAGCAAGGCTGGCCCCATTTGCGGAAAATCAACTCCGCAACTTGTTGTTTAAGAGACCACTCGTGAAGGAGCAATATCGCCCTGCTTAGCTTGTCCGCTATCACGTTGGATTTCCCCGGGATGTGCATTGCTAATAGAAAATGCTGGGACGACACAACCCATTACCAGACCCTGAGGGCTTCTCGACAAAGGGGGTAAGACTTGGTTCCACCTTGTTTGTTCAAGTACCAGACTACTGACATGTTGTCCATCTGAATTGCAATAGTTCCTAGAGGAAGAGAGTCCTGAAAGTACTGCAACACCAGAAGTACCACTCTCAACTCAAGAACATTAATGTGTAGATGTGATTCTTGATCTGTCCATGTGTCTTGGGCAGTCTTTCCCTGAAAATGCCCCCTGCCCCACCCTATCAGGGAAGCGTCTGTGGTCACAGTGGCTACTAGGGGGGGGACAAAGGGTCTTCCGATTGTGACATGAAGAGACGTCAACCACCACCGAAGGTCTCTCCTGCAAGAATCCGTGATGAGAATTATGTGGTGCATTGGCAGTTTCTGGTAAGACCACTGAGTAAAGGGGAGCCATTGAAGAATTCGCATATGCATCCTTGCGAGTGGTACAGCCAGGATTTCTACCGCCATCAAACCTAGTACTTTCAATACCTCTGCTGCTGTAGCTTTGTTCTTGGACACCAGTAAGCTGAAGTTTTGGTGGAGAAGAGAGACTCTTTTGACAGGGAGACGTAGAGTGGTAGTTGAGGTATCTAATTCTGCTCCTATAAAAATGGTATGCTGCGATGGCGATAAGGCAGACTTTTCGAGGTTGACTAATGCCCAATTGATGGCAGAGTGTCAGAGTGTATTGTGTTGCCCGAGTCAACTGATGCCTGGTGGCAGCAGTTAGGAGCCAATCTTCTAGGTATGGAAACACCTGGAATCCTAGATGTCTCAGGTGAGCCGTGACCACTGCCATGCATTTGGTGAACACTCTGGGGGCTGTAGTGAGACCAAAGGGCAGGGCTTGAAACTGGTAATGATTGGGTTCCAGCCGGAAGTGCAGATGATCTCTGGAGCGTCTGTTCATCTTTATGTGATAATACACGTCCTTGAGATCTATGGAGCACATCCAATCACCTTTCCCTAAGAAGGGAAGAATGGACTGAAGCGTGACCATTCGGAACTTCTTTCTTTACAAACTGGTCGAGTCTGCTGAGGTCCAAGATAGGTCTCCAGTCCCCTGTTTTCTTTGGTACCAAAAAGAATCTTGAGTAAGTTCCGAATTCAACTTGGTCTACTGGGACTGGTTGGATGACTCTTTTTTCTAGCAATCTGTGGACCTCTACGACTGCTTGTTCCCTGAGATTGGGTGGAACATCTGGGATTCTCTCTTTATGGGAATGTGAGGGGAAGAGAAAGGAATGAAATATCCTCTGGAAATGATGCTTTGTACCCAAGTATCTGATGTTATGTTTAGCCAGGCTTCTGGGTACAAAGACAAGCGACAAGCCTCCAGAGCCAAACAGTCGGGCCCCCTTTCAGGGGCGCTGGTAGGGCTGACCAGAGAACTGACCCCTGTCACCCTGTTACTGTGGACCCCCTCTGCCATAGGGGCGGCGTCTTCAGTTATAACCCACTCCTCTGCCTCTAGAGGGGGTTTCTCCATGTGTGTCCTGAAAGGCTGCCTGTGCTTTTTGCAACCACATTTTCCCTCCCCTAGGGCCTTTGGGGTAGGGCCGAGTAGGGGTCGAAAAACTGACTCCAACGGCAGATAAGGTCTTGCCTTCCTGCTCACACCTGGTTAAAGTTTCCTTTACTTTGGGCCCAAACAGTGATGAGCCATCAAATGGGGTATTAATAAAGAAAGACTTAAAGGGTTCCGCAAAGGAACAGCGACGCATCCAGGCTTGTCTTCGAAGAGCAATGCCCAAACTAGCGGCTCTACTCGAACCATCAGCTGCATAAGATATGAGATGCATGGACAAGTTTACCACTGAGTTTAAGGTAGCGAGCTGGGCGTTGACTTTGTCGGCCACCCCTGCAGCTACCATACCCTGGAGAGCATCTCCTAGCTCTTTCAGGAGATCTCTCTGTAGTCTCGTAAAGTGGGTTAAAGTAGTTCAGTGATCGCAGAGAAAAAGTCGCTTAACTAAACATGCGCTTCCCATATCTATCCATGACCCTAGAATCTCTGTTAGGGGGATTGATAGAGGTGGATGTCTCAGATACTTCCTTTGTGGTTGTTGCAGCTACCACCATGGCATCAACAGGCACTCCCTTAGTCAAAAATGGCTTGTCCACTGGGGCAGACATAATTTTATTGGGTTTACGAGGAACAGGTTCCATGGCCTCCGGTGACTCCTACGCCTTAGGAGAAATCAGTTCCATGAGCTCATCGTAAGACGGAGACACCCAAAAAGTGGAAGGTTGAGACCCAACAGCCTTCAAGAGCATGGACTCATCCTCAGTAGGGGTCGTGGACTGCCAATCGCCCCTCTGACTAAGGATCTCTAGCATCTCTGCAAAGGAGATATCCTCAGAGGGGTATTGAGGGGACCCTTCTGACTCATCTAAGTCCATGTCAGATGTCAAGGACTCCTGTGGGGAAGTCTAAGTGCCTCCTCTTGCACAATCTCTTCCTGGGCACCTCCTCAGTGGGGAGATCTGGGGAGGTCTTAGAAGAGTAGGGGACGCCCTGTGGAGGTACTTGAGGCTCAGGATCTCTACGCTTAGAGGGACCAGTAGATGAAGAAGCAGACACAGGAGCTTGAGGGGAGAGGGAAAGCTGAACCGATGCGGATGTTGTCTTTGGGACAAAACTCTCCTCATAGCA
The DNA here is from genome assembly GCF_019279795.1 of Protopterus annectens. Classification (NCBI taxonomy): domain Eukaryota; kingdom Metazoa; phylum Chordata; order Ceratodontiformes; family Protopteridae; genus Protopterus; species Protopterus annectens. The sequence goes on along the minus strand of NC_056750.1, from coordinate 439,442,415 downwards.
TCGAAGGCACCATGGCTCAGACGAGAAGGAGTGGACGGACCCGAGAGTACCGTCCGATCCTCCCGCACCAAAACCCTGGGCTCCGAACCAGAGGTAGGAGCCATGCTCATCTGAGCCGAAGCCCTGAGAGGAAGAGTCGGCACCGACAAATCGGTTCGACTATCTTCCCCGGACCCGATGGGAGAGCGTCGGCTCCTAGAGTCCTCGGTCCGCACTGAGGACATCCGAGTAGATGGAGCCGATAACACCAATGTGGGTATCGGCTCCAAGGATTCGACAACCAAGGGTTCAGTTTCCTTTGGCTCCAAGAGTCCATTACAGCTCGGAGGAGTAGACAAATCCGGCTCCATGGTCTTCGGCACCAACGAGCTGGTTGGGGCCAACAACAATTTGGCAAGTCCTGGTGCCTGTAAAAGCTTCTGCACTAGCCGATCCATGTCCAAATCTGAAAGGCTGACTGCGGACTTAGCTGAATGCACCGAAGGTGCTGATTGGAGCAGAGGGGAAGAAGGAACTTCAGAGACCGGCTCCAATACCTAGAGCTGACTCCGAATCAAAGGTACACTCTGTTCCGATGTCTGTGAAACCGATGACCCCCCTCCTGAAATTTTTGTCTTTTTTGTCACTTTGTCTGAAGATTTGGATTACGTACTAGTACCCTCATGGCTACTCAACACCTCGGAAAAAGATTGCTGTAGCAATCCCCTGTCTATAAGTTTCCTCCTTCTCCCCAAGAGGACTCGAAGAAAAGGAGTGGCAAATGCTGCAGGTGTCTTGGAGGTGTTTAGCCCCAAGACAGTAGACACATTGAATGTGCCCATCAGTGACAGACATTTTCTGCCCACAATCTGGGCATTTTTTAAATCCCAATTTAGGATGGGATTTCTCCTTCTCATCAGACATATTTAAATAAAACAAAGAGTAAACTGCAAAAGGTAAAACAGTAAAGTCCTTTCACTTGTAAGGATCCACAAACAACTAAGCCCAATATGGGCACTATCTATAACAATGTAACTAGAGATTACAAAAATAAGGCTAAAGAGGCCCACAGAAAAAAAGCCTGACTATTATAAAGATTAATAAGACTAAATAGGGCTAAAGGCCCACACAAACAAAGAAGCCAACAAGGCACTAACTTTTAAACTATTTATAACTACTGAAACTATAGATTATATATTGAAAAGACCTACTACTAATGCACACTATTTTTTTAAACAAAAAGGATAACTTTTTAAATAGACTTGCTGTTATTTTTTTCAAAAATGATCCAAGCTAGATGGATCACTGAGATCCCTTTTGCCGCGGCAAACTAGATCTGAGGTAATTCCAGCAGTGCATTGTGGGATAAGGGGCTTGGTCTCGAGCTACTGGCAAACCTTGAGCTTTGCTATCGGCCATGTCGGAGCAGAGGATTGGCTCCAAACCCATCAGTGAGAATAAAAGGCGAGGTTTAACAACTTCACATCCTGTAATTCTTTATTTTCCACACAATCAGAAATTAACATCATTTTCTGTTTAAGTAAGCCCATAACATGCTGTTAATATTGAAGCATATGAAACTGGCAGTTTAAAGCCCCGATTGCCAAGGTTGCAGACGTATAAATCTTCTTACCCCATCTATCCAGCACCCTGGAATCACTACCAGAAGGGGTAGGATTTTTGGCTGTAGAAGCCTTAACACTCTTGGGACCCTGAGAAATATCTCAGGATCAGCAGCAGGATTTTTGAAAATAAATTTGTGGGAGTCAGGAACCCTGTAATATCGGTCTGACTTACTAGGAGCCGGAGGTAGGGAATCAGGAGCCATGCTTGATTCCAAGTACAGTTTTGTACCTACCATAAATGTAGATGGTAGAGTGCTAATACAGCTGCAGTCATAACAGATGGGTATTCCTGCCGTCAGGCGGGTCCTCGGTCGGCCGAATTCCAAAGTCTAGGTCCGGCGTTGGATGTCGTCGCTTCTTCCCTGACGTCAGTGCGACAGGGGTATAAAAGAACCAGCCGACGCCATTTTCTTCAGTTATTCATGCCCCAGATGTCAGGTGCCCCCAGAGGGAAGGCAAAACATAAATTTATGTAATAATGCAATGCAATATAATCAAAAAATGAGAAGTTATGTACCTACCATAACGTTCCATGTTAGTTGTCTTCTCTCGCCTTCTTTCTTGCTTGATGGGTTCGGAGCCGATCCTCGGCTCCGACTCGGCACTTGCTAAGCTCGAGAGTCACTTTTACCAGCTCGAGGCAGCCCCATATCCCATGATGCAAGGCGGTAAGTACCCAGATCTCGTTTGATGACAATAGGCAATAGCACCTAGCATAGTAACTTCCAAAAGGAAGAAAGAAGGAGAGAAAAAACCCTGAAGGATGGCAGAAGGACCAGCACTGTATGGTCTTCAGAAGCATACTTCCTTGTAGAAAGAAAGGTCTGTCCAGGCCTGGGGGAAGGAGGGAGGTCAAGAAAGAAGGCGAGAAGACAACTAACATGGAACGTTATGGTAGGTACATAACTTCTCAATGTTAAGTTGTCAATCTCGCCTTCATTCTTGCTTGATGGGACCGCGTCCCTAGCACCTCTATCCTGGGTGGCTCAATGGAACAGACTCTTGAGAACTGTAGAGCCAAAACTGGCTCTGTCCCTGGAGGCCAAATCCAATTTGTAATGGGAAACAAATGTATGAGGAGTGGCCCAAGTGGCTGCTGCACAAATAGTGTCTAATGGAAGTCTAGCTTGAAAGGCTGTGGAAGTGGCTAAGCTTCTGGTTGAATGCGCTTTAGGTTTCGAGCACAGCTGTTTTCCCCTGAGCTGATAAATTTCAGAGATGACAGAAGAAAGCCATTTAGACAAAGTCACTTTTGAGACAGGAAGGCCTTTCTTGTTATCAGCATAAGAAACAAAGAGTTGATCGGATTTCCTGAATTGTTTTGTTCTGTCCAAATAATATCTGAGTTGGCGGTGGACATCAAGATAATGTAATTTTTGTTCGATCTGTTTGAATAGTTTGGGAAAAATACAGGAAGATCAATAGCCTGATTCAAATTAGTCTTTGAGGCGACCTTAGGCAAAAAGGTCGGATTAGTTCTCAATGATACTCTGTCTTTGTGGAAGACTAAATAGGGGGGACGAACAGATAAAGCATGAAGTTCAGACACCCTCCTAGCCGATGTAATAGCAACCAGGAATAAAGTTTTCCATGAAAGAAATTTCAGGGAACATGAAACAGCTGGCTCAAAGGGAGGAAGAATCAAGGATGTCAGCACTAGATTCAGGTCCCATTGAGGAGGAGGACTCCTGATTGGAGGTTTCAGGAGAAAAATTCCTTTCAAGAAGGCTCTACAAAGCCTGTGGGACATAATGTTGTGATCTGCGAACCTGACATGAAAGTTCGAGATAGCGGCCAACTGAACTTTGACCGTGGAAGAAGAGGAGCCCGCGTGAAAAATTTCCGCTAAGAAATCCAAAACTGCTTGTACAGGAGCAGTGAAGGGATCAATATTTTTGGCTTTTGCCCAATAAGAAAAACGTTTCCATTTGCTAGTATAAATCCTCCTAGTAGAGGATTTTAAGGAAGCTACTATGATGTCTCTAACAGGATTAGAGATCATAGGAAGCCTGGCTAAGGAAGGAAGTGGAGCAACCATGCTGTGAGGTTGAGAGAAGGAATAGACCGGTGCAGCTGACTCGATTGGTGAATCAGAAGATCTGGCACTGGGTCCAGATGCCACGGCTGCACCAAAAGGTGACGATGGAGGAACAGGAACCAAATTTGTCGAGGCCAATAAGGGGCAATGAGAATCATTTTGGCTCTCAAAACGGTGGCTTTCTGGATTACTTGTGGGATAAGAGGAAAGGGAGGAAAGGCATAAAGAAGTCCCTGGGGCCAATCCTGGGTCAGAGCGTCTCTGGGGGGATGGCCTGGCAGTGGGAAGAGAGAGAAGAAATCTGGGCATTTGCTGTTTTGGGGAGTAGCAAAAAGATCGCAACATGGGAGACCCCATTCAAGAAAAATCTCCTCCACTATAGATTGTTTGAGAGACCACTCGTGAGGCATGAGAATAGCTCTGCTCAATCTGTCCGCTAAAATGTTGGTTTTCCCAGGGATATGCGTTGCTACCAGAAACCGATGAGAGGAGATCGCCCATTGCCAAAGTCTGAGAGCTTCTTGACACAAGGGGTAGGACTTGGTTCCGCCCTGTTTGTTGATATACCATACTACAGACATGTTGTCTGTGTGGACTGCAATTGTCCCAAAGGGAAGAAAGTCGTTGAGGGCTTGCAACGTCAAAAGCACTGCTCTCATCTCTAGGACATTTATGTGCAGGTGGTATTCGAACAGTTGCCACGTCCCATGAATCATCCTGCCCTGATAATGCCCCCCCCACCCGATCAGGGAGGCATCCATAGTGACAGTGGCTACCGGGGCTGGGGGTACAAAGGGTCTGCCTTGGTGAACCTGGGGAGAAGTAATCCACCAAGAAAGATGATTCTTGCAAATCTGTGTCACCAGTATTTGGTGACGCATCGGAAGTTGTTGGTAAGATCACTGAGTGAACAACATCCACTCAAGAAGGCGCATGTAGAAGCGAGCCAGGGGAAGAAGGGTAATGGCCGCAGCCATGAGGCCCAACACTTTTAGAACCAATCTGGCTTGTACTTTCTTGCTGGCTAGAATGATTCTCACGTGACCTTGTATATCTAAGATTCTTTGGTCTGTGAGGGTAGCTGACATCCGAACAGTGTTTAAGTTTGCGCCTATGAAAGTAATAGATTGGCAGGGCAATAAGGAGGATTTTCCGTAGTTGATCGAGATGCCCAATTGAGTGCAAAGATTTATTGTGTAGTCCCTGGCTTGAAGAAGCTGATGCCTGGTGGTGGCTGAAAGGAGCCAGTCGTCGAGATACGGAAACACCTGGAATCCTTGACGTCTCAGGTGAGCCGTGACCACTACCATACATTTGGTGAACACTCTGGGGGCTGTAGTGAGACCAAAGGGCAGGGATCTGAATTGGAAATGACTGGACCCCAGCCGAAAGCGGAGAAACCTTCTGGAGCGTCTGTGAATTTTTATGTGATAGTACGCATCCTGAAGATCTATTGAGCACATCCAGTTGTCCTTCTCTAAGAAGGGCAGAATTGACTGAAGTGTGACCATTCGAAATCTTGTCTTTCTCACAGACTTGTTGAGTCTGCTGAGATCCAATATTGGTCTCCAGTCTCCCGTCTTTTTGGGGACCAAAAAGAACCTTAAGTAGATTCCGGGCTCTGAATGATCTGTTGTAACTGGCTGAATGGCTCTTTTTGCAGAAGTTTTAAAACTTCTAACTCTGCAATTTCCCTTAGACCGGTGGTACATCTGGAAGGGAATTTGAGTAAGAGAAGGAGTTTCCTCGAAAGGAATTTTGTAACCCTTGGATATGATCGACTGTACCCATCTGTCTTGAGTTAGGGAAAGCCAGGCTTCTGGGTACAGCGATAGTCTTCCCGACTGCCTCCAAGGATGGCCAGTCAGGCAACATCTCGGGGATGCTGAAAGGGCTTGTCAGAGAGGCTCTCTGCTTCCCTGGTTTTGTGGACCCCCTCTGCCTCTAGAGCGGCGTCTGTTATTGTTACCCCCTCTGCCTCTAGGGGTAAACTGACCACGTGAATCGCGTGACTCCTTGGGATTTGGAACCACATTTTGCCACCCTTCTGTCCTTTAGGGTAAGGTCTAGAAGGGGTGGAAAACGGACCCCACGGCAGAAAGAGTCTTGCCGTCCTGCTCACACCTGGTCAATGTTTCCTTCACTTGAGGGCCAAACAAAGCTGACCCATCAAAGGGAGAGTTTGTGAAGGACGCCTTAAAGGGATCTGCAAATTACAGAGCCGCATCCAGGCTTGGCGTCTAAGAGCCACACCTGTACCTGCGGCCCTACTCGCTCCATCTGCTGCATATGATATCAGACACATGGAGGAGTTAGCAATAGAATTAAGGGTTCCTAGCTGCGAAGCAATTTTTTCTTGAGCCCCTGCAGCTGTGGGATCCTGTACTACTTCACCTAGCTCCTTAAGGATATCCCCTTTGGAGTCTGGTAAAGTGGCATAAGTAGTTCAGCGAGCGCATAGCAAAGGTCGCTGAAGAGAACATCCGCTTACCATACCTATCCATGGTCCTAGAGTCCTTATTAGGAGGATGGACAGGTACGGAAGGATCTGCAAGTTCCTTCTTAGTGGCAGCCGCCACCACCATGGCATCAGCAGGGACACCTTTCGTGAGGAATTGTTTGTCCGAAGGGGCAGTAATAAATTTAGAAGGCCTCCTAGGAACTGGCTCTACAGAGTCAGGAGCAGCCCAAGCCTTTCGAGCAATAACCTGCATAAGGGGGTCGAAAGGCGGAGACACCCAGGAGGTGGAGGGCCGAGATCCAAACGCCTCCAGGTATACCGACTCATCCTCGGAGGGATTATTGGAGGGCCAGTTTCCCCTCTGTTTAAGGAGTTCTAGGATGTCTGAAAAGGAGACATCCTCAGAGGGGGATCTTGGGTATCCCTCCGACTCATCTAAGTCGGTATCTGAAGTGATAGACTCGGGGGAGTCTACGTGTTTCCTCTTACAGGTCCTCTTGTGCGGAGGATCCCCTGACCGATCAGGAGAATCCTCGGAAGAGGGGGTTCTTCCCAGTGGGGAAACCTGAGGCGGAGGATCTCTGGGTCCGGGAGCAAGAGAGATGGCAGAGATATCGACAGGCACCGTAGAGGGAGGAGCTAAGGGAACAGACTGCTGGCTGAGTCCAGTGGCCAGCACACTCTTCATCACCTCAAAGGCTCCCCTCCCAGGGAGGTCCGAGAGAACCCGTTCCGAAGAACCAGGAACTCCAGGGCCCACCGAAAGGGAAGGCTCCGAGGCAGATGTCGGAGCCGAGCTCACCAAGGCCGAGGCTCCAAGGGGAAGAGTGGGGTCGGACAAGGGTCCGATGCCACTCACCCCCTCGGAGGAGACCAGAGAAGCCCGACCACCGAATCCCTCTAAGGAAGGTCTCGAAGAGGAGATAAGAGTACAGGCTGAGGGAGCAGAAGGGGGGGTATCTGTCCCTCAGCCGTAGCAGACACTATTCCCGAAGACTCCAGCTCCAAACTCTGGGGTAGAGTCAAAGGAGGAACTGCAATGGGGTGTGGACTAATAGTCGTCTGTTGAGACGGACTATGTAGCATCTGGGCCAGTGCCTGTGATTTTAATAATCTACTGACCACCCTCTCTAAATCATGGTCAGAAAGCCTGGACGACCTGGATGATCGGCTCCGATGGCTCCGTTCAGAGAGGAGAGGAGATGCCGGAGCCGAGAGTATCAGTTCCAAGGAAGGGGACCTGGACCTCTTCCTCGAAGGAACCATCGGAGCCGACGAAACCATGGGTGTTGTCGGAGCCGACAACTTTTCGGCACCGACAGAAGGTCTCGATGCATCGGCTCCGGCCGGAGCCGATACAGACATAAAAGTAAGGGTGCCGGAGCCGGTCGGCGCCGACACCGAAGCCTGGGCCACATGGTGGTCGGAACCGATCGGAGCCGACACCGATGTGGCCGAACCAGTATCGGCACCGATAGCCATCGGTGCCGAGGATTTGTGTAAACCAGGATCGGCTCCAGCCGGAGCCGATCTAGACTCTGAAAGAGTCGGAGCCGAGGCCGCAGGCTTAGACACAGAAGCCTGGGCCTTGGAAGACTTGGAAGTCTTGCTTGGAGCCGACTTAGCCGGAGAGCCCTCCGGTTTAGGTAGGCCCCTCAAAATCAATTTGTTTCTCCTCTCCTGCAGGACTCTCTGGCTGAAGGAATGACAAATCGCACAGGAGTCCTGCAGGTGGAGAGGTCCCAGGCAGTATAAGCAAGAAGTGTGACCGTCTGTCAGAGACATCTTCTGACAGCACGAGTCACACTTCTTAAAGCCTGAGACCCTTTCCTTGGACATAGTTGCAGAAAAAAACACAGACACAACACAGCCCAAGAAACAATTTTCCCAAAATTAAAGAAATCACTCACCTCTCACATACACACACATACACCCTAACAAGGGGGGGGATGGGAGGGGAAAAGGCCTGACTAAAAAAATTAAGGAGTAAGGGAAATTCTAGTCAGAAAAGGGACTAAATCTAAACTAAAACTGTTAAAAATACGATTGAAGTGAAAAAAGGGGCAAAAACAGTAATATATTAATAACTTACCAGGAGCTGGTAAAAGGAGGACCTCATCAGCGAAGCGGCAAACGAGATCTGGGTACTTACCGCCTTGCATCATGGGATACGGGGCTGCCTCGAGCTGGTAAAAGTGACTCTCGAGCTTAGCAAGTGCCGAGTCGGAGCTGAGGATCGGCTCCGAACCCATCAAGCAAGAATGAAGGCGAGATTGACAACTTAACATCAGTAGTTGCAAGCAAATACACCATAAAAGAATACCCCCATGAGGTTGGATGTGGGGGTGTTAGCCATTAGACCTGCCCCAAGAGGGGAAGGAGGGAGGGAAACCTGGACTGCAGCTGTATTAGCACTTGAACATCTACATTTATGGTAGGTACAACTGTACTATGTTCATCGTGCATACAGCTGCAGTCATAACAGATGGGTAGAATCCCAAAGCTAATAAAGGGTGGAAGGCACTAAGTGGAACTAGGAGGAGACAGAATGCCCTGCAAGACTGCAGTGGCAAAGCCCGCGCTAGATTTGGAGTATAATGGTAGGTGATGGTGCTTGCAGAAAGTATGAACAGAACTCCAAGTGGCTGCTTCCAAAATATCTTTGGTAGGAACCCCCCTGAGGAAAGCTGCAGAGGTAGCTGTGGCCCTTGTGGAGTGAGATCTGATGCCTGTAGGTACAGTTTTACCATGAAAAGAGTAACAAAAGCGTATGCAGTGGGCTATCCATTTTGAGATTGTCTGTTTGGAAATAGGCTTCCCTTGAGCACATGTAGCATAGGATACAAAGAGTTGCCCTGATTTTCTGAAAGTCTTTGTTCTGTCCAAATAATAACGGAGATGTCTGTGAATGTCCAAGGAATGTAATAACCTCTCCCCTTTGTTTTGTGGATTAGGGTAAAAGGTAGGTAAGTGGATAGCCTGATTCAAGGCTACCCTGGATACTACCTTTGGCATAAAGGAAGGATTGGTTCATAAGGAAACTCTGTCCTGGTGAAAAATGATGAAAGGCTGCACAGCCATGCGGGCTTGTAGTTCCGAAACCCTGCGTGCTGAGGTGATAGCCAGAAGGAAGGCTGGTTTCCATGACAAATATTGCAGTTCTGTTGAAGCAGCTGGCTCAAAAGGAGGCAGGGTCAGTTTTTCTATAATGAAATTGAGGTTCCAAGCAGGTACTGGCTGCTTCCTTGGGGGGTTTTATATTCTTAGCCCCTCTGAGGAACTGTCTTAAAAGAGGGTGAGAGAATAAAGGAGGATCAGTGTTGTACTCTGCAGAAATGGCTGAGGCATGGATTTTGATGGAGGAGAATGAAAGTCCACTGCTTAGCATCTCAGCTAGGTACTGTAATATTTGAGGTAAATTCAGTATTCCAGGGTTCTGACCCTTTTTCTGATTCCAGGCACAAAACCGTTTCCATTTTGCAGAGTAGGCTTTTCTAGTAGAAGGTCTTCTGGCCTCCAAAATGACATCCTGCACCTCCTTGGAGAGTAGGGTCTGTTGTGGATTTAAGGAATCCTCCATGCGGCTAGATTGAGTGTTTTCAGCTGACTGTGAAGAGTTTTGAAGTTGTGCTGAGTTAGTAGGAGAGGCATTAAAGGCAGGATCCATGGTGGGGAATGCGTCAGGCTCCTCAGGAGAGGGTACCAGTGTTGTCTTGGCCAGTCTGGAGCAATGCGAATCATCTTTGGTCTGTCCGCTCTGGCTTTTAATAGAACTTTGGGCAGCAGAGGAAGAGGTGGAAAGGCATATACGGTCATTGTTGTCCAACTGAAAGAGAGTGCGTTCACTTTACAGGCTTGTGGATGAAAGGTCCTTGAGCAGAATTTTGTCAATTGGCAATTTCTGTGGGTGGCAAAGAGATCTATGTCTGGCCTTCCCCATGCTTGAATTATCTTTGTAAAAACTTGAGGATGCAACTTCCATTCGTGTGGATCTGTCATATTTCTGCTCAGGTTGTCTGCCAGCGTGTTTTTCATGCCTGGCAGGAATTGTGCTTGAAGTTGGATTTGTAATTTCAGAGCCATGTTCCAAAGAGACATGGCTAGCCTGCATAGGGGATATGAATGGGTTCCTCCCTGTTTGTTTATGTACCACATCACTGCGGTGTTGTCTGTCCTTATCAATAGCTGGCCTGGTTGCAGTAGGTCTTTGAAAGCCATAATAGCATTTATTACTGCTAGCATTTCCTTTTGATTGATGTGTAGGTGCTTTTCTTTTTGTGACCATTTGCCCTGAATGCACCGATCTGTCATGTGCGCCCCCCAGGCATAGTCCGAGGCGTCTGTTGTGATTACTTGATTTGCTTGAGGCTTGCAGAATGGGAGACCTATATTTCTTTGGCATGCTTGAGCCCACCACGGAAATTCCTTTTGAAGACATGGAATCAGTGGTATAATTGTTTCCAAACTGTGGCTGTGTTGAGACCATAAGTTTTTTAGGTACCACTGAAGTTTCCTCATATGCAACTTTGTACAAGGGATTAGCAGGATGCAAGATGCCATGAATCCCAGAGCCTGCAGGATTTTCCTTGCAGTCAGCCTGGTGAAGGTTGCCAGTTTTCTGAAGTATTGAGTTAGTTGCCCTTGTTTCTCTGGCGTGAGGTAGGCCATCTGGGTGTTTGTATCCAAGCTGGCACCCAGGAAAATTATTGTTTGAGAGGGTATTAGTCTTGATTTCTTTTTGTTGACTGTGCATCCCAGAGAATTCAACAACATTATTACAAATGCCAGGTGTTTCAGATGAATGTGTTTGCTGTCCGCTTGGATCAGGCAGTCGTCCAAATATGGGTATATTTGTATCCCTTGAAGTCTGCAGAAGGCAATCACTGATGCCAGGCATTTCGTGAACACTCTGGGTGCAGTAGATAAGCCAAAGGGCAATGCAGAGAATTGATAGTGGGCTGAACCTGCAAGAAATCTGAGGTATCTTCTGCAATCTTGTCTGACATGCAGGTATGCCTCCTTGACGTCCAGTGTTACCAGCCAAGACTCCTTGCCCAGCAGGGGAAGAAGCTGCTGTAATGTGAGCATCTTGAATTTTGGTACGAGTAAATATGTGTTTCGGATGGATAGGTCCAAAATAGGTATCCAATCTTTGCCCTTCCTTGGTACCAGGAATAGTCTGGAATAAAAACCTTGACCCTGTTCTTGTGCAGGTACCTCTTGAATAGCTTTCATGTCCACGAGATCGGAAATTTGTTTTTGTGCCTCTGCCCTTTGATTGTGTGGCAGGTTTGGCATGCCTCTCATTTTTGGAAGGGTGTGAAAGTGGAATCTGTAGCCTCTGTCTATAATGTCCAGGATCCATTTGTCTTTTGTGACAATATGCCAATTTTTTGAAAATAATGCCAGTTTTCCACCTAAAGGTGCTGCCATTTGAGTCTTGCTTGGCATGCAAAGGGGAAAGTCATTGATCCTGCTTTCTGAATGGCTGTGAACTATCCTCACCACCTCTTGGTGTAGGTGCTTGCCATTGTCTGCCTCTAAATGATCCTTGAGATTGCCCTCTACCCCTCGGTCGCCTGTATCTACCTCTTTGAGGTCTGTCCATGGCTGGAAAGGACCAATATTTTGAAGGCCAATTTCTACTGAAACGTGGAGGCTGTACCTGTAGGAAATCTTTCACTGTTTGCATTGATTTTGCCTTTTCCTCCATTTTCTTTAATACCTCCTTCAGCTTTAACACCAAACGATACATCTTTTTGAAGAGGTGTATCTAGTAATTTAGCTTTGACATGATCTGGTAAAGTTTGCTCTTTGAGCCAAGCATGTCTACGTATGACTGATCCTGTAACAGCAGCTCTACACGAGGCCTCTAAAGCATCAAAACCACATTGCAAGGTATGTTTACCCACTTGCTCTGCACTATGCAACAAATCCTGCAACTCCTTCAAGTCTGGTTGTTCAGGTTGTGACATTTTGCTTTTCAACTGCGATAACAAAAACTGTTGATACTTTAACATATGGAACTGACAGTTTAATGCCCTCATGGTTAAGGTGGCCGAGGTGTATACCTTCTTCCCCCACCTTTCTAAAGCCCTGGAATCACTCTCTGAAGGTAAAGGATTTTTGGCAGTGGAGGCCTTAATTCCCTTGGGGCCCTGTGAAATAGTTTCTGGGTCAGCCGCATGGCTTTTGTATAGGAATTGGTGTGAATCAGGAACCCGGTAATACCGGTCAGGCTTGACTGGAGCTGGGGGTAAAGAATCTGGGTTAAGGCTGGCCTCTGAATACACATCATCTAGAATGTCTAAGACAGGAAGTATAGCCAGGGGCCTGTGCTGAGGGTGCAAGAGGAAATCCCTGAGCCTTTTCTTGGAGTCTGAGTACTCTTGGCCTTCCCAGTGGAAGTGTTCCCTCAAGGTATGCAAGGTTTCCCCAAAAGAGTAATCCTCAGGTGGGAGACAGAGGGAATGGACTCCTCTGCATCAGAATCCTCAAAAGGGGAGTATGAATGTTCCTGGTCCTCAGAATGTTCTGAAATAATGGAGGCCTGGTCCGAGGAAGGATATTCTTCCTCCACTCTGGGCCTTTTGTCCGAGGGGGGTTGAGAACCCCTGATAAGAGTAATCAAATCCTCAGCCATTTTGAGCATCTGCTTTTTAGGCATGGGGCCTTGAGAGGGGCCCTGTGGAGCTCGTCTTTTAGTATGCATGGCTGCTTTAGACTTAGAGAAAGCCTTAATGGAAAAAGAAGAAGACGACCTAAAGACACCTTGAGAGGTGGCAGGCCTGTCTAAACTCTGAGTTTCCCTGCCAAAAGTGGCTTCGGTATCTGTAGTCGGGGTGTGGGGCCGAAGAGCCTGCGACCTCGGGCACAGAAGACACCGCTAGTGAAGTGTCATTGGTAGTCAGGGGCTGCGTAGGCGCCTCTCTGAGAACTGGAGCACCTGTAGTCAGTTTTAGCGTGGTGTCGGTAGAAGTCGTGGATCTCGTATGTCGGTCCTTATCTTTGCGTCTTTTACTCAAAACTGGAGTCGGAGTATCCGACGACATAATGTAATTAAATTTTTTGCCAAAATAGCGTTGGGCGAACTCTGCCCGACGCTTAATAGTGCGACTGTTGAATGTAGCACAAAAAACGCAGGCCGAGATGTCGTGGTCTGGGCCTAAGCAGGGAATGCAGAGGGAATGGAAATCCTTATGCGGTATTTGCTTCCCACATGAAATGCAATTATTAACTTTGTCTGACATCGGTCTGAGGCAAGAAAAGTTTTCCCAACGGGGTACCTAGCTTTCAAGAAGTCTTCGGTTGAAAAATATTCGTAATCTCAGGAGCTGGCCGACCGGCACTTGCGAACTGCTTCTGGCACCTCGCGGCAAGAAAGACTGAAGAAAATGGCGTCTGCTGGTTCTTTTATACCCCTGTCGCACTGACGTCAGGGAAGAAGCGACGACATCCGACGCTGGACCTAGACTTTGGAATTTGGCCGACCGAGGACCTGCCTGATGGCAGGAAAACCCATCTGTTATGACTGCAGCTGTATGCACGATGAACATCACATCATCAACAATATCTAATACAGGAGGTATTGCCAAAGGCCTATGCTGAGGAAGAAGAAGGAAATCCCTAAGCCTCTCTTTTGATTCAGAGAAGTCCTGACACTCCCAGTGAAAACGTTCCCTTAAAGTATGCACAGTCTCTCCAAAAGAGTAATCCTCAAGAGAAGATGCAGATGGGATGGATTCCTCTGCATCAGAATCCTCATAAGGGGAAACAGAAAATTCCTGATCAGAAGAGGAATCAGAAGAAATGGAAACCTGATCTGAAGATTCATAAGTAGTGCCTTGCCTAGGCTTCTTAGCTGGGGGGTGGGGTGAGGGGGGTTGGAACCCCTGATCAAGGTAATTAAATCCTCAGCCATTTTGATCCTCTGTTTTTTAGGCAAAGGGACCTGAGCACGTGGCTCATGTGTCATTTTTTTAGACATAGAAGTTGTTTTTGACCTTGTTTTTGTTGCTGGCGTCAGTTTAATATAAAAATGTTGTGGCCGGAAAACACACTCAGAAGCCGGTGCCTGCTCAGCGGCTCCGGACCCATCCAAGGGAAGAGACATCCGCGGGTTCAATACTCCGAGATTCTCGCGGTATACCGGACTCCAAATGGGTCTCGGTAGAGGCCTGCGACTCAAAAGTAGCGGGAATCAGGTGCTGCGAAAGCGCCTCACTGAGTACTGGTGACCGGCTTAGGGGAAGCTTTGTTGTCGGTTTTGGACCTCGACAGTCTGTCTCTGTCTTTTTCCTTGCGTTTTTTGTGAACTCCGGTAGTCTGATTGCTAACAGACAACATTTCAGGGTAGTTAAATCTTGAACCAAAATATACCGACGCTTAACAGTGCATTGGTTAAATTTAGCACAAAACTGACAGCAAGGTACGTTGTGATCAGGGCCTAGGCAAGGAATAAAGTACAAATGAAAATCCTTATGAGGTATTTGCTTCCCACAAGTAATGCAATTATTAACTTTTACTGACATCGGTAAGGAGCAAGAAAAAGTTTTCCCAACGGGGTACTTAGCTTTAGTTTGAAGACTTCGGTTCTGAAACTCGAATACGAAAATTTCAGGAGTTGTCCGACCGGCACTTGCAAACTGCTTCTGCTTCGGGCACCACGCGGCAAGAAAGACTGATTAAAATGGCGCCGGCTGCATGTTTTATACCCCTGATGACCTGACGTCATGGAAGAGGAGACAGCAACCGACGCAGGACCCAAGACTTTGTTATTCAGGCCAACTGAGGGCAACCTGCCAGCAGATTACCCAAATGTAATGACTACAACAGTGAAATACGAAGAACATCAAAGATGTGACAAATTGCGCAGGTTTTATGGTTGTGTTTGGGCCCTAAACAGAAAAAGCTGGATGACATGAACCTCAGCAGGCATGCAGTGACCAAAAAGAGATGATGAAGGCCCCAACGGGGTACTTATCTTAAATTTGAAGATTTGACTGCACAGACAGCCGGAAAAGCTGACATTCGACTGGTGGCACAGAAGTTCTGGGGAAAGGTACGTCTAAAAAGATACAAATGTTTTTGCTAAGCCAACATCAAAAATCTCTTTCATTTACTTTTATAAATCTTTGTAGTAGAGGCTTTATGTGAGGATAGTAAAATCCTTTGAACCAGTGAAGAAAGTCTGGTGTTTCTAGCCATCACTGGAATTGCAAAAACCATGTGGTCAGTTTTAATCCTGGAAGATCTGGGTGAATCTGCCCTGATGGGTGGGGGCAGAAGATCTGGATGCAGTTCCAGTGTCCACAAAGAGCATACTAAGTGAGACCAAAGAAAGGGGAAACAAATCTGGCAAGGCCAGAAGGGATCAATGAGGATCACCTTGCTCTTCAACCTCTGTGTTTTCTGAAGAAATTTGGGTATGGGGGTAGGGTAGGGTAAGCATGAAGAAAACCAAAGGGCCAAACATGGACTACAGCATCTCTCGGTGACTGTCCCTGAGGAGGGATCAGGGCACAAAACCTGCTGCATTTGTTGCTGAGGGGCGAGGCAAAGAGGTCGCAGCAAGGTTGGCCCCACTTGTGGAAAACCATGCTTGCCACTGATTAGTTTAGAGACCTCTCGTGAGGCATCAGGATAACTTCACTGAGCCGGTCTGCCAGAATGATGGATTTCCCCAGAATGTGCATTGCAACTAGGAAGAGGCTGGAAGAGGTCACCCATTGCCAACCTTTTATTGATTCTTGACATAGGGGGTAAGATCTGGCTCCTCCCTGTTTGTTGATGTACTATACCACTGACATATCGTCCATTTGTATTGCAATAGTTCCTAGAGGAAGAAAGCTCTGTAATGCTTGCAATGCTCAAACCATCACTATCATCTCTGGGACAGTGATATGCAAATTGGTCTTGTGTTGATAACACATGCCTTGGACCATCCGATGCAGGTAATGCCCCCCCCCCCCCCAGCTGGGAAGTGCCCATAGTCAATGTGGTGTTGAAGGAAGGAAAAACAAAAGGATGTTCCTGCTCGACTTCTTCCGAGTGGAGCCACCAGAGAAGTGAGCCCTTGCACACTCAGGACACTCTGATTGGATGACCTAGCAGATACAAATGTAACAACCACTGAATCACCAGCATCCACTGATGATTCTCATATGCACGTATGTTGTTGGAATCAAGGTTACCGCGGCAGCCATCAAACCTAATGCTCTCAGAAGTAGACCTGCTGGTGATTTGGGAATGGCCAGAATTTGTTTGATATATGGTTTTATGGTGTATATCCTGTCTGAGGGTAGAAAAGCTAGGCAATTGGCTGTGTCTAGACAAGCTTCTATAAAGTCTGTCAGCTGTACTGGATAAAGCTGCGATTTCTGCATGGTGATTGTGATGCCCTAGGTAGGGGCTAGGTAAAGTAAATGGTCCCTGGCTTGCAGTAGTAGATGCCTGGATGATGCCCGGTCAGAAGCCAGTCATCTAGATAAGGAAACATGTTGAATCCATGCATTCTTAAGTGAGCTGCTACTACTACTGCCATGCATTTGAACACCCAAAAGGAAGTACTCCGAAGTGATGATGACTGGCTCCGAGTTGTAAGTGGAGAAACTTTCTTGAGCCCTATTAATTTTGATGTGACAGTATGCATCCTGAAGATCGATCGAGTACATCCAGTCATCCTTTTGAAACAGTGGTAGAATGGACTGAACCGTGACTATCCGGGACTTCACACTGTCTACTGATTTGTTTTGTAAAGTTAGGACCAAGATTGGCCTTAGGTCCCCCGTCTTCTTTGGCACTAAAAAGAACCTTGAGTAAATTCCAGATCCGACTTGGTTTGGTAGGACCTCCTGGATGACTCTGTTTCTAGCAGCTTTGTAATTTGTAACACTGCTTCCTCTCTCTGATTGGGTGGAACCATCAGGGAGATTTTTGCTTGGTTTTAGTCTTTGGAAAAATGGAATGGAATATCCTCTGGATATGATCCTTTGCACCCAACTATCATTTGTGATGGCTCACGAGGCATCTGGGTGCAAGGGATAAGTACCCCCAACTGCCTCCAGAGAAGGTCAGTCGGGCAATCTCTCCGAAGTGCGGAAAGGACCTATCGGAGAAGGAATCTCGTGATTCTTGATTTTGCACACCCCTTTTGCCATGACAGCAATGTCGACCATTATAGTTATTTACCCCTCTGCCTCTGGAGGAAAAACTTCCCTGTGATTTCTGAAAAGGACCTTGAGACTTTTTGAACCACAATTTATTTACTACCACACTGGTTCCTGGAGAAAAGTCTTTGTGGGGGTAGAAAAATGGATTCCAACTGCAGACAAGGTCTTTCCATCCTTCTGACTATGGGAGATCATCTCTTTAACAATGGGGTCAAACAATGATGCTCCATCAAAAGGAGAATTGATGAAGAACATCTTGAAAGGTTCCATGAAGTCACACAGCCGCATCCAAGCATGATGCCTTATAGCAATGCCTGAACCAGCAGCCCTTGAGGTACCCTCTGCAGCATGCGATATTAGCCTCATGGACATGTTAGAGATGGACTGTAGGGTGGCCAATCTGGAGGAAAAGATTTCCTGTTCCTCTGCAGACATAGACCTTGGGGTAGAGCTACAGAGTTCCTTAAATAAGTCCCTCTGTAATCTGCTGAAGTGTGCCAGGTAATTCAGCAATTCCAATGGAAAAGTTGCTGATGCTTATACCCACTTCCCAAATCTGTCCAAAGCCCTAGACTTGCTGTAAGGGGGATGGACAGAGGAGCTCTGTTCGGCTAGCTCCTTTTTAATGGTTGCCGCAACAATCATGGCATCTACTGGGGAACCTTTTGTCCAGTGCTGCTTATCTAATGGTGCACTGTGGGTCTTGTCAGCTCTCTCTGGAATGAATTCCAGTGTTCAACTCCTTCCATGCCCTGTGGGAGACTAGGTTGATAAGGTCAATCTGCAGGGGGGGGGGGGGTCACCCAAGTTGTAGATGGGCCAGACCCGAAAGCCTCCAGAAACACAGACTCCTCTAAGGAAGGGCTCTTAGGCAAACCAATTAACTCTCTGGTGTAGGATTTCAAGAAAGTCTCCAAAGGAGACAGCTGGTGGAGATCTTGGGGACCCTTCTCCTTCATCAGTCAGTGTGTTCTTTCAGTGATTCCTGAGGGGAATCCAAGTGCCTCCTCTTGCACAGTCTCTTTTAAGGGACCTCCTCAGTGGGATGTTCCGGGGAGGTATCGTAAGAGACTGGGAGCTCCACAGAGCGAGCTACTTGGAAGGTCTTACTGTCTGGCTGTCCCTGAAGTGGAAGATGAGCAGGCTCAGATGCAGAAGTCAGAAGAGGAGTAGGATCCAAAGAAGGTAGAGTCCAAGTAATTCTTGGTGGGGGGGGGTCTACTCTCTCCACCACTTCGAATGCAGAATGACCCAGGGAGGCCAAAAGCAATCTCTCCTGAACTGTGGCTCTAGGAGCAGACAGCTCCAAGCCCTCATGGAGCCCCTGGCCCGAAGGGGGTGTCAGAGTCAAGCGGTCAAGCAGAGGCTCTGAGAGAAAGTGATGGCTATGAACAATTTGGAGTCTAGGATATTCCCTCAGATCTGATGCCAACGCTTGAGCTCAGAGATCCATCAGGCTCCAACAAGAGTTGGAGCCGATCGAATCAAAGAAGTTGAGTCGAGGAAGGGCCATCAGGTCTGACATATCAACTCTGGTTACTTCCAGATCCATGGGCTCCAAAATGGGAAGTCACATCAGTGAAGGAGTAAATAAAGGCACAAAGGTAGGATGATGGCTTACAGATCTGGTGGGGGAAGAGGAAGGCAGGCTGTTGTGGAAAACCCTCATCTGTACCTGCATCCTGAGGAATCTCTTCATCATCCTGTCCACCTCCTCTTCAGAAAGACTTCAGGAAGATATGACAGAGCATGATGTGGAGGGAGGTCTGGAAGACTTCTTTGGTGTCCCTTGAAGAAATTCAGGTCTCACAGCAGGTGATATGACCTCCAGGGAGGAACTAGGAGTTCCGCGCAGAGGAGATGGTATTAATGTTTGTATCAGATCCGAAGGTCTAGGATCTGACAGTTTCGGAGTCTTTGCTGGTGGCTCAGAAGGAGCTCTTTTTTGTGGAGACCGGGCAGGAGAGCATTTTCTGTGCTTCCTGGGCTCCTTATGCTTTCTTGTAGGGGTTTGAGCCCCTGATTCTCTAGATGGACCAACAACAGAAGCAGGCTGAGGAAGATGACCCTTTAGAATTAACTTGTTGCGGTGTTCCACAATAACTTGGGCATTGAAACCAGCACAAACATCGCAAGTCACATTTAAATGACTAGGCCCTAGGCAGTAAACACACTCCCTGTGTGCATCAGACTAAGGACTCTCGTGCCCACAGAAGTACATTTTTTCACCCCCAACAGGCTTGTCTGGTTTATCAGCCATACCAAATAACAAAATAATTTTCAGAGAGAAAGAAAGAGCGAGAGAGAGATTTTTTTTGTTTGTTTATTTAGTAGAAAAGGAATACAGGAAAGAAGGAAAGAAATCTACTAGAAATGGTAGGGAGAGATATGCCCAAAGGTATAACAGGAGCAAACTACCTAAATTGAGAAACCCAAAAATAAAAAAAAAAATGACTGCAGAAGGGTAAGGATGGGTGATGGGCTACAAAAATAAGTGCCAGAAAAAGGTATTAAAGTTAGTTTGAAATCACTCACAACCGAAAAGGAACTACAAAAGTGGAAATCCCAACTTGCTAGAAGCACGGCAAACAAGATCTGGGGTAATTTGGAGGGCAGGGGCATTGTGGGTAGGGGAAGAGCTCAAGAGTTGGATCCTAAGCTATGAGAAAAGCAGTAGAATCAGATCTGAGGTTTGGATCCAAGCCCACAAGTTGAGGAACAAATGGAAATGACATCAGATTAGTCTATTTTGACTCAGGTTGCCCTTTTTTCTTAACTTCACAAAAAATGAATAACTGATCAGAACTTCTGAAATACACTGTTCTGTCACAATACTTCCTGAATTGTCTGTGAACATCCAAGTAATCTTTGTCCAAGTAATGTCTGCTTCAGAGGTGATCTACAAGTCCCCCATGTCTCATCTACAGGTTCTTTAAACTGTAAGGTAGGGGGAAGTAGCAGTCTGAATACCCTACAATACTGAGTTTAAGATGGTGAAAATTATAAAGTACATTAATTTAAATTTTGAAAACCCATTCAGTTAACATTGTTACTCTAGTGTAATATATGATGGATAGATTGGTCAAAAGAAAGCATCTGCTATAGATTACAAACAGATCTCATTAATCAGTGTTATGCAACAAAGCACAGTCACTGGGCAGGCAGGTATAATCAGGATGCACATATATAAGTAGTTGGAGCACAGAGGGTGCTATGAAGCCAGCAAAGGGGCACATAATTATCTACATCAAACTTATACATCTGTAACTGCGGTGGTGGTGGTGGTGCTGCGGTAGCGTTGTCGCCTCATAGCAAGACACCTCATAGCAAGACGGTGTCCCGTTCGATTCTCAGCCACAATGTCTTCTGTATGGAGGCATATGTGAATGGGGCGTGCCTTCGTTGAAGGTTGTGCGTCAGGGCTGGTAACCCGGTACGTAAAAATCCACTACCAATCATTAGCGGACCGGAGTTCCGCTGTGGCGACCCCTAACCGGGAAAAGCCAAAACACACAAACAAAACTTGTACATCTGTAACAGCTTGCTGTGCTGCAGGCCAGAGTGCAGACCCTAAAACACTAATAGCACTTCGAGAGAGGCATATACAGCACAACCTTAACAGTTGTTTTCAGTAACTTACATTCTTCTAATGCCTACTTGCATTATTGTAGCTGCCACCCTTAAAAGCAGAAGATTAATTTTAAGGATAATGGAGTCTATTATCAAGGCTTACTGCACAGGTTTTACACGAACTAAGTAAATTGTTAATTTAAGGAAAAGTGATTACCCTAACAAATTACCATGTAATACATCTGAAGAGATTAAAACGGATAGAACAAGTAAATATGGACTTATTTTGATAACTATGCTTTTATTCCTTATATGGGTAATAAGAGATTCGATAAACTACAACCATGGTGGTTTCATTTTTGGGCGATTCTAACAGCATTATGTCTATTTTTAATAAAAATTGGACAATAGCTTTTAATTCTGAAGTCAAGGAAAAGGTGGGAAGGTTACCCAACTTTGTTTATAGGACAAAAAAAAGAAACACATTTTGGAGACCAAGCCAATTAATTTTACTAATGGTAGAATAAAACAATGTCAAAATGTGGACAGTGCAAATTTTGAAAATAACATTTATGCCAGTCTCTCTCTGTAGCAGTAGGTAGACATTTGAGATTAGACGGGTGTAATGACATTATGACTGTAACATGAAGGGGCTTGTGTACCTAGCAAGCTGCTGCCTGTCATGTGACACATTTTATGTTTTTATGGCATTTTATGGCAAATTGAGTGGCAGCTATTTTGGACATGTGTAAACATGATATACAGAAAAATGGCTGCAACAACGTAGCAAGTAAACATCCCATAAGTTGAAGGAATTTTAGTTTATTTTTTATTTTTCATTCGTGGAAAACAATGATAGTTGTGGATCATGGGAAACAAAGTTGGAGTATAGGGAGCTCATGTGGCAGCTACATTTAAATGCCACACAAGCCACATAATTGAACTATTAAATTTCTATTTAAAATAAATTAAAATCAAGCCCAGGGACAACTATAATTGATTGCACTCTGATTTTAGTGTTATTATTGTTCTTTGCATTTTTTAAAAGAGTGTTTATTTTACAACATAAGAGAGTTCCTTTACATTCTGATGAGGTTCCTCAAAAGGCCTTTTCAATACCCAGAAATCTTTTGGAAAATCCAGTCTATTGTGCCAGAATGTTTTTTTACTAAATCCAAAAGTAGAGTTGTGTAAGCAAACTTACCATAATGGTAGATGTTTGAACGATCACTACTGTAGTATCCTTAGCTATACAGGGTTATAACCTGCCAAGGAAATAACAGCCGGCAGCTTGAGCAGAGCTGACTAAAAGATAAGTTGGAACCCTAAGCCCTTCAAAGCTTTCCTGTCAACACAGACAGGAAGGCTGAGCCCCAAAAGGTAAATGTGAGGAAGAACAAAATAAATAAATAAATAAACACAAATAACCACACCCTGGTATAAACACCACACCAAAAAACAAGGAGAGTGGAGGAAGTGAGGTAGTGGCTACTGCAGCAGTGATCACTCAAACATCTACTATAATGGTAAGCTTACTTACATAACTGTACTGTGTTCATCATATTGATCACTGCTGCAGTAGCCTTAGCTATATGGGCAGATTACACCCTAATGTATTATATTTGGGAGGTGGAGGGTGCCGCTAAAGAATGGTCCTTGAAAATCCTGATCTGCACTCAGAGAAGGAATCAAGCTTACAGAGCTTTATAAAAGTATGTACAGAGGACTAGGTTGTAGCTTCTAGAATCCAACACTTCTAAAAAGCCAGAAAAGAAGTCAACGCCTTTGTAAAAAGGCCATGACCTGCCTGGATTAGTTTTGTTGTGGTGAGTACAGCAAAAGGTGATAGCCTTAAACAACCATTTGGAAATAGTCTGTTTTGACACAGGTTGTCCCTTCTATTTACCCTCAAAAGAAATCAACAATTGATCCGAAGAGCTGAAAGATTTAGCTCAGTCAAGACAATACCAGAGTTGCCTATGGACATCCAAGGTGTGGAGTATCCTTTCTCCCTCATTCTTGGGTTCAGGAAAAAAAGGGCAGAAGGATAGTTTGGCTTAAAGTAAACTCAGATACTACTTTAGGCATAAAAGATTAGTTCTCAAAGAATCCCTATCCCCATGGAAAATGAGATAGACTGGACTCACCATAAGAGCCTGCAACTTATCCATCTTCCAGAGGTTACAGCAATCAGTAAATAGCATTGCATGTTAAAAACATCAGGTCATCTAGGTTAGCAGGTTTCAAATAGAGCAAGTGTTAGCTTCTCTAACACAAAATTAAGATCTCAAGGAGAGGCCACAGGTTTTCTTGGAATCCTCTTATGCAAAAACCCCTTTCAAAAACATTTTGACATGAGAATGCACTGAAAGAGGAGGATCCATAGGCAGACATGCTGAAATGGCCAAAAAATGAACCTTGACAAAGGAGTAAAAAAGGCCATTGCATAGTAACTCACATAAATATTGTAAAAAGCAGAGACCACTTAGCCTTGAATGGGTGCTAGTTATGCTGCTAGCACCAACTAGAAAACCTTTTCTATTTGCTAATATATGATTTTTTAGTAGCAGGCTTTCTTATATCTATTAGTACCTGCTGCACTTCCTCAGTAAACAGGTGCCTAAAGAGAATCAAGGCCCTATCATCCAGGCAGTCAACTGAAGGTAAATGGCATTTGGGTGCATCAAACCCCCTATTCTTGCATGAGTAGATCCAGTCTGCGAGGAACCTTGTGGTAATTGCTCTGTCCATTTACAAAAGAAGAGAGAACCATGGTTGCCTGAGCCAGGAGACAGTCACTACAATGATCCGTCTGAATCTTCTCAAGTACCGTGGATATTAGTGGAAAGGGTGGAAAAGCATACAAGAACATTCCTGTCCAAGGAAAAGAAAAGGCATCTGTCTTCCAAGCGTTCTTGTATGGAGTCCTAAAGCAGAACCTTGTCAGCTGATTGTTCAGAGATGAGGCAAGGAAGTCTACTTGAGGAACTCTCCACAGATAGGTCAATTCTTGGAAGACTCCCTGATCTATTTTCCATCTGTGAAGTTATGCCTTTGCTCTACTCAGCTTGTCTGCCACACAATTTTGCTCTAAAGAGATATATTGTGTCTGCAGAGGGAGACCATGCTGTGAAGCTATACCCCAAGCAAACATGGCTAGTCTGCACAGGGGGGTACGACCTGGTTCCCCCTTGCTTGATGTACCACATGACTGTTGTACTGTTTGCAACAACATGAAGAGGTCCCAGGGACCAAATATGATTCAGAGTTAAGTATCTTGAACAGCGCAAGCATCTCTTGTATATTTATGGGCTTGCCTCTGTCCTTGGTGTTCCATACATCTTGCACTTTTATCCCCCCCCCCCCAACTGCTCCTTAAGCAAAGTCAATAACATGAAACATGAGGAGAATACAGGTAAGAAAAGTGCAGATAACAATCTGTGTTAAGTAGGAACATAGGCTGTAAAATGCACTTAAGCATGGGCAACCTTAATGTTAGGTTAGGTAATGCTTGTAGGTGCAACTGTCAATTTGAGCAACTATTCCTATCTGGAGGGTTAAGTTTCATTTTTTGAAGATGTATATAGTTTTTGTGTGTTTATTCTAAGTTAACTGGATGGAAGTGTTCTGAAAAAGTATTTAGCTTTTTGTTTGAGGTTTTCATTAAAACAAAAAGTCTTGAAACATGACATATTGAAATGCAGATGAGAAGAAACAATTGTTAAAAAAAAAAAAAAAAAAAAAGAGATCAGCCTACCAAACATTAGTGTGAGCAAGTAGGACAAAAGCTGGAAATACACACTCAAAAAACTCCCATCTAAAAAAACTACCATCTAAGTTAGGTAGGAACAATTAGCTTTTCATCACAATGCCTATGCCATCCATATTATCTTGGAACGCAAATGGCCTTAAAGGTATAGACAAAAAAATAAACAGTACTGAATTATATTAAGAAATACACAGTACAAATAGCAATGCTGCAGGAAATGCATTCTGACAGGAATGAGCATGTGAATTTGATAAAGGATTTCAGAATGCATATTCAGCAGAACATCAGGGACAAAGGAAAAAGGGAGTAATAATACTGAATGCTAGAGGGGCTCCAACAGTGATAGAAGTGGGAAAAAAAGACAATAATAGTAGTAAGGGACTTTTGTCAGGGGAGAAGGATTACACTGGCATGTATTTATATTCAACCAAAAACTGCTACTGTGGAGCTTAAAAATTGTGAGAAATAATTCAATTTCAGCAGGGAATATTACTTATAGGTTGGGACTGGAACTTTATTTACAATAGACAGGATGTATCAGGGGGACCTAGAAAGGGAAAATATAGCAAAAGATAAATTTCTGAAGAAATTTATAAAAATATTTGGCATGGAAGATGTGAATTCAATAGTAAGAACCTGTAGAGTATTTACATACCCCCCCCCAAGGTACAATAACTGCACTAGCCTGTACATGTTCCTGTGAAATATAATTTCTGTGCAGGCTAGTACAATAACTGCACTAGACTGGACAGAAATTATATTTCACAGGAACATGTACATTTGATTGAGAGCTCAATAACCATTTCAGATAATACACGACAAAAACTAATATGAAAATGCAGGGTAATAAAGTAAAAATGAGAAACTGGCACTTTCCCACTTACCTGTTATAAAGAGAAGAGTTTAGGAAATGGGTAGTGAAAACTATGCTATTAGAGAAAACAGAAATTTATTCAAAGGTGATAGTGAGTGGCAGTGAAAGAAAATGAAGTTTAAAATAGTTTAGAAAAAAAAAAAGGAGACAGGTTAAGAAGTAATAGAAATTATTTAGAAGGGCTGACAAAAGTTTAAGTATGAAGAGGAAGGGGAATTTAAGAGAACAAGAACAGTCACAACGGCAGAGTGCTAAGAGAAAATAAGAGAGTACCTTGGGTAATATGCATGACTTCAGAAAGATTGCTGATAAGCAACTATTTTTTGATAACTCCACAGCACAAAAACTTTAGCACAATAACTCAGGCAACAGAAAGTAGAAAGGATCATCGTCAAACTTAGGGAGCCTATAATAACAAAATAACCAGTGATTCTGTAGAGGTATTAGAAATATGTTGGAAATTTTATGAAAATTTGTATAAAGCAGAGTAATGGGGAAATGAAGACAGAGTACAAGTGAGAATATCTATGGAAGATTTAATTAAGCCAAAGTTAAAGGCAGATGAGACTCAACAACTAACAGTTAAGATAGGAGAAGATGAGATAAAATCAGTGATGCATAATCAATCTGCTGAAAAGTCTCCAGGAGCCAATTCTACATGTGTGGAAGTTTGGAAATTATCCAAGAAGAAAATGAACAGGTAGTCTGTAAAGGTCCAAGCTGCAATAACCAGAGTATGTATAAAACGAAAATAAACACCAGGACCACCACGGTAACAGGCATAAAACGTTTAATATAGGCAAGCACTTTCACGTTAAAAATAACACTTTCTCAGGTCTTAATACAATCTAAAACCAGTGTACAAACATTTAAATAAGACATTTAAAATAAAAACACCAATCACAGTAAAGCATTTTGACACATGACAATAGGATATGGAATGCGATTCCAAAGCAATTAACATATCTTCTGCCCCTCTAGTGCTGGTTTTAAGGGGACACAACCATTAAAGTCCTGGATAACTACCAGCTTTTAGCCTAAGTATCCAGCATAATTCAGCTTTTTCAGTTAACTGTATTAAATTCCTCCATCTCTTACTGGGATATATCTGTTGAAGGCCATTAAAAAAAACTATGTCCTGGATGTTCTAGTATATGTTTAGCCAACGCATTTTTCACATACCTTTTTCCAATATCCTATAGGTGCCTCAGTGTTCTCCCTCTTAATTTTTTATATGTTTTCCCTACATAGAAGCATGGGCACATATCACAGGTAGGTAAACAAACTATATGTTGAGTGCTACAGTCCATATAGTAACGTGGAATAAATTTAAAATCCAAATTGGGATGTTGGAAAAATGTTCCTTCAAAATGTTGCCACATGCACCACAATTAGGGCAGTGAAAAATTCCTAGCCTCACCGAAGTATTAAAATGTGAGGATGTATCTCTAACCTTACATAAACTAAAACTAAAAGAGGGGGTTGTTCCTACCATATAGGTAGTTCTTTCATCGATAGTTAACAGTTTCCAATTTTTACGTATGATATCACAAATGGGACCGGCATCATTTGTAAATCTAGTTGTATATCTCAATTTAGAGGGTCTGGTCTTATTAATGGAACTTAGTGCCAGTATTTATAGTGGAGACATAAGCTGAAGAAAAGTGCGGTCTATATATAGTAGCTTTACCATCACAAATATTCTCATTAATGCTGACTTTATCTTTATTGTAGCCCCTCTCTATAAAGTTACTAGATAGTAGTTCTATATTATTATTAAATGTGGTCTCTGAAGTACATAGCCTTGAAACTCTCAAACTGTCCCTTGATGACATTAGGATAGATGTGCCTAGGATGCATACTATCAAAACTTAAACTGTTCTTCCAGCAGTTTTTACGATAGAAAGAAGCATCAAGGTGACCAGTCTCATCTATATCTAAGTGTACATCCAGAAAATCTATTGCTTTACTAGAGCATGTCATAGTGAAAACTAAAAAATCCATAGTATTATTCAGGGACGTAACAAATAAATCCAAATCTTGTTGGGTCCCCCTCCACAACATAAAAACATTGTCGACAAAGCGGCGATAAAATAGAACATTATTTAAATTCATTACTATTCAGAACATGTTCTTCTCATCTACTGAGAACAAGATTAGCATACGAATTTGCACAGGGGGTCCACATAGCAATACCCCACTGTTGCAAATTAAGTATTATTAGCATATAAAAAAAATACATTACTTTTCAGTATAAGTTGTAACAAGAGACATATATTATTGGTGGCAGTATTAGTAAAACCGCCCCTATGAGACGGAATATATCCGAAAGTCTCAATGTCATAATCATGGGGAATAGAAGTAAATACATTTCTAATATCTAAAATTACTAATAATAAATCAGTAGAAAAAAATAAACTGTTACTAAAATCAAATAAACCATTCAAAAACTGGTTCATATCTTTCAATATAGTAGGGAAAAATTGTATAACATTCTTTAACTTGTTTTCCACATCAATCAAGCAAGTTTGAGTTACCCAATCCTCCCCAGCAACTATCTGTCTCAAGGGGGGTATTATCCACATCTTTGTGGATTTCTGACAACCCCTTGATGGTAGTATTCTGGGATGCATAACAGAGAAAATCATATAATGCCTTGTCAATTGACCTGTTCATAAGCATTTCATATAACGCATCATGCACATATCTAAATAATATCATTCACTATAAATCTATTCACCAATAAATAAATATTGTTTTCATTTATCATTTCCTATCATATTCACATATATCCATAATGACTACTGAGCCTCCTTTATCAGCAGGCATAATACAAATATTCCGATTAAGAGAAGTGAGAGCTTGCTGCTCCATCTTACTAAGATTAAAGAATGACTTCTTGCGTATAGAATATAGAAAACTATATAAATCATCCTCACATCCCTTAATAAAGGTGTTCACATGTGCTGGAAATTGTGGTACAAGAGTGCTCTCTTTTTCAACAAAAAGTCAGCATGCCCAGCTGTATTTTCAAACATTAATTTAAGAGACACATTACGAGCAAGCAACCCGAGGGTATACATTTAATTTGTTCGTAGATAGAGTGGTCGATAGTGCAATAATCGAAAGTACGTTTTCAAACTTCCATTTATCCGAAAAAATAATGTTCGAATGATCAGAACAGCAAATGACACTGAATCTCGCATACTTAAATGTGTGAATAACTGTCCTGAACCTGTAAAAGTGCTAGTTGTGATCGTGTGGAATATAACATCAAGTGCATATCACCTCAGTGTGGGCTACTGGCGGTATTAAGAATAACTGAGTACAAAATGCAGGTAAATACAGCTGTCATATGCATTTGTTGGATGCATTATAATGTAAACCGAAGTTTATTGGTAATTATTACTGTATTATTACAGGTAGATGAAGCTGGTGTTCAGGACTACTCGCCGGGCACATTAAACAATGTGTGTACTACGTTAAGGACTCAAAAAGGACGAAAATTACTTGTGGTGGATGGTTACCAGTTGCACTTAGAAAAGTCTGTAGAGCTTAAACAGTACTGGTGTTGCATACGGAAAATAAGAGTAGATGTAAAGGGCGATGGATTACAGAATGTCATGCTGATGGGTATAAGTTACTGAAAAGCAAAGCACACTATCATGCCCCAGATATTTTGCAAAGTGAGATTTTTAAAGTAAGGGATCATCTCAAACGGCGTGCTGAACACTCCATAGAGGACCCTTGCAAAATTGTCTCTGAAGTGTCGGCCACAACCTCTACTGCTGTTATTAATGGATTACTCAATACAGCAGCCCTAAAGCAAACTGTCAGTAGGTATAGGTACAAATAGAAAGTAGAAACATTTAAGGATATGTTCACTTACAGATTTAACACCAGACATGCTGCCTATAAAAAGCGGTTCCTTCATAATAAAACATAGTGTCGATTTGGTGCAAAACAAGTGTATAGTAGTTATTACAACTGTTGATAACTTAAGGATGTTGTGTGCTTCTGAGTATGCACTTGCTGATAGTACATTTCCAATAAGTACCACAGAATGCAAACAGGTATATAGTATTCATTGTGCGTTGGACTGTACTAACAGTGAGAGGGTTGTTCCAGTAATTTATGGCATGTTACCTAGTAAAAGTGAAGAATATTACAATATGTTTTGGAGTCTGATACTGGAATTGTGCGCAATGCTCGATTTACAGCTATTGCCTAATATGGTTCTCACTGATTTTGAATGTGCGGCAGTGAATTCAATTAAAAAACACTTGAGTACTACCGCTGCTAAGGGTTGTTGGTTCCATTTTTGTCAGATTATCTGGCGGAACAGACAGAGATTGCACTTGGCTTCAGAGTTTGGCAGTAACGTTGAGTTCTCATTATTATGTAAAGAAATACTTGCTTTGCTGTTTGTTACACCTACAGACATTGGTGATACATTTGCAGATACTGAGAATGACATGCCAGAAAGTGCTAAACCACTTTGCAAATTTTTTAAGGAAACATACATATATGGAAGGCCATGAAGGTACGGCATGCATGGTATAACATCAGAGACTGCCACCTGTGTTCGATAGTACGTTTTGGAATCAGCATGGCACATGTGGAATGGGGTACCCTCATAGTAAAAATGCTGTTGAGGGATGGCATAGGAGACTACGTAGCTTGATGGGCAAGAAAACACTGCATTTGCTTGATGTTCTCCATGCAATACAGCTGGAACAAAACCATGTTGAGGACCTCAGAAGTAGACATCTCCTATGCTTATCTTCATCTCCTAAATGAAAGTGCTTAATGAATAAGGAAGCTGCTTTTGAGAAACTGTTGTGCAAGACAAATGAATTCACACCCAGGGGATTTGTTAAATTAGTTGCACAGTATTGTTTTTTTAATTTGTTCACTGTTCTGAGGTAGTTTGTTGTGGATTTCTATATGTGTACATGCTAACAATATTTATGTGGTTCACGTTACTATTTCTGCAGTGCTATCACATGGGAAACAAGTCATTTTGCTAACGGAAGCAACATACTAGTTGCAGGTGCACAGTTGGAGTGTTATGTTTCAGGAAGCACTAAACACATTTTCTGGTGTTATTTCAAAAAAAAAAAGCAAAATAAACATTCCACTATTTGTTTTCGACATTTCCGCCCAAATGACCTTTTCACTTTATTTAAAGTCGAGTAAACGATCATGAGCACAAATCACTTTCAAACAAATTAATGTATACCCATCCTGAGGTCTAGTAGGACTTCACTTACATTAGCAGAGGATGCAGGAATAAAACTCAGTCCACTGTTTAGTACCGAATGCTCTTCAGCACTTAAACCATAGCTGGATAAATTATAAATCAAGTCACTCATCTCCGAGGTCTCCTTGCTTCTCGGCCTCTCTCTGACGAATGTTTCCACTTGTAGTGGCCCCTGCTGGTTGACCTCGAATTTTGTCTCACTTTGGTAATGACTGGAAGGAAGGGAAAATCCGTTGGTGTTGCCATGGTGTCTGAATGCTTTACTGTGATTGGTGTTTTTATTTTAAATGTCTTATTTAGATGTGTGTACACTGGTTTTAGATTGTATTAAGACCCGAAGAAGAGTTATTTTTAACGTGAAAGCGCTTGACTATATTAAACATTTTATGCCGGTTACCATGGTGGTCCTAGTGTTTACTTTCGTTTTATACAAGTTTGGAAATTATCAGGGAAGACAGTAATAAAGATCTGGAAGATGCTGTTCAAGTAAAAGTTACGTACTCATCATAACTAGGCATCTGTGCTGTCCATTTTCATTCTTCCTCAGTGAATGGGTTACGGATTTGATCCTCTGGTCTGACTCAGATGCCTACTTTAGACTTTGGATCAAACTCTCGAGCTCACCTCTCTACCCATAATGCCCTAGTCCATTCTCAATACCTCTGATTGAGTTTGATGCCATAAGATCCCCATAAAACAGTTAAAGAAAGGGATATTTCAATGAATGGGGCTCAAACCCAGATCTATGAGTTGCAATGAGAAATCTAACAGGCTCTTCCAGAAGATTTTAGGAAGGCAGATGAATGGGGTGGGGGGGGAGTTGAGGAATGAAAATGGACAACACAGATCCCTAGTTATGGTGTGTACATAACTTTTAAATCTGATGCTGTCCTTTTCATTCTTCCTCAATGAATGGGACAAGTCCCCAGCTATGTGAGTCTTGGGTAGCCCTCAAGAAAAAAGTTATGTTCTTACCATAATGTTCCATCTGTG
Organism: Protopterus annectens; assembly: GCF_019279795.1. Lineage (NCBI taxonomy): Eukaryota > Metazoa > Chordata > Ceratodontiformes > Protopteridae > Protopterus > Protopterus annectens. The sequence goes on along the minus strand of NC_056750.1, from coordinate 439,410,672 downwards.
GTGTTGATCTTCATTCACTCATGAAGGATGGGTTTTGGTTCCGTCATCGGAACAGACTCGGCTGATATCCAAGCTTGCAACAGCCAAAAACTCTTGAGCTAAGATTAACCATAGTGTCCCTCTCCCTGACTCCTTAGATCAAGTTTGCCCATAAGAAAGAAAGCAGAACCTTTGTCTGAGCAAGAATCCTACCAAAAGACCAGGACCAAGTCCGAACCTCCAGGAGTCTTTTGGGGGGGGGGGGGTAGGAGGGTGGGATGTCATGAATAAAGATTAACACTACAGATGGAACGTTATGGTAAGAACATAACTTCTTTATCTGATGTTGTTAATCTTCATTCATTCATGAAGGATGGGACAGAGTCCCTAGCTACTTTATGTCCCAGGAGCCCTATGGAAGGATATTCCTGAGCACCACTGAGCCAAAGGATGCTCTCCCCCTGGAGACCAAGTCCAATTTGTAATGAGTGATAAAGGTATGAGAAGTAGCCCAGGTGACTGCTGTGTAAATATCATCCATAGAAGCTCTGGAATGGAAAGCTATGGAAGTAGCCACTGATCAAGTCGAATGTGCTTTGATTTTAGTGGTCAAATGTATATTGTTCTGTTGATAAATAAAGGAAATGCAGTCTCTCAGCCATTTCGCTAATGTGACTTTGGAAACGCATTTCCCAACCTGGGTCCTAAAAATTACAGGAATAATTGATCAGATGTTCGGAAAGATTTAGTCCTGTATAGGTAGAAATCTAATTGTCTATGTACACCCAATAAGTTTAAACAATATTCCCCTCTATTACAAAAATTTGGGAAGAAAACTGGTAGATCAATGGACTGGTTAATATGCAAGCCCGAGACTACTTTGGGTAGAAAGGAAGGGTTAGTCCAAAATGATACTCTCTCTCTGTGGAAAACTATGCAAGGACGTTTTGCAGACACAGCCTGTAGTTCCAAATTTCTTCTTGCTGAGGTGATTACTACCAAGAATAAGGTCTTCAAAGACAAAAATTTCATACCGCAAGTGACCCAGGGTTCAAAGGGGTGACAGGTCAAAATTTGTAGGACTAGAGTCAAATTCCAAGGTTCAATGGGCCCTTTTGAAATGTAGTTTAATATGCAGGACTCCCTTCAAAAAGGTTTTACAGAGACTGAGACATGAAGGACGAATCTTGGAAACCATTACAGAAGTTGGAGATAGCTGCTAAATGGACACGAATTGTAGAAGCTGACACTCCTGAATGTAGTAGTATTGATAGGTACTCCAACACAGAATCAACTAGAGCAGAGAAAGGATCCAGTTCTTTCCCTTATGACCAGGAAACAAATACATTCCAATTACTAGCATCAAATTTTCTAGTGGAAGGTTTATGCGAAGCCAGAATAATTTTACGAACAGGGAAAGATAAATTGTTATGCCTGGCAATTACTGAAAGTGGAGGAACCAAGCTGTCAGCTTGAGGCTTGATAGGTTTGGATTGACCAACCCCTGGGATGCATCAGCAAGCTGGGGGATGGATTCAGAGTCCACGGTGGGTGAACTAGGTGAGGCCAAAGGTAAGGAAACCAGACTTGTCGGGGCCAATAGGGTGCAATGAGGATCACTTTGTTCCTTAACCGAAGTAGAAACTGTGGAATCAAAGGGAATGGAAAAAAGGCAAAAAGCAGTCCCGGGGGCCAATCGTGTACTAGAGCATCCCTCAGGTACTGCCCCTGAGGGGGGAATTGGGGCAAAGCAACTGCTGCATTTGTGGTTGAAGGGGGAAGCAAACAGATTGCAGCAAAGCTGGTCCCAGCAGTGGAAAATCTCCATCGCTACTTCTGGAATAAGGAACCACTAATGAGGCAGGAAAATGCATCTGCTCAACTTGTCCACAATCATGTTGGAATTCCCGGGAATGTGTGTTGCTATCAGAAAGGGGTGGGTAGCTATCACCCATTGCCGAACTCTCATGGCTTCATGACACAAGGGCTAGAATCTGGTTCCCCCTTGTTTGTTGATGTACCCGACGACCGACATGTTCTCTGAGTGGATAGCAATTTTCCCACATGGAAGGACAGATTGAAAGGCTTGCAATGCTAGAAACAGTGCCCTCAGTTCTCGGACATTTATACGCAAATTGGCTTCTACAAGGGACCAAGTGTCTTGGACTGTCCATCCCTGAAAATGCCCCCCCAGCCCATCAGGGATGCATCTGTGGTCACTACGGCCTTCAGTTGAGGGGATGAGAAAGGGCGACTCAATAGTTCCATTTCTGGCTTCATCCACCAATTTAAGTCTTGTTTGCAACAGTTTGTAATGCGGAGAAGAAAGGAGATGGTATATGTCAATATGGACCACTGTGATGCTAGAAGCCACTGCAGTAATCTCATGTAGAGTCTTGCTAGAGGGTCTATAGTACTGGATGCTGCCACAGACCCCAATAGTTGCAGAACAGAACAAGCTGGGATCTTGTCCTGAGACAGTATCACTCGTAGTTGGAATCTCAGGCTTTGAAGCCTGTGAAGGGGGACAGAGACCAGGCAAGACCTTGTGTCGAGTGAAGCCCCAATGAATTCTAGACATGGAGTGGTTTCTAATTTTGATTTGTCCCTGTTTATTGAGAAGTCATGCAAGTCACAAGGTGTACTGTAAGGACTGAAGCAGTAGATGCTTGGTGGGGGTGGTAAGGAGCCACTCATCTAGATATGGAAACACCTGGAATCCTTGCAGTCTCAAGTGAGCTGTTACTACTGCCATGCATTTGGTGAACACTCTGGGGGCTGTGGAAAGACCAAAGGGCAGTGCTCGAAACTGGTAATGATTGGCTAACAGCAGGAAGCGGAGATATCTTTTGGAGTGTTTGGCTAGCATGCATCCTGAAGATGTATCGAGCACATCCAGTCGTCTTTTTCCAGAAACGAAAGGATAGACTAAACCATGACCATCTGTAATTTGGTCTGTTCAACAAACTTGTTTAGGATGTTGAGGTCTAAGACTGGCCTCCAGTCCCCAGTCTTTTTTGGCACTAAAAAGAATCTTTGAGTAAAATCCGGATTCTATTTGGTCTGGTGAGACTGTCTGGATGACTGTTTGTGCAGCTTTAAAACTTCTTGAGCTGCTGCGTCCCTCTGACTGGGTGGAATGTCGAGGATTCTCCTTTGTGGCCTTGGGTAGAGATCAAAGGGGATATGGCAACCTCTGGACATTATCTTCTGCACCCAATAATCTGTTGTTATAGAATGCTAGGTTAAATGGTGTAGAGAGAATCTTTCCCTGACTGCTTCCAGAGGAAAGCAAGTGGGCCGCTCTTCAGAAGCGCTGGTTGGGCTGCCCCAAGAAGGAATATCTGGACCCCTGGTTATGCAAGCCACCTCTGCCTCTGGGACAACATCTTCCTGATGAATTCCCCCGTCTACCTGGGAGAAAAACTAACCAAATGTATCATCATGAACCACATTCTTTCCTCTCTTCTGATTCCTAGAGTAGGATATTTGGGGGGGTGTATGTCCATGGCAGAAAGGGTCTTGCCATCCTTCTCACACCTGGGTAACGTGTCCTTAAGTTTTGGCCCAAAATGAGAGGAAGTGTCAACTGGGGTGTTGATGAAGGAAGATTTTAAAGGGTCCGCAAAATCGCATAAGCGCATCCAGGCGTAGCATCTCCTAACGACTGCACCTGTTGCTCTTGCCACCCCTTCCATTGTGTGTGCGATCAACCCCATGGATGACTTAGAAATGAACTCCAGGTTAGCGAGCTGTGAGGAAACTTTGTCACGTGCCTCATCAGACACTGCTCCTGCTAGCGATCCTTAGAGATCTGTGATCAGGTCTCTCTGCAGGCAGGTAAAGTTTGCTGAATAGTTCAACGATTGTATAGCAAAGATCGTTGAAGCATAAACCTGCCTCCTCAGTCTGTCCATCATCTGAGATTCTCTGTTTGGAGGATGGACAGTAGACTCTCCTCTCAGAGTTCCTTTCTCATTGCTGCTGCCACGACCATAGCATCCACTGCAAAGCCTTTGGACCAAGGGGCATGATCCTCTGGGAGTGATAACATTTTGTCCGGTCTCCAGGGGATTGGCTCAATGGTGTCAGGGGCCTTCCAGGTGCATTGCACAATGAGCTTAACCAACTCATCTGCAGGCAGGGTTACCCAGGAAGTAGAGGGTCGAGCACGGAACGCCTGCAAGAATACAGATTCCTCAGAGGAAAGGTTTGTGAGCTTCCAATCACCCCTCTGTTTCAATACCTCCAATATGTCTCCAAAGAAAACATCTTCAGGGAGTGCCGTGGGGCACCCTTCCCCTCATCATAATCTGCATCTCCAGTGTGGGACTCCTCAGGGGAGACTATGTCTTTCCTCGTGCAGTCTGTTATGGGGGGGGGGGGTCTGAAGAGGACTCCATAGAGAAGGTGCCCTGTGGTAGGGTACCGTGCTGCTCCCATGCTCAATGTCCCATGTAGTTGACTGGGTCAGCTGTAGATCTGACATATAGGTAAGATGTTCCAGCACTGAAGGGGCTAGCTGTGAGCCCAATGAGGTTACCTCCCTCTCGATAACCAGAAAAGCAGGCCCACCTGAAGAGGGATGGGAGCCCAGAACTGAGAACAACAACCTCGGAACCAGGGTTACACCCCACTCTAATGGGCCCACCTCCAGGAGAGAAGCCGCAAAAGGACTCTGAGTCGTCAGCGTAGCCAGAACTATAGTCGGCACTGAAGAAAACCATGGCGCTGTACTAGGAGTCACGGTGCCGATATAATCACGAGGGTGGATCGGCTCCAACTGAGTCGAGGTCCACAGGGTCGAATCCGGAACCATGATAAGGTCTACCAGTGGAACCGAGGAAGCTGGCACCAGGATGGGCGTCAGTATGGTGGGCTCCTATACCTGCAGAGAGACTGAAGGACGAATATAGGTAGGAGTCTGGGGAGAAAAAAACCCTCAGCTCCAGGTGGGAGGGAGGTTCTTCATGTGGTTGGTATGCATCTGCCTGCTAAGAGCTGATCAACAAGTCTCACTACGTTGCGCTCCGAAACACTCATGGTGGAATGGGTTGACATCCCTGATGGAGATTCAGATCTTCTAGGAATGGACTGAGTTGTTGTTCAGCAAAGGAATCTATCAACGGGGAGTATTGGGTCCTGGCCAGTGTCTTGACCTTCAGCACAGCGGTCAAGGGACCAGACGTTGAGGGGAGGGAAGTGACCAGTTTGATGGGAGAGAGATTATTGTTGGTGCCAAGGTGTTTGGCACTGAAGGAGGTGTCGGTATCATGGTAGCTATAGATATGGTTGGTTCCTTAGACAAAGATGGCACAGAGGATGGAGTTTTGGACTCCAGTGGCATAGCAGTAGTCCAAGTCATTTTCGCAGATTTTTGTTTTGGTTCCATATTAACTTGGAGCTTAGTTGTTTTTGCTTCCTAGGACTGGAGAGAGGAAGGCAGAGAATGGCTCCTCTTCTTAGACTCTTTTGGAAAGGTTGAGACCTCTGCCTCAGATAAAGCCTCCGAGAAAGGAGTTTTTAGAAGACTTTTTAGAATTCAAGGTTCATAGGTGTGTACTAGGCCAATGGCCCTGGAGCCTTTACAAGCCTAGCCCATAGAAGTGCCCTGGCATCACACCGCCATTAGTTCCTGGTGCCTCTATCAAGTAGAGCCATTGGAGTGATCCTTGGGGTGAACATTCTTATTTCCCATCCACTCATCAAGATTTCTCTTGAAAAGGGCCAGTGAGGTGTTCTGCTTGAAAAGTATGAGAAATCTGTTCCAGAGCATGGGCAGTCTCTGGGTTATGAACCTGTTCCCCCAGCATGTTCTGTTGATTGTGGTAATGAGGTTGAGGCCCCTGGAGCGTGTGGTGTGGAGGGATTGGGATTTCTTTAGGTGTAACATTTCTAACAGGGCTGGGTCAGACATGACTTTGTAAGTCAAGCATAGATCACCTCTTAATAGACAATAGGAAACAGAGAAAAGCTGGAGTTTTTTTGAGTCTGTACATGTAGGACATGTGCTTAAGGCCTAGGATCCTCTTCGTGAGGTACATGCCAAATGGGGCATTATATTTGATGCCTGGTCTAATGAGGGAAGATTAGAAAGAAATGATGACCTCTTTCTTCCTGGATGCAAAACCCTTGGTAATGAGATGTGCCACATAGGACTTTCTGACCACAGTGGCAATATGGTGGTCGAAGGAGAGGTTGCTGTCAATCTGGGTCCCCAGATCTCTTATAATGCCTTCAGTGTTCAGTGGGCTACCATCAATGTGGTAATTAATGGGAACTGAGTTATTTCCAAAGGGAATGACGAAGCATTTTTTGGCATTAAGCTTAAGGCCATGGTCTCAACACCAGTCGTCGGTCTCAGTGAGGCCTTTCTGTAGGATGTCTGCATCACTTGAGGAGTTAATAATGGCTCCCAACTTGCAATCGTTGGTGAACTTGGTCAGCCAGAGTCCCTCCATATTGGCCTGGACTTCTGAGAAGTGGATGCCAAACAGGAGAGGACCCAGGACCGATCCCTGTGTGACTCCACTCGTGACTGGTCGGCAGTCTGACTTGGAGTCTGCTACTTCCACACTGTGGGTTCTATCTGTGAGCCAATTTGCAACCCACCTAGTGATATATGGGTTGATGCCTAGTTTGGTGAGCATCAATAATTCCTGAGTGGGGAATGGTATCAAAGACCTTGGCCAGATCGAAGTAGGCTGTATGAACTGTCTTGCCCTCATCCACAGCTCTGGTAACTAACCTGAAGTCAACCAGGTTGACCAGGCATGAGCTACACTTCACAAAACCAAATTGCATGGGATCCAGAGTTTGGACATTCCCTATATCCTTGCTAATTAGGTCCATGATGATGCGCTCCACAGCCTTACATATCAGACTCGTCAGGTTAATGGGGCGATAATTCCCAGGGTCTGTAGCCGCTCCCCCTTTATGGAGAGGGTTGACTGTAGCAGTGCACCATTCTGTAGGGACAAAGCCTGAGGTGAGGCTGTGATTGAACAGGGCACACAGGTGTGGAGCCAGTTCATTTTGTAGTTCATGTAGAACACACAGCCAGGGATATTGCTGGGTCCTATGGAAGCTGTATTCTTGGCCTTGGACAATGCAGCTTTAACCTGTGCTGCAGTAATGCTGGGTGCCTGGCATTCTTCCGGTATTGTGGCTGACCCTTTAGGGGGTGAGAGAGGGGTAAAGTTGGGACTGAATCTGTCTGCCAGTATGTTGGCAATATCTGATGGCTCGGTATAGGAGGTACCATTGTGCAGTAACTCAGAGCAAATCTGGCTATTGCTGTGGAGAGTCTTGATACAACTGTAGAAGGCTTTGGGGTTATTTTTAGTGTCTGCCAGAATTCTGCCTTCATATTGATGAGAGATCTCAACTTTTTGTTGAGGCTTATAAGGGAGTTTTTAAAGTTTTGGGACTTCACCTTTTTCTGCAACAGTTTCTTCCTTTTGTTGTAGAGTTCGCTAACAGCAGGGGACCACCAGATTGGCTTCCTTTTTTTGGAACAGACAGTCTTGGTTCTGTTGGGTATGGCTAGTCCCATTCATTTATGTACGTGTTCATACAGTGCACTGATGTATGATTCAGTGGTCATGCTGCTATTTTCCACTTGCATGGGTGCTGTTAAGTTGGCCACCTCTTTTTATGAGCCAAAAGTCAGCTTTGGAGAAGATTTTCATGGTGATTACCTTTGCTTGTGGTGTGGGTGAGATGTGGATTTCCATGGTAATTAGTTTGTGGTCGGAGCTAACCAGGGTGGAATTCTCTATTGGTGTTGAGGAATGGTTGCCCATGTTAGTAATAACTAGGCCAATGACGTTGCTTCCTCTAGTGGGGTAAGAATGAGCTGGTCCAGCGCATTGGAATTGATGTATTTCAGAAAACATTGGGCAAGTGTATTGGTACACGAGTAGTTTTCCCAGTTGATGGAGGGGTAGTTGAAGTCATCCAGTATGAGAGTGTTGGGTTGGACCCTAATAGTTTCCAGGGTGCTTAGGAACGTTGAGTGAGAGTCTAGGGACATGGTTGGGGACCTATAGCAGGCTACAACCTGAACCGCTGTCTTACCCACTATTAGTCGTACCTGAAGTATCTCCGATGCATTATGCTGAGCTACTAGTCTGGGGATGTGCATATCCTTTATGAATATGGAGACGCCACCGCCTTTGGAACTTCGGTCCATGTTCTGGGGCCGAAAGGTGTGGAATGAGTTATAGCCTGGTAGCACAGCGGTGCTTTCTGCTGCTTTAAACCAGGTCTCCATTACAGCACAAATGTCGATTTTCTCCACTTTGAGGAGTGCTTTGAGCGAGTGCATCTTGAGATTTAGACTTCCAGTGTTGAGCAGCATGACCCTCAGATTGCATTTATTTATAGCTGTTAAAGTGGTAATTTGGTCTTTGGCACACTGCCTACAAAAGGCATTACAGGGGTCGTGAGAGCCTTGGCCAGTATCCGGAAACCCAGGGGTGACAGATGCAGGCCATCTCTGGCAAAGCAATGAGATCTGTCAATCATGTCATCCCAAGCAGATACTGGATCCCCTTAGAATGACACCAGAAACTTAGCCAATTGTCGAAGTCAATCATTTTCTGCTTGTACTGCGGTATCACTCTGGGCGACGGTAGGATGCTACTCAGGGCTGCCTGGGCCACATAATCCGAGAGCTCCTCCATGTCTCTTTTCATATAGTCCAGGGAGTTGAGGTCTCAGGTCATTCACACCCACATTGTGCAGGTCTGCGTAGTAAATCCCTTACATATTTCACAAGGAGGTTGAACCTTCAAGTGTACAACTCCAAGACATTACACACATAAATGACTGTCCAAATCTGGCATTTTCCTGCCACATTTATCACACTGCTTAAAGCCTGTAGTGCCCTTTTTATCAGACATCGTAAAAAGCAATTAAACTTGAGATATTCAACAAATTAAACAGCAGCAACAACAAGCAGTCGAGAGAGTAAATAGTACTCAACAGTAACAAACAGATGAAAAGAAGATTTATATACATATATTTTTTAATACCAACAATGGTAAGAAGATACATCCAAAGGGTAAAAAGGAAAGGGGGGAAATACAAGCGATGGTAAAGAGAATATCAAGGGGTATAAGGGAGGGGCCTGTACCAATGACGGTACGCAGAAATACCAGTGGTATAAAAAGAGGGGAAAATTCACTCACACAAAGGAAAGGTGAGAGAAACTAAAGGCGATAAAACACTAAGGGCTAAAAATTTTGCGTTAAAGTTAAATTTTTCAAACAAATTGAAAACACTTAGCTTGAGAGCTGAACTGACGTCTTGCCATCTATGCAGCATATGAGATGCGAGGAGATAGGGAGAGAGGCACTATGGGTAATCTTAGCTCGAGAGTTTTTGGCTGGTGCAAGCTTGGATATCAGCCGAGCCAGTTCCGATTATGGAACCGAAACCCATCCTTCATGAATGAATGAAGATTAACAACATCAGAGAGGATATTTCAGAGAACCGCTGAGCCAAAGGCAGCCCTGCTCCTGGATATCAGATCCAATTTGTAATGAGTAACAAAGGAATGAGCATTGGACCATGTGGCTGCTGCACAAAAATCATCCATACAAGTTCCTGACCAAAAGGCAGATGAAGTGAGCTTTAGACGTTCTTGGTAGAGAAATGCCTTGCTGAGAATAGGTCCAAGAATACAATCAATCAGTTATCCATTTAGCCAATGTAGCTGTAAAAACTGTATAACCCAGCAGATTTTATGAAAAAGATACAAAAAAGCTGATCTGACTTTCTAATTTGTTTTGTTCTGTGTAGATAAAAAGTTAACTGTGTGTGAATGTCTAGGAGATGTAACATGCATTCTCCTTTGTTTGAAAAATTTGGAAAGAAATGGACTGGTTAATGCTAGATTCAGAAGCCACTTTAGTAAAAAAGAAGGGTTTTGTCCGTAAAGTTGCCTGTCTTTATGAAAAATAATGTAGGGAGTCTTAGATGAAAGCGCCTGGAATTCAGAAATTCTTTTTGCAGAAGTGATGGCTACTAAAAAGGCCGTTTTCCATGAAAGGAATTTTAAATCAATGTTCAAAAGGTTTCCCAGCTAGACTTTGTAGTACTACAGTCAGATCCCAGGGAAGTGAAGGATCCTTTACTGGAAGTCTAAGGGGCAAAATGCCTTTCAGAAAAGCTAATTCGGAAGAGGTCAAATAATTTTTATCTGCTATATGAAAATTAGAGATGGCTGCCAATTGTAATTTAATCGTAGAAAAATAGCTCCTTCATTGAAAAGAGCAGCCAGAAAATCAACAGCAGCAGAGACTGGGGGCAGAAAAAAGGGTCAACATTACTTCTCAAATGCCCAAAGTGAAAATCTTTTCCATTTACTGTTGTATACCTTCTTGGTGGAGTTTTTTTTTTTTTTTTTTTTGAGGATACAAGAAAGGTACATACTGGGGAAGAAAGGCTGGGTTGTCTGGCTATAACTAAAACTAGAGAAACCATGCGGTTAGTTTGAGGGCTGAGATACTGGGATGACTCATCCCTGAGCGGAGCGGTGTGAAAGAAGATTTGGAGATGGGTCCAGAATCTAGGGAGGATAATGAAGATGAGACCAAAGGAAGGGGAACCACACCTGTCAAGGCCAGCAGGGGGCAAGGAGGATGACTGAGCTCTTCTACCAAATTGCTTTTTGAAGGAATTTGGGGATCAAAGGAAGTGGAGTATAACCATAAAGAAGACCTGGTGGCCAAACATGGACTACATCATCTCTTGGTGACTCATCCTGAGAGAGGAATTAGAGCAAAATACCTGATGCACTTGTTGTTGCTGTGGGGGGACAGAGGTCACAGGAAGGTTGGCCCCAATGATGGAAAATTTCCTGTGCCACTGATTCCTTGAGGGACCACTCGTGAGGCATCAGAATGGACCTGCTTAATTTGTCAGCTAATACATTCATTTTTCTCAGAATGTGCGTTACAACTAGAAAGTGGTTGGTTGCAAATGCCCATTGCCACACTCTCTTAGCCTCTCTGCACAGAGGCTAAGACTGGGTTCCCCCTTGTTTGTTGATGTACCAAACTGCAGACATGTTGTCAGTCTGAATTGTAATAGTCCCTAGAGGAAGAGCATCTTGGAATGCCTGCAATACTAACAGGACTGCTCTCATCTCCAGGACACTGATATGCAAAAATTGGTCTCTTGGGGTGACAATGTGCCATGGACCGTCCTTAAGTAATGCCCCCCCCCTTAAAATTGGGAGGTGTCATTAGTCACCGTGGCCAATGTGGGCGGTAGAACAAAAGGTCGACCTAGATAAATGTCATCCAAATGGATCCACCAATGGATGTGGTGTTTGCAAATTGGTGTAAGCTTGACTGGAAAGGATAGGAGTGGTCAAAGAATAGAACACTGAACAGCGAGAGTCCACTGAAGAACAAGCATACAGTATAGTGCTAAAGGAAGCAGTACTACTGCTGCTGCCCCACACCCCAGCACTTGAAGAATGCATCTGGCTGAACGCAATAGATGGGAAATAATCTGATGAACCTGAGATCTGAGTGTGTCTCTGTGGTGAGTTGGGTAAGGATGCATTTTGCATTGTCTTGTTCAGATGTGCGCCGATAAACTCTAGGCTCTGTACTGGTGTCAGATTTGATTTGGCCTAATTCCTATTCTCATTGAGTGATAAATCTGGAACAAACAGTTCACAGATTGTTGAAAGAGATGCATGTAGGGGGTGTTGAGGAGCCAGTTGCCTAGATATGGAAACACTTCGAAACCATTGAGTCTCAGGTGACCTTCCCCCACCGCCATACATTTGGTGAACACCCTGGGGTTTGTGGTGGGTTCAAGGGCAGGGCTCTGAATTGGTAGTGAATGGCTCTCAGCTGAAAGCATAAATGTTTTTGGGATCGCCTGTCTATTTTGCTATGACAATACGCATCCTGAAAATCTATGGAGCACATCCAATCATCATTGTGAAAAATGGCAGAATAGACTGGACCTTGACCATTCAGAACTTTGACTTTTTCATGTACTGATTCAGTTTCTCAGATCCAAAACTGGTCTCAGGTCTCCTGTCTTTTTGGGCAGTAAAAAGAAACATGAGTAAGTTCTGAATCTTATTTGGTCTGGTGGGACCTCTTGGAGGACTCTTGTCTAGCAGTTTTTTGAATTTCTCATGCTGCTGCCTTCCTCTGACTGGGTGGAACATTGGGAGGTTTCTTCTTTTGTAGATTGGGGGATGGAAAAATGATATGGAGTAGCCTCTGGGTATTACTTTTAGCACCCAGGAATCTTTTGTTATAGTAGCCCACATGTCTGGGTGCAAGGACAATCATCCCCCAACTCGCCCCTGAGGTGGGAAGTTGAGCAGCACTTCAGGAGTGCTGAAAGGGTCTGTCTGGAAAGGAATCGCAGAAACCCTGATTTTGTGGGCCTCCTCTACCTCTAGCCCAATATCTACCATTAGAATTGCCTCCTCTGCCTCTGGAGGAGTCATCCCCACACAGATGTAGAAAGGTCCGTGAGATTTGCAACACCACATTTTCTTACTGCCTCTCTGATTTCTAGAGAGTGTTCATTGAGGGGTAGAAAACTTGATTCTCACAGCAGACAAGGTCTTGCTGCGGGGTAAGCGTTTCTTTCACAAATGGAGCGAACAAAGATGTTCCATCAAGGGTTGCATTGATGAAAGATGTCTTCAAAGGCTCCACAAAGTTGCAGAGCCACATCCAGGCATGTCTCCTTATGGCAATGCCTGAATCAGCAGCTTGTGAGGTGCCTTCAGCTGTGTGAGAGATCATCTTCATGAATGCACTGGAAATGGACAAGAGTGGCCAGCTGAAATCCTCTGTAGACATGAACTCGGAGAGAAAATTTGACTGTTCTTTGGAGAAATATATCTGTAGTCTTGTGAAATGTGCCAGGTAGTTAAGAAACCTCAAGGCAAATGTCACTAAGGCTAAGACTCACTTTCTGAATCTGACTAGTGCTCAAGGCTCTCTGTTTGGCAGTTGGACAGATGAGCTCTGTTCTGCTATCTCTTTTGCAGTGGCCACCACCACCACCACACCATAGCATCTACTGGTACTCCTTTGCTCCAGTGGATCCTATGTTTAGGGGAAGCTAGGAATGTGTTAGGTAGTCTTGGTATAGGTTAAATGGAATCTGGCTCCTTCCATGCCCAGCAAAAAACTAAAATCAATGAGCTCATCCACGGGGAGGGGGGGGGGTGTAACCCAAGATGTTAGATGGGCCAGAACCAAAAGCTTCCAAAAATACTGACTTCTCTGGATAAGGATTATCGGAAGACCAACCACCTTCCTGCCTAATGATCTCTAATACGTCTCCAAAGGAGACATGATCAGGTGGCGATCTGGGGATCCTTCTCCTTCCTCAAAATCAGTAACCTCAGTGACAGATTCCAGCAGGATCTATGTGCCTCCTCTTGCACATTCTCTTTTGATGGATCTCCTCTGGTAGATGTTCAGGGGAGTTATCAGAAGACAGGGGGAGTTTATCAGAAGACAAGAGGAGTTCCTCTATGGGAACTGACTGGAAGCTATCTGGAACTGGCTATCCCTGAGGAATAGGCCTGATGGACACGGAGCTTGGAACCGAAGACGGAGCAGGAAGTGGATCCAAGAGATGAGAGATTAGATCTCTAGGAAGAAAAAAAGCCCTTTCCCACAACCTCAAAGGCATATGGACCAGAAGAAACATGGCCACCCGCCCTGGAGCAGAGACTTCCATTAGGGCTAGATCATGGCTCCTAAAGGATTTGTGCCTGGAGAAGGGAACCAGACCCAAGCTATCCAGTGCTGAGGCTCTGAGGGGCAAGGATGGATCCCATAACATCCGAGTAGACCCCAGTCACACAGACCTGATGCTATTTCGTCTCTGGGACCCATTCTGATCTGACGGCATAGGTGCAGAACTGGTCAGGGATGTTTGTCAAGAGTCAAGGAAGTGATTCTCTTCAGATTCAACTCTGGACCTCTCAGAGCTGTCAGATCCTGGGGCTCCAAAACCAAAGGATGGATTGGAGAAAGAGACAGTACTGTATAAGAAGTGGTTGGGACACCCATAGATCCAATAGGGGACTGGAGCCGAAATTACCCCATCTGGATTTGAGCTCTGAGGAACTTTTGCATCATCCTATCCACATCTGACAGACTTCTGGAGGACTTGGAGGATATAGTAGACTAGGATCTGGAATGCTTTTTGGGAGTGTACATTAAGGGATTGTCTAGAGTAGGAAAGACAAATTCAAGATGAACTCTGGAGTGGGAGCTTTTGGAATGTATGATGTACCAGGTTTCGGATCCAATGACTTAGGATCCGTGACCTGAGCTGTGGGACTGTCTGAAATAATAATTGGATCAGAGGATTTTGGATCTGTAGCATGAACCTTGGGGTCAGAGGACACTGGATCTGATGATTATGAAATTTTTATTTGCAGTTCTCATGAAGTCCTAGGGGACTTTGGTGGAGAGCACTTTCTATTCTCCAAAGGACCAGATTTAGAAGTTTTACTGGAGGTTTAAGTCCCTGAAGAAGGTACTGAAGAACGAAGAAGACCCTTCAATGTAAGTTTGCTGCATCTATCAGCTAGAGTTCTGAAGTTGAACACAGCACAAATACTACAGTTAGTCTCTAGATGGGCTGCTCTGAGACAACATATGGCAAAGCTTCCGGTTATTGCTAGAGTAGTATAAATAATATTTTAATATAGTATTCCTTCTATTTACCATAGTTGGTAACCATTCTTCCTAGAACGTCTTCCTTTCTACCCGCCTTTTAGGGTCATCTTTAATTACCATTGTTGGTAATTTTTTCATTGCTCTAAATTATTTTCAAAAAAAAAAAAAAAAAACTTTATTCTTTCATTTGTAGTGTTGTTTTGTTGCATCCATTTTTAAAGTGATATGTCTGAAAAGCCAACAGGATTCAAAAAAACACTTCATGTGGGCATAAAATCTCCAACTCGGATGTCCCCATGAAGTGTTTTTTGAATCCTGTTGGCTTGTCAGACATATCAGTTTAAAACTGGAGGCAACAAAACAACACTAAAAATTAAAGTTTTTTTTTTTTTTTTTTTTTTTTTTTGAAAATAGTTTAGAGCAAAAAAAAAAGACCAACAATGGTAATTAAAGATAACCCTGAAAGGCAGGTAGAAAGGAAGAAGTTATAGGAAGAATGGTTACCAACTATGGTAAACAGAAGGAATACTATATTAAAATAGCATTTATACTACTCTAGCAATAACCAGAAACTAAGAGGGAGGTAAAATCTACAGAAGATTATAGATTAGTGCAAAGAAAAATAACCTTGCATACGAAAAAGAAATGATCAGAAACTATATACCAAGCACTCGAGAGAAGGACCCTACATCTGAGCACGATGGAGGCAAATGAGATCTGGGGTACTGAGAATGGACTAGGGCATTATGGGTAGAGAGGAGTTCAAGAGTTGGATCCACAATCTAAAGTACGTGGTCGAGTCAAATCAGAGGACTGGATCCTTAATTCATTCAGGAACACTGAAAAGAACGTCAGATCAGTATTTTAAAAGGAGAGTAAGTACAAACACCTTGGACGAAAGCTATCATGGTTGTATTACCCAAACATGGTAAGGACTCATTAAACCAGGCTTCATATAGACCGGTTTCAATTTTAAACCATGATTATAAAGTGTTTATATCTATACTAGTTAAAAGAATGGCAAAAGTGTTATCAAAATTGACAGAGCTGAATCTGTGTGGTTTTGTGGAGGGAAAGCAAACATTTGACTAGACTAATAGGACAATGATGATCCAAAGGGAAACACACTAAGAAAATTCCAATGTTATTGGTGAGTCTTGCTGGAATTTTAAGAGTAGGGCAATGGAATAATTTGTTTTCCCTGATACAATAATAAGGTTATTTAGGAGGATACGTGAGGAATCTGAGGAAATAATTAAGTTGGTGGGGTTCCTCTCTGATAAGTTGTGTTTGAACAGTGGAACCAGGCAGGGGTGCCCTCTTTCCCTTTTATTTGCTTTATATTTAGAGCCACTGGCAAAGAAAAAAAGGGAGTCAAATTCAGGGATATAATTGGTATGGCAATCAAGAAAAGTTGACTTTATTTGCAGATGATATTATTTTACACCTGATAAATACAGAAAAGGACATCTCAGTGTTGTGGAACATTCTGAGACAGTTTCAAGTGTTTTTGAGATATAAAATTAATGAAAATAAAACAAACTATAGCCATAAATTATGTACCCCCACACAGATTGGTTCACCAATATCCACATTTATGGCAACAAAATAAAATTAAACATTTAGGAGCATGGACTAAAAATGCTTAGGTTATGGCAGCTAAGGATATGTGAGAAGAGACTAAACAAAAGATTATACAACTGTGAAACTGAAAGCTCTTGTATATGGATATGGATAGTAAGACACAAGCTGTGAAAATGTTTTTAGTCCCTTTTGTTTTATATATGGGTCAGGCATACATTTATCAAGCAGAGAAGTGAACAATAACTAATAAAGAGTTGTAGGAAATTATCTGGGAGACGAAGAGGACAAGACGTAAGTGGGATAAGTTGATCCTTCCAATAGGACAAGTTGGTTTAGGACTACTTGATTTGAAGGATATTTTAGAGCTACACAATTAAGGCTCACATATATAAAACAAGCAGAAAGTTATAACTTAAAGTGGAAAGGGATGATGTTGAAGTGGGGGGGGGGGGGTCAAGAAATAAGGAGAGAGTGGGATTTTGGATGCACATCCTTAAGGAAAATAATAACCATACAGAATATTATATTCATAAAATTGCAGAACACATTCTAAGAACTAATCCAACACGAAAATAGAGAATGGAGATTTTGCCAATAGGGGTCACTGCAAGTAGGAGTACAGAAAATAGGCAAAGAGGGGGTTGGAATTTACTGGAGAAAACTAGCAAAGAAACCAAGGCATGGGGAGCAAGTAACTAGAGAGGAAAATGTAATAGAGTGGGATGAGGCCTAGAAGACATTTGTACTGCAGGCTAGAGGCTGCCTTTCCTACAAGGGATTTATAGAGTCTAAACAAAGGGACAGGGGAATAAGTGAAAGACCTGTTCTGCTGGAGTTTTTTGTTGTATCCAGAACAGAAGTTGCCATTAAAGGGATAATTAATAGAGGACAAACAATACTGACATAACTATAAGAATCAGTTAAGGAATGTTAGAAAAGACTGGAAACGCAATTTAAAAGGGAACAATAGAATGACGTATGTATGGCTCCAAAGTATGCAAAGTCCAGAAGATTTAGGATTTTTGTTTAGAACTGTTAGAATAGGTATTTTTGTACCCCAAACAAACACTGAAGAATTTTTCCTCAGGTAGACAGCAAATGTTGGAGGTTTGATGGGGAAGACAGAATAAGTGGGAACATATGTTTTTGGGAGTTTAATGGAATGATATATTTTAAAAATTCCCTACTCTGTTAGAAACACTGGGTGAGCCGAGCCAATTGCTGTAACTAAGGAAATGCTCTTTTGAGATGGGACACAGAACCTGAATTGCATAAACACAGTACTGCCTTGTTAAGTTTAATTCTGTTAAATGCCAAAAGAAATAATCACTAGAAAATGGAAATCTAAGTCTAAATCAATGTAGCTGAAGTGCTGAATGTTATAAAAGTGACAAAAGAACTGGAACAGGGATCTTTAAAAAGGTTAGGAGCAAATTACATAGAAATAAATGGAAATTGAGAGAACAATGTATGCAGAAAAATGTTCTGGAGAAATGGAGTGAGGGTTAAGGCAAGGTAGAAATTGGGCAAATTCTGTAATGTTGGACTGATGACAAATTATAAAGAAAGAAAGCATATGTGATGCATAATGTATGTAAAAGAAAAATGTTAATATGGTTTGTTTTCTTTTCTGTTAATATATGTCTCTTCCTAGGTCTTAACTGCTAATTTAATAAAAGTGTGGTACTTGCGCATTATCGCAACCAGATTTTCCCGGTTGCGATAATACGCTTGCTGGCTTGAAAACAGCTGTGGGAAACAGCGTAAATTGTCACACTGTGTTTACTGTTGAAAAGCTAGTTTTGCTAACACTGAGAAAGAGAAGCAATCGTGGAAATCTTTTTCCTGTTTGCGTGCATGACGGACGCACACTTCAATTGGCAGGGCTGGTCTGTTACTGACGAAAGGAGTACTTTTAATATGAAGAAGCAATGCTGACAAAAAAAAAAAAAAAAGACAGACCGCTTGGAAATGCTTTCTGATGAACTCTATTAAACAGTAAACTATTTATACATCACACATTTCTTTTTTACAGAAAACTTGCAAAACGTAAAGCTTTGTGGAACTGATGGTGGATGATGTTAGCAGCTGATTGGGAATGGAATGGTTGATGGCAGTGTTTTGGTTTGGGTTTCTGAAGAACTTGTATTACACAACCTTCAATCTGAACGAAAACACAGTGACACATCAACATTACTTTCTTTCTTCATTTTCACTGATAACCCTGCCTAAACCAACATATAATGTGAACCAAAACACACTAACTTACATTATCACAGCACTTGTGCTTCTATTTTAACATCGGCAAACAGCATACATAAACAGAAACATGATTTTCCACATTTTCAATTATATCATTGCCTAAAACAACCTTCAATGTGAAGGAAAACACACTAATTGACATTATCACAGCATTAATGTTTTTATTTGCACATCAGGAAGCAACCGGTATTACCGCAAAAATCTGGGGTTGTGATAATACACAAGTACCAAAAGTGTTTAAAAATTATAATATGAACATGAGCTTGCAGTAAACTGGAAACCAAGCAAAGCTCAGTCCTTGGCTATACACGTATGAAACATTTTAATAGATTATCTAAATTTTTAAATTCAGCTGCTCTTTCTAATCTCCTGCCATTCATATGAAGCAAAATTCAAAAATGATAAAATTCTCCCACTGTTACAGTGAACTGTCTAAAACGTTAAAACAGGAAAACAACAACAGTGAGTTCATCTTGGCTGGCGTCCTGTAAAGGTGCAAATACGGCTCAAATAAGGTCCAAGTATGGAAGAATGTACTGGAATCTATATAATGTAAATGAAACAAAAAGCAAAAACAACGAAGCAGAATAAAAGTCCCTGGATAAACACACGATAAGCGCTTTCGATAAAATCTTCCTCAGATCGTACATTTTATTTTTCTGCGGTCTGATTTTTACTATGGAATTTAAGGCTCACAATCCGTCACTGTAACTACTCCATTAAGCCTGTTTCTTCACTTTGTTTCAAGTCACTGTAATTATGCCATCCAATCTAGAAGTTAACTTATGCCTGCATCCTCTATATTATATATCGCTTATTACACTTTATTTTGTTGACAGTTACTTTTTTGCACTTTAAACTGCAACAAGCAACAGTAGCTTAACAGGTTTGCTTGGTTACCAAACCTGCTATAGTCCTGTGACACTTGCAGGACAAGAATAAATGCATCTTACTTGCTGCGGTAGCATTGTCGTCTCACAGTTAGACGTTGCCCGTTCGATTCTCAGTTAGAGCGTCTTCTATGTGGCGACATGCGTGAATGGGCATTCCTTCGTTGAAGGTTGTGCGTTAGGCCCGGCAAGCCAACATGTAAAACTCTACTGCCAATCATTAGCGGACCGGAGTTCCGCTGTGGCGACCCCTAACCGGGAAAAGCCGAAAGACACAAACAAACTTGGCTATTATTCTACTGCCCGGAGAAAACTAAGTAATCTAATACAGAATTGTACACACACATAGCACCTGGGCATGAGATAATTTAACCTGTATATTGGATCAAGTTCAAGGTTTAAAAAAGTACAAAAATTTACTTGTTATGCTCACTAACTTATAAAACTGAAATGAATGCTATAACTCTAAACTATAACAGAAAGTACTTCCTTTCTACATAGTCATAACGGCATAATACTTAAAAAATAAAATGTAAAAGTCACAGTATTCATCTGACACTTCTGGCCATGTCCTGTATCTAACAGACAATGACGACTCCCCTACAGCACTAATTTGTGGGCAAAGCTCTGGCTCTATCATTACAAGACCAAGAAAAATATTTACATAGTGCTTAGAAGAGACATGTTTAACAGAAGTCGTCTTTGCTTTGTACTTCTAATTTTAAAATTGGATTTCAAATGTACAATGATCCATAAAGGGAAAATCCATAATTTAGTACTTGCTTACAAACTACAATATGTATGCAGTATGTTACCTGTACTTATACTGTATTTAACCTGAAAAAGTTTGCACTCAAGTCCACTTTCTAGCTTCAGTGAATAAAAGCTTCAAGGGACTACCTGCCTTCAGTTTATCTTTACCTTGGGTGGATGACATGACAAAAAATGCAGATAAAACATTAACAGTCTTGACATTCAGCAACCAGCAATAATTTTTCAGTGTAACCTTTTGTGAACCTTTTTTTGCTCTAGTTTATGTTACAGATGCACCGATTATTTAAAAAAATTAAAACACCTGGTGGGGACAACAGGCAAAGTCAATATTTTGTGGAGCATATCACCGTATAAATACATTGTCATTCCAAAAGTCTAGTAAAAACTGCAAGGAAAAACTCAATTTTCACTGTTTAATACCTTAAATCTCCTGTAACAGAGACCCATGGGTTTTATGCAAATCACACCTTAAGGACATACAGTGTTTCAGCTACATGGCATCTGAATGCCCATGACTTTTTACTTTTTAAGTCTTTGAACCCATACTTGTTCATAGCACAGGAAAGAGAAAACACCCATTTGGTCAGGAACACTCCATTAAGGAACAAATGGAAAGGCCGTTATCTGTGCATATACTCCGACAATGGGAAGCAATGTGTATTAAGTAAATTTGTTCTACAGCTATACAAGAAACAAACAACATGAAATGAGCTGTTTGTAACAGATCGAGAATTAGGTCTTAATTTAATAATAAGCACACACAAATTTACCAGGGGAATATTCTCTTTAAGCAATCCAATCCAAACTGCTACAATTACAACTTTAGTGGCTGTAAAGGAAAGCCAAAATATTTCCTCAAAAGTTTTTTTTTTTTTTTTTTAAGATAAATATACCAAGCTGTTTTATCACAAGCCAAGGCCATTCACCCTTTACAGTTTTAATATCACACACTTCCTGGATGAACCACTGAAAATAAATGAAACATTCTCAACCTTCAACAGAATCTCCCATATGTGTAAACATATAAAAATGAAGTAATGAATTCAATGGTTTTAAAATTAAGTGTTAACATCAGCTGTCAGAGAATAATATGAGAAGAATAATATGGGGCCATATGGGACTGCATGTTAAGAATATGCCTTAGTCAAGGAAGACAGTCCTCAAAACAAGGGCATTTGATGGACAACACATGACATACCCTGAGACTGCTGCAAATGCTCTCCTAGTCATGTGACCTGAACATGGCCAGGGGCTACAGTTCTAAGTGATACAGAAATGATTGCAAAGAGCATCAGTTTGCATATATAAGGGTCTAGTACATTTAAAGCAGCAGTACAGTGAAACATTTCCAAACAGCACAGCAAACACAATGCGTTTCCGCACACCTGTCTGACACATACATTTACTTGGTCCTTCATATTTTTTTTTTGAACACATTTGGTTGGTTGATTGTTTTAATCCTAAAACCTGTCGAGCATAAGGTTATTTGCTAAACAAGAGACAATTTTCAGCTTACTTCAGAAAAATATATTTTTTATGGAATGCACACATTAGGGAATTAGAAAATGTCAATGTGAAATGAAAGGACTATAATTAGGAAGTTTTCAGAATAGAGAAAGAGGTTCTCTTTCTAGTCTCCATTTTACTGAATGTACTGTTTAAAATATAAATTCCTCATGAAAGTAAAAAATGAATATGCTCCTTTCAATTTTCAACCCAAAAACAAGAACAATATTTATTCAGCTGAATGACTTCATCATACAGAGTCTAGAAACTGGTAAGCAGAGGATGCACTTACATTCAGACTCAAGTAGACAGTTACGATAGTGCAGGAGGATCATGAAACACCTAGATACATCAGTCTTCCTCTAGCTAGGCCTCTTAAAAAGTGTCAAGAAACCTTCATCAACTGATCCACTACAGAACAGGCTCTAACATACAACTGTCTGACTAATGAGCCCTCGGTGACTCTGCCTGCTGTATTAGAAACTAGTTTAACAAAGCTCTATTTGGGTTAATAGCAATTAATAAGCCATAAGCTAACCATTTCAATAGTACTACAAATTAAATGTCAAAGCAGACCAGTACATAATTCTGTGTTTCCATTCTTAAGGGTGGGTCAGTTCTTTAATTGTAATTATGAGATTTTCATAGGTTCATAGGTAAGTACTAGGCTATCTGCCCTAGGGCATTTATAAGCCTAGCCAGAATGTGTTGGCTTTCGCCTCCCTTTTAGATTTGATTATATTCCTGAGCCTCTGTCCAGCAGGGCCATAGAAGTGATCCCAGGAGTAAATTTATGATTTCCCATCCACTCGTCAAGATTTCTCTTGAAGAGGGTCAATGACGGGCTCTGCCTAACATGGATTGGGATTCTATTCCAGACCGAAGGAAGCCTCTGGGATATGAATCTATCCCTCCAGCATGTCCTATTTATTGTTGTGCTGAGGTTTAAATCCCTGGAACGTGTAGCTCTAAGGGATTTGGTTTTCTTGAGGTGGAGCATGCCCATTAATTCCGGGTTAGACATGGTCTTGTATGTCAGGCAGAGATCACCTCTGAGTAGGCGGTAAGCAACTGAGTAGAGCTGGAGTTTCTTTAGCCGAGCTGCATAGGGCATCTGTTTGAGGCCCACGATCCTCTTGCTGAGGTACTTCTGGGGTCTTTCCAGCTGCTGCAGGTGTTGGGTAAGGTACATCCCAAATGGGGCACTGTACTCTATTATGGGCCTGATGAGCGATGAGTAGAGGGTTACATTGACCTCTCTATCTAGATGTGAACCCATTCGTGATTAGGTGGGCTATATAGAAGGTTTTTCTAACCACTTTGGCAATGTGATTATCAAAGGCGAGGTTGCTATCTACTTGGGTCCCCAGATCCCTAATTACATCTTCCGTACTTAGTGGATTACCACCTATGTGGTAGTTCGTGGGCACTTTGTTTCTCCCAAAGGGGATGACTATACACTTTTTGGCATTTAGCTTGAGGCCATGGTTCTGACACCAGGTATTCGTTTCCGTAAGACCCTTCTGGAGGATGTCTGTGTCAGCCGGAGAGTTGATTATGGCTCCCAGTTTGCAATCATCTGCGAACTTGGTCAGCCATAGTCCTCCTGTGCTTGCCTGTACCTCAGAAAAGTATATACCGAACAAGAGGGGTCCCAGGACTGAGCCCTGTGGGACGCCACTTGTAACCGGTTTGGAGTCGGACATGGCACCCGCAACTCTGACCATGATAGTTCTATCCATGAGCCAGTTTGAAACCCATCTCGTGACATAAGGGTTAATGTTCAAGCTGGTAAGCTTATCTATAATGTCAGAGTGGGGTATTGTGTCAAAGGCCTTTGCGAGGTCTAGGTAGGCTGTGTGGACTACCTTTTCCTCGTCTATGGCCTTGGTAACTGTTTCAAAGAAGTCTACTAGGTTTAAGAGGCAAGATCTGCCTTTAACAAAGCCGAATTGGGTAGGGTACAGTGTCTGGAGGCTCCCAATGTCTTTGTTTATGAGATCCATGATGATGCGCTCCATAGCCTTGCAGACCAGGCTAGTCAGGCTTATATGGCGATAGTTCCCGGGGTCCGTTGTGGTGTCACCTTTGTGGAGCAGGATAACTGTTGCTGTATGCCATTCTTTGGGTACACATCCTGTAGTAAGGCTGAGTTTGATCAGTGAATTTATGTGAGGGTTTAGTTCTTTTTGGAGCTTGTGCAAGACGGCACCCTGGGGTACCATCCAGTCCCATTGATGCTGTGTTTTTGGCTTTGGAGAGGGCTGTTTTCATCTGTGATGTCTGGGGGTCTACATTCTTCTGGGATGGACACGGGCTCTTTTGAGGGTGGGGGGGGGGGTAAAGTTTGCACTGAACCAGTCAGCCAGGATGTTGGCAATGTCAGTGAGTTCAGTGTATTTTTTGCCATTTTGCACCAGCTCAGAGCAGATCTGAAAGATGCCACCTAGATTCTTGACATAGCTAAAGAAGGCCTTGTGATTATCTTTAGAGTCTTTGGCGATTTTTCTTTCGAAGCTGGCCTTGGATGATTTTATGAGGGATCATAGTTTCTTGCTAATACTGATCAGAGATGTCTTTTTTTGGGGGGATTTTGCTCCATCATGTAGTAGTTTCCTCCTTCTGCTGTATAGCTTATTTATAGCCGGGGTCCACCAGACTGGTCTCCTCTTTTTGGAGGAGTGAGTCTTGATTTTACTTGGTATGGCTCGATCCATGCATTCCTGTAGGTGCTCACAGAATGCATTTGTAAAGGATTCTGTGGTTTGGGCAGCATTTTCCTTTAGCCTGGGGGCTTTGAAACATTCCACCTCTGTCTTGACAAGTGTGAAGTTTGCTTTTGAGAAATTTTTCACAGTGGTTTCCTTGGCTGGGGGTTGGGTCGGGATGTGGATGTCCAGTGTGATTAGTTTATGATCTGATCTTAGCAACGAGGGGTTTACTTCTGGTGTGGAACATTGAGCCCCCATGTTGGTGATGACCAGGTCCAATATGTTGTCACCTCTTGTGGGAGTGGTGACCAGTTGTTCCAGGGTGTTTGAGTTTATAAACTCCGGGAAACATTGGGCAAAGGAGTTGAGACTTGAGTAGTTTTCCCAGTCAATGTTTGGGTAGTTGAAATCACCCAATATCATGGTGTTTGGTGAGGCCTCCATATTCTCCAATGTTCTCAGGAATGTCGAGTGGGGGTCCTGAGACAAGGTGGGTGATCTGTAGCAAGTTACAAACTGAAAAGCAGTTTTGCCCACTGTTAGTTGCACATGGATGGTCTCTGAGGCCTCATGCAGTGCCACTAACCTGGAGGTGTGGGTATCCTTGATGAAGATGGATACACCCCCGCCTTTTGTATTTCGGTCCGGGTTCTGGGGCTGAAAAGTATGGTACGAGTTATAGCCTGGTAGTGCTGGGGCGCTCTCTGGAGCCTTGAACCAGGTTTCTGTTACTGCACAGATTTCAATTTTCTCCGTACTGAGAAGTGCCTCGAGTGCGTGCATTTTGAGGTTTAGACTTCTGTCATTGAGTAGCATTACCCTCAGTTTTTTTGTTTCTTGTGTTGTCTATGGAGGTGAGTTTGTCTTTAGAGCCTTACCTAAAAAAGGCTCTATGGGGGTGGCAAGAGCCTTAGCCAGTATTCGAACACCCAAGGGTAACAGGTGCAAGCAGTCTCTAGCGAAGCAACGTGGCTTGTCAAGCATGTCATCCCAGGCTGACAGACACTGGATCCCCTTTGAATGACACCAATAGTTTAGCCAGTTGTTAAAATTGATAATTTTGTCTTTATACTGTGGCATCATTCTTGGTGAGGGTAAGATGCTACTCAGGGTCAGGGTCATACCGGCCTGGGCTACATGATCAGAGAGCTCCTCTATGTCTCTTTTCATGTCGTCCAGGAAGGTACGTCTCAGGTCATTCACACCAACATGGACAATGACAGAGTCACATTTGTACTTGCTTTGGAGTGACCTGAGTGCTTGTGTTATGTGGTGGATCCTGGCACCCGACAGGCAGCTTACAGTGACCTTCTCCTTGTTCAGTCTGGTGAGCGGGACGTCAGTGTGCCTGACAATAGTCTCTCCTATTACTAGTGTATTTGGTGCGTTATTTAGCCTTAAGGGCTGCGATTGTGTAGTACACAGACTTTGTGAAGTATGTGACACGTGAATATTGTTATGGGGTAGTGCTTAGATGTCTGCTTTGGAGGTCTCTGCTGCTTTGGCAGATTTTTATTTAGAGCCTCCGGGTATGTTTCTGTGCGTTTATGTGTCCTGTTTGCTGGTGCAGATAAGATTGGTCTATGTGAGACTGGTTGTGTGGTGCGAGTGGTTCCCTTCTCCTCCTGACTGGCTGTTCCAGTCTTGGGTTGAGAGAGCTTGGCCTCCAGTTTGGCTGTATAGTTGCATCTCTTACATACATTTGAGTTTGTTGGAAGGAGGGGAGAGTTGTCTGTGTACATAAGGCAATTGTAACATTGCCTCAAGATTCACCAGCTGGACTGGAGTGTAGACCTGAAACTGCCCTTTGGACATGCCTGAATAGTTTAATGAACTGTTTTACTGATTGTCCGGATGGGACGAATAGGGAGCCTTTTACTTCTACATAGTATAAGGGGGGTGCAGTGCTAGCATTTGTTAGTGCTGACTGAGAAATTTGAGCAAGTGCTGGGCTGTAAAAGGAAGGTTGAGTGCTTAATTTGAGTTTGACTAGTTCTAAGGGAAAAATTGAAGAGCAGACTTTGTGGAGCCGGGAATACTTTAAACCTGTGTAACTGGCGCTATGGTTTTGCGCAAATGTGGGTTTTAAAGCAGAGAGATTGAAAGAGAGAGGAATTAGCCCAAAACGGCCAATAAGCTACTACTTGCTGGGCTGAGACCACTCCTCTAGAGACAGATAGGCTGCTCAAAGCTCCCCACTCTCACTGGTGAACAGAGAAGCTTCCTCCTATCCAAGTAAGAATATGGGCAACACAGGAACTTGTACCACAGCCTAGAATTCAGCAAAACCTGAAATTTGGACTAATCTAGCTTAGAAAAGGTGGGAAACAAGAGTATTTTTTTTTTGTTTTTTTGCAGAACAAACAGTAACTTACACAAAAAACACTGTAAATGCTATCAAACAGGCTAGCGCACTTGAATGTGTAGCCTACAACAGTTAAACAACACAAAAACAACTTTAAACGACTTTTCAGTAGAAGTGATAGTGGCATGATGCTGTGCAGGAGAAATTTCACATCTAATTTAAGGGAAAACAAAGTACTGTTTATAAAGAGGAGAAAACGGTGTTATTTCATCTCCTTTATATTAAAAAAAAAAAAACCTTCAGCAAAACTCAGACAGTAGAAATAATGGGAGAAGCAAGAGAGAGACGAGGCTTGGTTAACAAGTGAGAAATGTCACTGTTTAACATGGCCCTTCCACTCTGTGCCACTGTTCTTTTCATTCTCATATGACAGATACTGTCTGCAGATAAGACTGTTTGATCAATGTTTTAGAACTGAGTGTTTAAATTCTTCCAACAATTCCATTTATCAAAATGAAAACAAGCCTGCCAAAATACACAGAAGAAAAAACCCAATCTTAACGTATGAAGGGTGCTGTTCTTGCTAAAGTGTATTGTAAGGGAAACATAATACTGCAAAATACAACTTCTGTCTGAAAAAAAAACTAAGTGTATTCATACAAATGCAAAAACAGCATATGCTCTTTATCCTGGCATCAATACTCGGTTCTTCTGCTGCAGCTATTATGGAGTAGTCCTCTATCTTTGTGACTGATAACTTCAGGTATTGAGCATCATCCATTAAACACTAACGTGATGGGTGCAAGCCTGAAGGGAAACATGACACCACTGAGCTCTATGGCATAGCTTGCTTACGTACATGGGTATATCGGTCACTAGGGAATAATGAAAGGATCTCTCAAGACACTAAAAATGCTTTTACCATTTTAAATTATATAATTTTCAAGCTATTTTACAGGGATGCACAGTGGTGGTACGGCGGTAGCGTTGTTACCTCACAACAAGAGGTTCTCCCGTTCGATTCTCGGCGTGGCTTGGGAGTGCCTTCTGTGTGGAGTCTGCATGTCCTCCCCGCAGTTGGGTAGCATTCGAAAGACATGTGTGTGTAAATGGGCATGCCTTCGTTGAAGGTTGGGTGTCGAGCTGGCACCTCGGCGTTTCATAAAAAATCTACTGCCAATCATTAGTGGACCGGAGTTCTGCTGTGGCGACCCCTTACCGGGAAAAAGCCGAAAGACAAACAACAACAACACAGATAAAGTGACACTAATAACACTGTTCACAAAACAATGTTTAGTGTCATATTCAATGTCCAGTAGAACAAAGGGGCAAGAACATGAAAGGACCATAAAAATGCACGTCCCTGTCTCATATCAACATGTTCTAAGCAGTGAGGTCATGTTAATTCTCCCAACCAGCCACATTTTTGTAATCTAACTTTACAATTACACACAGTATGCTTGTTGCGTGAAAATAACACAAAGTGCAACCATTAATGTTCCCTACTCAGCCATGCAGATGGGATCAATCTTCAAAGCATGTAGTTTAGAACAATGACTTATTGACCAAGGATATGAGGGGACCTGACACAATTATAAGGTCTTACAAGTCTTGAAATTATACTTCCACAGAGCACTAGTAAACATAGGAAAACTGTGATCATGTTACATTCTGATAATTTCTTTATTTACAAATTAATCTACTTAACTGTGTTACACTGTTTTAGTACTCTCAGCAATAATTCAATGTCATGGCTGTATTACTAACTCTCTTCCATTCCAAACATACAGCCAGGCTTAAACCTTGCAATGACCAATATTTTGCTTCTTATAAAACTACTGCACATAACTACACAAAAAACTCCTACAGTAAAGCATTTTAAATGCTCTATAAATAAAATACATCTCATACACCTGTGCAACACTGAGAAGAGAGAATGACTATCTGAACCACTGCTGATAGGTACTACTCAATTCAAATGTTCACTGGCCTTGAATAAGATAACCTTGGCATTAAACAGCATATTTTAATCTATCAGAGTTTTTTAGTCTTAACATTTCTTACTTCAGCACATATAATTCTTTGATTTGTTTATGCATGTATGCTGCAGCTCTTAAAACACGGAATTCATGAAGCACCATTATTAGCTGCAATGAAACTGAACAACAGTCAAACAGCAGACCGAGTTCTGAAAAGAATGGTAAAAGCTGTGGTATGAACAAAAGTTTAATAACCAAAAGCACAAGTTAAGTTCCCACCATCAGACCTCTCTCGCACGCACACACAGACAAAATCATCTAAAATCCTATGTCCTGATGGACAAAAGCAATGGATGTGAAAACAAAATGTTGTTAACTTCTGTTCCTTTGTTAACACAGCACTAGTGGCTATCACTCAGTAACTATTTACTGAAGGACCTATAAGAGTGACTGTACCTCAGCCGATCTGGCTGCACACGCTGTTCTTTTGAATTATCAGACTGCTACAGACCACATACAATACTCCAAATTAATGAAGCCAGTTTTGCTGGGGTGCTACATGCCCCCCTGTCCCCCCAATATGAGGACTATAGCCCCACACCCTCTACTGCCAACACCAAAGATCCACTAATTTGGCCTACAGGACTTTATTCTGACTGAAAATCAAGTATTCCCTTTACTCTGAACTAAAGCAGCCTTGAAGTCAGTACACTCACGCATGCTGGAAGTCAGTACACTTATGCATGCTGGGATGAAGTGCCCTTGCAAAAATAACCACTCAGTACTAGTTTTCAGACTGTGCAACTGTATAATGCGAGACCAGTATCAACAGTCAGTCAAAAAAGAGAAGTCTATGCAATCAGCACACTACACTTTTAGCAAAGTCTCTTGACAGAATGAGTAATAGGTTTCTATAAGTTTTTTGGGGGTG
Source organism: Protopterus annectens (assembly GCF_019279795.1). Taxonomy (NCBI): domain Eukaryota; kingdom Metazoa; phylum Chordata; order Ceratodontiformes; family Protopteridae; genus Protopterus; species Protopterus annectens. The sequence goes on along the minus strand of NC_056750.1, from coordinate 439,381,058 downwards.
ACTCAAATGCTTATTTTCACTTGGGCATACATTATTGTTACACTGTCCAGCTTTACATGAATACATTTACCAACAAGTGAAAACAGGTTGGGGAACGTCCAAGGAGAGTTAAAGGAGTAATGCTAGAGTATATGAGGCAATAGCCTGTCGTAAACATGTTCAGTTAGTACACATAAGCAGAAGCTAACAGTTGACCATTTTATAAATACAAACAAATACTGATAAGGTAAACGCCCATATGTCAAAGAAACTTTTTAAAGTAATGGTCATATTTTCATAGCTTAATTTCCAGAATAGAAAAATGTTACTAATAGTACCCAATTTGTTATTCTTGGAGAAAGTAGACAACAGTATCTTAAATAAACTCAGTGCCAGTCACAACTTTTTTTGAAAGCTCATACTTCCTATCAACTTGAGTGCTTCCACTAGATGGGGAGGGAAGGAAGGTGGGAGGGAGTGAGGAAGGAAGGAAAACAGCCTGCTATGACTTGTTAAGTAATACTGGTTACCCTGATAAAATGAAAACAATGAGTACCATACCTTCAAATCACAGTACACTTACTAGTAATGCCACTATGGTATAAACAGACACCACTTCTTACTACTGGGCTCTACTCTGCATTATTTTGTCAGGCTATCCAACCAAGCAGGGCCCTGCAATTCCCTTTAGATGTTTGTCATGCTAAATGATAGTCTTAAATGAAGTAATGAAGACCATAAAGGAAAATAAATGCACATTACTAATCGTGAACCGCTGTAAGATACCTACAAAAAACACCATGTATGTTATATACACATATTCATGCATTCTTAACAGAATCAGCTTGAAAATTACAACCCTGCAAAACATCAAATACAATGACCCAAGTAAATATTACATATTCACCTGCCTTTATTTAAACATGCACTTTAATGCCTGAACATCTTCCAAAGAGTAAAAAGAAAAGAAGCCAGAAAGAGAGTCAATACATTTAACTACTGCTGTGATCTTCCTGATAACCTGTATGTCTCATGCCTCATCCTGAAGGAATAAACTTGCAGACAGCAAGCTACGGTGTCAGTTAATGCCACCACCCCTTCTGAGCATTTGTTTAAACATGTGCATTTTTTTAAAACATGTGCAATGCAGAACATAACAGCTAAAATCTTAATCATATTCCTGTAGTTGTAATGGCATTTAAATATAAAGAATGAAAGATGTCTTCAATTCAAGTATATCATGTGCTTTAAAAAAAAAGACAATGTTTACAATGCAACATTTTCAGATCAGAACTACTTAACTCAGTTGCCTTTCCTATTCCCATTTCCCATGCTTCCTGCTTTCCTAACTAGTAAAAACCAGAAGGTTTCCAATACCCGGGTGTGCAGTTATAAATGATAGAAATCAATATCATCCCATTACTAAAGACATCAACATGAGGGTTAAAAGCCAAAAAGGAGGAGACCGTGGAGAATCACAGCTAATGATACTCTTCTAAGTCCTACCACCTAGATCACCAAAGATGCTGGTAAAATCAAAAGTTCATTTTGGAGGAGAGGTTCATCAGCTCGCTATGACATACAAGCCCTTTTATTTCAGCCCCTAAGCAGATTCATAGAATCAAAGATGTGCACATAAACATAATGCCTGCACTGGACAATGAGTCCATGTGCACATGACTAATTATCAAAACATTTCTTCAAGTCTTTCTTTCTTTACAGTGCTTTACATGGTAGGGTAACTTACTCCACAATGAAGGTTTGCCTTGGAAAACAGCTGTTACATTACAGTGATGTGATGTTTTCAGTAGATGTTCATGAGCACACTGTAGGTTTGACTTAGGACCCTCTAATAAAAGATTATTAATGGATGCAGTTTCTCTGTTTCTCTATATGCATTATACTGCTTTTAGCACTTCTTACATTAGTGCAGTTTCCAAGTTGTATTAGTTAACTGTCTTTCCCTCAGTTCAAATGAATGGCTGCAAGAAATATCAAGTAGATAATAAGCCTGCTTTGTTTCTCACCAAATGCCAACTTTACAAAAAAAAAAGATAATACAGGATCTTTGAATTGCTCTATAAACTCTGCAAATCAAAGACAATTTAAAAAGTCTACACCAAGAAGAAATAGTACTTTAAATTGTGCTTGTAAGACTAACCTGCAATGCCTACTTTCAACTATATACAACTTAAGAGTGGTTGTTCTAGATTTTCTTATTGTTTCATGCACTACAGAATCAAAAGCTATTAAACAGAGACTTTAGAACTTCAGAATACCATCAGATTACATTCCTTAAAATACAGTGCACTAACATATGTAATTTAATATATATAATTTAACAAAGTAACATGAGATCCAAATGCCGGATTGTTTTCCTAGTGCAGTCTCCTACATCATTAGTAAGCTAAAAATAAAAGTTGTGTAGTTATCATAATTCTGCATCTGTGCTATCCATTTTCATTCTTTTTCAATGCATGGTTCCTGGATGTGACCTCGGATCCAACTAGGCTGCTTTTCTCTAGATTCTTGGATCCAACTATCAAGCTCCTCCCTTTACCCATAATGCCTCTAACTCATTATCTCAGACTGAGTTTGATGTTACTATATATGAATCTAAAATATAAATTATAATAAGAAAGAAAACGTTATAGTTACAGAATAGGGACTCAAACAAGAACTACGGTTTCTAACAAACTTCATCAGGTCACTCTCAAAGGCATGAATAACGGATAGGGAAGTTGAGGAACAATGAAAATGGACAACACAGATGTATAGATATGGTGAGTACATAACTTTTATATCTGATGATGTCATTTTTATTCACTGCTCAATATATGGGACAGAGTCCCCAGCTATGATAACTTTGTGTGGCCCTCATGGAAGGATGTTCTGAAGAACCTCAGAATCACATGCAGCCCTGTTTCTGGAGGTGATATTCAACTTGTAATGAGCAATAAATGTATGAGCATTATACCAAGTGGCAGCTGTATAAATATCAATGAAAGCTTTGGCCCAGATGGCAGATGATGTAGCCACAGATGTAGCTGAGTGCACTTTTGGATGTTTTGGCAAAGTTAAACCTCTTAAAGAGTAAACTCAGGAAATACAATCTGTTATCCATTTGGCTAGGGTAACCTTTTGATACTGGTTTTCCCAATTTATTACTGATAAAGGAAACAGTTGGCCGTTTTTTCTAAATTCCTTTATGCTGTAAATATAAAAACAAAGCTGCCTACTAACATCAAAAAGGTGAAGCATGTACTCTCATTTGTTGTCAAAATGTGGAAAGAGAACTAGCAAACTGATTATCTGATGTTTGTTTCAGAGGCAGTTTTGGGTAGAAAGGAGGGATTAATACATAGGGTAACTCTATCTTTATGGAAAATCAAAATAGGCTGTGTTGAAAAGACTGCTTGGAGTTCAGAAACTTACCTCACAGAAGCAACAGCCGCAAGAAAGACCATCTTCCAAGAAAGAAATTTGAGATCTGTCTCAGCTGAGAGCTCAAAGTGAGATTTTACCAAGCTCTGTAACACAATAGCTAGATCCCAAGGTGGAGTGGGGTCCTTTATTGAAGGTCTAAGCAAAAAAGTATCATTTAAGGAATGCTTTACATAACTTGGATGAAGCCAGAGGGAAAGTATCATCTTCTATATGGTAGTTAGAAATGGCTACCAGCTAAACTTTGATGGTGGAGAAACTAGTACCACTTTGAAAAATCGAAGCAAGAAAACCTAAACAGCAGGGACTGGAGCAGTGAAAGGATCCATCTCTCTCTGCTGTGACCAAAAGGAAAATCTCTTCCATTTACTCTTATAAATCTTCCTCGTAAAAGGTGTCTGGGATGAAAATAAAATTTGGTGAACAGGACAGCAAAGCCTGGAATGTCTAGCCATCACTGGAATTGGAGAAACCATGTGGTCAATCTGAGGCCTGTAATGTCTGGATGAGTCATCCCTGATGGATATGACAATAAATCTGGAATGGGATCCAGTGTCCAAGGGGGACAGAATAGGCAAGACCACAGAAAGGGGAACCAAACTTGCTAAGGCCAGAAAGAAGCAATGAGGATTACCTTGCTCTTCAACTGGACCACTTTCTAAACAAATTTGGGGATTAGGCTTAAGGGAGAGTAAGCATATAGGAGACCGGAGGGCCAAGCATGGGTTACAGCATCTTTTGGTGACTCCCCTTAGGGGAAACTAGGGCAAAGAAAGTACAGTTGCTTACACTTACCATAAATGTAGATGTTCGAGTGTATTCACTGTTGCAGTCATTACATTTGGGTAATCTGCTGGCAGGTTGCCCTCAGTCGGCCTGAATAACAAAGTCTTGGGTCCTGTGCCGGCTGCTGTCTCCTCTTTCAGGTTGTCAGGGGTATAAAACATGCAGCCGATGCCATTTTAAATCAGTTTTTCTTGCCCCAGATGTCAGGTGCCCCCCAAATGGGGAGCAGAAATATATATAAATAAACTGTAAATATATAAATGCACATTAGAAACATAAAATTTACCTTCAACTAAAAGCAAATACACCACAAAGGCTTTTGAGTATAGTGAAGGAAAGAAAAGGTATAGAATGGGGGATGGCGGGTGGTAGCAGACTGCAACAGTGAATACACTCGAACATCTACATTTATGGTAAGTGTACACAACTGTACTATGTTCTTCATGTTTCACTGTTGCAGTCATTGCATTTGGGTAGAATCCCAAAGCTATGGATAGGAGGATGGAACTAAACAGCATTAGGAGCAGCTATAAGGCCCTGCAGGACTGCAGTGGCAAAGTCTGCCCTGGATTTAGAGAAGAGAGGTAAATGATAATGCTTTGTGAACGTATGAACAGAGCTCCAAGTAGCAGCTTCTAGAATGTCTTAGGTTGGGACCCCTCTGAGAAAAGCTGCTGAAGTAGAGGCAGCCCTGGTGGAATGGGATCTTATCCCCTTGGGCACAGGTTTACCATGGTGCAAATAGCAGAAACGAATGCAGTGGCTTATTCATTTAGAAATAGTCTGCTTTGATATAGCCTTCATGGTGCAAATAGCAGAAACAAATGCAGTGGCTTATTCATTCAGAAATAGTCTGCTTTGATATAGCCTTCCTCTCTGATCCTGCAGCAAATGCTACCTGTAGTTGCTCAGACTTTCTTAGAGATTTTGTCCTGTTTAAGTAGAATCTTAGCTGTCTGTGTACATCCAATGAATGCAGAATCCGCTCCCCTTGTTCTGCGGATTTGGGAAAAATGTTGGCAGGTGAATGGTCTGGTTAAGAGTCGCACTGGATATCACCTTAGGCATAAAAGAAGGATTGGTCCTGAGGGACAACTTGTCCGGGTAAAATATAATGAAAGGCACCACTGCCATGAGAGCCTGTAGTTCTGAAACCCTTCTTGCTGAAGTGACTGCCAAAAGAAAAGCTGTCTTCCAAGACAGAAATTTTATATCCGCAGTAGCTGCTGGTTCAAAAGGAGGCAGGGTGAGTTTTTCCAGCACAAAATTGAGGTCCCATGCAGGAGTTGGTGTTCTCCTGGGAGGCCTTAAATTTTTGGCCCCTCTGAGATACTGTTTAAGCAGTGGATGAGAAAAGAGGGGAGGCTCTGTGTTGTAATGAGCCGAGATGGCAGAGGCATGGATTTTTATTGAAGAGAAAGATAGGCCCTTGTCAAGCATCTCAGTTACGTATTGTAAAATCTGAGGAATATTAGGCTTTGCTGTGTCTATTCCTTGTGCTTGGTTCCAAGCACAGAATCTCTTCCATTTATCAGCATAAGATTTTCCGGCCTTCTGGCTTCCAAAATAACATCTATCACAGGTTTACTGAGAGATGTGGTTTGAATAATTAGTTCATTAGCCATGCTGCAAGATTCAGAGTTTGGAGCGGAGTGTGCCAAATTTGATAGTTCTGCTGAGACAGTAGATGAGGTGTTTGAGGCAAGTACCACGGAGGAAGGTGTGTCATATTCCTTAGAAGCGGGTACCAGTGCTGGCGAGGCCAGTCCAGAGCAATTAGGGTCATTTTTGGTTTTTCCTGTCTGACTTTTAGTAAGACCTTGGAGAGTAGAGGCAGAGGGGGAAAGGCATAGACTGAAGGATAGAGCATCCACTTTCCATGCTTTTTTGTGATGAGTTCTTGTGCAGAATTTGTCCAACTGATAGTTTTGGGAAGATGCAAATAGGTCTATGTCTGGACTCCCCCATTTCTGTGTTAACATGCTGAAGATTTGTGGATCCAATTTCCATTCGTGCGGGTCCATACGATTTTTTCCTTAGGTCGTCTGCCAGAGTATTTTGCTTTCCTGGCAGGAATTGAGCTCGAAGATGTATTTGGTAAGTCAAGGCTGTGTTCCAAAAGGCCATGGCTAGTCTGCAAAGGGGGTAGGAATGGGTACCCTGCTTGTTTATGTACCACATAACTGTGGTGGTGTCCGTTTTTACCAGTAGTTGTCCTGGATGAAGTAAGTCCTTGAAGGATGTCAGAGCATTTTGAACAGCTAGCATTTCTTTCTGGTTGATATGCAGATGCATTTGGTTTGGGATCCATTTGCCCTGAATGCATCTCCCTGTCAAATTGGGCCCCCCAAGCATAATCTGATGCGTCTGTAATTCGGGTTTGGGTGGCAAGGGGTAGAGTGAATGACAGTCCCTTGTTTTGGTGACATGTCTCTGCCCACCAAAGAAACTCCTGTTGTAGGCAGGGAATGAGAGGAATCATTGTTTCCAGGCTGTGACAATGTTGACTCCATAAACTTTTTAGGTACCATTGAAGTTTCCTCATATGCAGTCGCGCATATGGAATTAGTAGAATGCAGGATGCCATGAATGCCAAAGCCTGCAGAATTTGTCTTGCAGATAACTGGGTTTTTGTTGCCATTTGTTTGAAGTATGTTGTCAATTGCATTTGTTTGTCTGGCGTGAGGTAAGCCATCTGGGCAGTTGTATTCAAGCTTGCACCCAGGAATGTAATTATTTGAGAGGGTACCAGTTGTGATTTCTTTTCATTTATGGTGTACCCTAGGCATGCTAGAAGCCTCTCTACAAATGCCAGATGTTGAAGAAAAAAGTGTCCTTTTCCTCTGCCTGAATGAGACAATCGTCCAGATAAGGATAAATGTTAATGTTTCTTTGTCTGCAGAATGCAATTACTGGTGCCAGGCACTTTGTAAAGGCCCTGGGTGCAGTAGATAAGCCAAAGGGCAGTGCAAAGAATTGGTAATTCAAAAAACCTGCTTTGAAGCAGAGGCAACTTCTGCATGATTCCCTTATTGGGATATGCAGGTATGCCTCTTAAGTCTAGAGTTACTAACCAAGCATTCTTGTCTAGCACAGGCAGTAGCTGTTGTAAAGTCAGCATTTTGAATTTTGGAATGTCCAGAAACGTGTTCAGAATCGATAAGTCCAGTACTGGACGCCATGAATTGTCTTTTCTGGGTACCAGGAAAACTCTTGAATAAAATTCTTGTCCTTTTTCCTTTTCTGGTACCGGTTGAATAGCCCCCATATCCATGAGGGGCATGACTTGTTTCTGGGCCTCTGCCCACTGGTTTTGTGGCAAATCCAGCCATCGGTTTGGAATTGGCAAAGTATTGAAATGAAATCTGTACCCCTGGGATACTATGTTTATTACCCACTTGTACTGGGTAATTAACTGCCAATTTTGAGCATGAAGTGCTAGTTTTCCCTCCAAGGGGGCTGCCAAAAAATAAGTGCTTGGAGATGGTAGAGGAAAGTCATTGAGACTGCTTACTGTAGGGGTGTGCTTTGTTTCCTGCAGATTTGGAGGTGGAGGGACCCCATTGCTTTGACCTGTAAGAACACTGTGATTGATATCTGGAGCCTTTTGAGCACCTGGGTTTGCCCTGAGTGGCTCTGTTGGACACAGGAAAGGACCAATTTTTAGTAGGCCAGTGCCTAATGAACCTGGGTGGCTGCATTTGCAAGAAATCATTTACAGTTTGCATAGATTTAGCTTAGTCTTCCATTTTCTTTAAAACCTCTTCTGCCTTATTACCAGAGTATCATGCTGCAAAGGGGCATCCAACATGCTTTAACATGATCAGGCAGATTTTGCTCCTTGAGCCAGGCATGCCTTCTAATCACAGATCCAGTAAAGGAGGCATGCCTTCTAATCACAGATCCAGTAAAGGAGGCCCTACAAGAGGCCTCCAAGGAATCAAAACCACATTGCAAAGTATGCTTTCCAACCTGTTCTGCTGAATGCAATAAATCCTGAAACTATTTTCCACACAATCAGAAATCAACATAATTTTCTGTTTCAGTAAGCCCATAACATGCTGTTGACATTTAAGCATATGAAACTGGCAGTTTAAAGCCCTGATTACCAAGGTTGCAGACATATAAACCTTCTTACCCCATCTATCCAGCGCCCTGGAATCTCTATCAGAAAGGGTAGGATTTTTGGCTGTAGAAGCTTTAACACCCTTGGGACCCTGAGAAATGGTCTCAGAATCAGCAGCAGGATTTTCGAAAAGAAATTTGAAGAGTCAGGAACTTTGTAATATCTGTCTGGCTTACTAGGAGCTGGAGGCAGGGAATAAGGAGCCATGCTTGATTCCGAGAACACATCATCAACAATGTCTAATACGGGAGGTATTGCCAAAGGCCTATGCTGAGGAAGAAGGAGGAAATCCCTAAGCCTCTTTTTTGATTCAGAGAAGTCCTGACTCTCAGTGAAAATGTTCCCTTAAAGTATGCAAAGTCTCTCCAAAAGAGTAATCCCTCAGAAGGAGATGCAGATGGGATGGATTCCTCTGCATCAGAATCCTCATAGGGTCGAATAGAATCTGTTTTTTAGGCATAGGGGCCTGAGCAAGTGGCTCATGCGTAATTTTTTTAGACATAGAAGTTGTTTTTGATCTTGTTTTTGTTGCTGGCGTCGGTTTAATATAAAAATGTTGAGGCCTGAAAACACCCTCAAAAGCCGGTGCCTGCTCAGCGGCTCCGGACCCATCCAAGGGAGATATATCCACGGGTTCAATACTTTGCGTATCTCGCATGGGTCTCAGGAGAGGCCTGCGACTCAAAAGTAGCGGGTATCAGGGGCTGCGAAAGCGCCTCCAACCGACGCAGGACCCAAGACTTTGTTATTCAGGCCGACTGAGGGCAACCTGCCAGCAGATTACCCAAATGTAATGACTGCAACAGTGAAACACAGAACATCCTTCTGCACTTGTTACGGGGAGAGGAAAACAGGTCACAGCAAGGTTTGACCAAATTTGTGAAAAAACATTTTCACCACTGAATGACTGAAAGATCACTCGTGAGGCATCAAGACAGTCCAGTGAGCTTGTCGGCTAGAACACTGGATATCCCCAGTACGAGCATTGCCACAAAAAAGCCGCTGGAGGAGATCGCCCACTACCAGACTCATTGCTTCTTGGTAAAGGGGATAAGATCTCGTTCCCCCTTGTTTGTTAAGGTACCATACCACTGACATATTGTCTGTTTAGATAGTAATTGTCCCAAGAGGAACAGAGATCTCAAAGGCCTGCAATGCTAAAAGGACTGCTTTCATCTTAAAGACATTTATACACAATTTGGTCTCTTCTGTCCATCCCAAGAAATGCACCACCTCAACTGAGAGGCATCTGTGGTCAATGTGGTTTTTGTGGGAGTAAGAATAAAGGGACGTCCCTGACAAACTTCACCAAACTGAATCCACCATAGCAGGGAGTCTCTGCAGACTCGAGAAAGTTTTATAGGATGTTGCAAAGGTTGTCAATGAATGGACCAGTGCATTGTTAGAGTCCACTGTAGAATTCGTATGTGAAGATGAGCAGTAGAAATTAAGATAATCACTGCAGACATCGAACCTAAGGCTTGAAGAACCATTTTTGCTGGAGGAGAGGGATGAGAGAGAATTTGTCTGACATGCAATCTCAAGGTAAAAATCCTGCTTTGTGGTAAAAGAGTGAGACTATTGTATCTACGGGACCCCCATAAACTCCAAGACTTGAAATGGCTGAAGGTGGAACTTGGTAAGATTGACTGTGATCCCCGGAAGTTGAAATAATTGGAGTAAGTAATCCCTGCCTTTTTCTAGGAGATGTCTGGCTGGTGCGATGAGGAGCCAGTCATCCAGATAAGGAAACAATCAATCCATGAAGGGTAGGGCTCTGAAGTGGCAATGACTGGCTGCCAACCAAGTATCTTTGACAGTACTGGTTCATTTTGATGCGATTGTACGTGTCTTGAAGATCTATGGAGCACATCCAATCATCTTTCTGTAGAAGAGGCAGAATGGACTGAACCATGACCATCCAGAACTAGGAGTTCTTTACAAACAAATTTAAATAACTGAGATCCAAAATAGGGTTTAGGTCTCCTGTTTTCTTTGGCACTAAAAAAATCCATGAGTAAATTCCAGATACACTCTGGTTTGGGGGGACCTCTTGGATGATCTTTTCGTCTAGCAGCTTTTGAACCTCTAGAGCTGCTAACTCATGTCTGATTGGGTGGAACGGCGGGGAGATTACTTCTTTTTTGTGAGGGAATATGTAAAAAGGGAGTGAAATATCCTCTGGTTATGATCTTTTGCAGCCACAAATCTATTGTGATGGCTGTCCATGTGTCTGGGTGCAAAGATAAGCACCCCCCCCCCCCCGAGTGCTTCTAGAGAAGAACGGTTGGGCAACCTTTCAGGAGTGCTGCAAGTGTCTATCCAAGAAAGTCTCTCCAAACCCTTGGTTTTGTGGACACCCTCTGCCACGTAGTGTTGTGTTCTGTTGTTTTTCCCCAATCTCCACACGAGTCTTGAAAAGATCCTTGAGATTTTAGTAACCACATCTTCTTACCACTCCACTGATTCCTGGAAAAAGGTCTTGGCAGGGAAGAAAAATGGATCCCCACAGCAGACAGGGGATTTCCATCATTGTAAAACCTGAGGAAGCGTGTTGGATACACGTGAAAGCGCTCGTTATATATTTTTATACAATAAATAAGTTTTATATTTTATTCCATCGTGGTGGTTTCTACCTGGTTGTTTTGCTGCGGGATTTCCATCTTGTTCAGTGTGGAAAGTGTCTTTATAACGGTAGGCCTAAATAGGGAACATACATCAAAAGAAGCATTTACAAATGATGCTTTAAGGGCTCCACACAATCACACAATCGCATCCCGGCATGTCTCCTGATGGCTATGCCTGAACCCACAGCCTGTGAGAAGCCTTCAGCTGTTGATTAGCCTCAAGCATGGATTCGATATAGACTGTAGGGTGGCCAGCTGTGATGAATAAGCCTTGTCTTTCTCCACTGACGAAGATGACCCCAGGGTAGAATTAGAGAGTTGCTTAATCAAGTCCCTCTGTAGTCTAGTAGAGTGTTAAATAAAAATCACTGAGCCCAAAACACAAACCAAGTCCACAAGAAGTAGCTCAGAACCCAAGTAGTCTCCAAGTTGCAGCAAAAGTTAAAATTAAAGACAGGATAAGACCACTTGTAAAAAATAATAATAAAAATATTTAGCAAGATTGATAAAGTCTCTGAATGATCAGAGACGAAAGCGCTTGAGATGATTTTTGTGATTAAATATTTTTATTTATTTATTTTTTTTACAAGTGGTATTAATGTTTGGTGAACGTATGAACTGAGCTCCAGGTAGCAGCTTCTATAATGTCTCTGGTAGGAACCCTTCTGAGAAAGGCTGCAGAAGTAGATGCAGCCCTGGTGGAATGACATCTGATCCCCTTGGGGATAGGTTTACCACGGTACATATAGCAGAAACGAGTACAATGGCTTATCCATTTGGAAATAGTCTGCTTTGAAATAGCCTTTCCCTCTGCCCCTGCAGCAAATACCACCAACAGTTGTTCAGATTTTCTTAGACATTTTGTCCTGTTTAAGTAGAATCAAAGTTGTCTGTGTACATCCAATGAATGCAGAATCCACTCACCCTTGTTCTGTGGATTGGGAAAGAAAGTTGGCAGATGAACGGTCACCTTAGGCATGAAGGATGGATTGGTCCCGAAAGCCACCCTGTCCGGATGAAAAATAATGAAAGGCTCCACTGCCATAAGAGCCTGTAATTCTGAAATCCTTCTAGCTGAAGTGACTGCTAAAAGCAAAGCTGTTTTCCAGGAGAGAAATTTCAGGTCTGCAGTAGCAGCTGGCTCAAAAGGAGGGAGAATGAGTTTTTCCAAAACAAAATTGAGGTCCCATGCAAGAGTTGGTGCTCTCCTGGGAGGTCTTAAATTTTGGGCCCCTCTAAAATACTGCTTTAGCAGAGGATGAGAAAAGAGGAGAGGTTCTGTGTTGTAATGAGCTGAAATGGCAGAGGCATGGATTTTTATGGAAGAAAAGGATAGGCCCTTGTGAAGCATCTCAGTTAAGCATTGCAGAATCTGAGGAATATTGGGCATTGCTGTGCTTATTCCTTGTGACTGGTTCCAGGCACATGATCTTTTCCATTTGTCAGCATAAGATTTTCTAGTACTAGGCCTTCTAGCCTCCAAAATGACATCCATCACAGATTTGCTGAGGGATGCCAAGGGTGAAATTAGTTGATTAGCCACGCTGCAAGATTCAAAGTTTGGAGCTGAGTGTGCAGAATTTGGTAGTTCTGCTGAGACAGTAGGTAAAGTGTCTGAGGCAGGTGCCACAGAGGAAGGTGCGACACACTGCACAGGAGTGGGTACCAGTGCTGGCGAGGCCAGTCTGGAGCAATCAGAATCATATTTGGTTTGTCCAGTTTGACTTTTAGTAGACCTTTGGAGAGCAGAGGCAGAGGGGGAAAAGCACAGACTGATAGGTTTTTCCAGCTGAATGATACAGAATCCACTTTCCAAGCTTTTTTATGATGAATTCTTGTGCAGAATTTGTCCAACTGATAGTTCTGGGGTAAGGCAAAAAGATCTATGTCTGGGCTCCCCCATTTGCGTGTCAACATGTTGAAAATTTTTGGTTCCAGTTTCCATTCGTGTGGGTCCATACGATTTCTGCTTAGCTCATCTGCCAGAGTATTTAGCTTTCCTGGCAGGAATTGAGCTTGTAGTTGTATTTGACAGGTTAAGGCCGTGGTTCCACTATACCATGGCTAGTCTGCAAAGGGGGTAGGAGTGTGTACCCCCCTGCTTGTTTATGTACCACATAACTGTGTTGTCGGTCTTTATCAGTAGTTGTCCTGGATTAAGGTAGTCCTTGAAGGCTGTCAGTGCATTCTGTATAGCTAGCATCTCTTTCTGATTGATATGTACGTGCATTTGATTTGGGCTCCATTTGCCCTGAATGCACTTCCCTGCCAGATGAGCCCCCCAAGCATAGTCTGATGCGTCTGCAGTCAGGGTTTGGGCGGCAGGGAGTGGAGTGAATGGCAGTCCCTTGTTTTGGTGGCAGGCCTCTGCCCACCATAAGAACTCTAGTTGCAGGCAAGGTATAATAGGAATCATTGTTTCCAGGCTGTGACAATGCTGACTCCATAAACTTTTTAAGTACCACTGAAGTTTCCTCATATGCAGTCTTGCATATGGAATTAGAAGAATGCAGGAGGCCATGAACACCAAGGCTTGCAGAATTTGTCTTGCAGATAGCAGGGTTTTTGTGGCCACCTGTTTGAAATAAGTCACCAATTGAATTTGCTTTTCTGGTGTAAGGTAAGCCATCTGGGCAGTTGTATTCAAGCTTGCACCCAGGAATGTAATTTTCTGAGAGGGTACCAGTTGTGACTTCTTTTCGTTTATGGTGTGCCCTGGACAAGTTAAAACCCTTTTTACAAACGCCAGATGCTTTAGAAGAATGTCCTTGTTTTCTGCCTGAATTAGACAATCGTCCAGGTATGGATATATCTGAATATTTCTTTGCCTGCAAAATGCAATTACTGATGCCAGGCACTTTGTGAAGACCCTGGGCTCAGCAGATAAACCAAAGGGCAGTGCAGAGAACTGGTAATGCAAGTAGCCTGCTTTGAAGCGGAGGTATCTTCTGCAAGATTCCCTGATTGGGATATGCAGGTAAGTCTCGAGTTACCAACCAGGCATCTTTGCCTAGCATAGGTAGTAGCTGTTGAAGAGTCAGCATCTTGAATTTTGGAATGTCCAGAAATGTGTTTAGAATGGATACGTCCAGAATTGGACTCCAGGATTTGTCTTTTCTGTGTACCAGGAAAAGTCTTGAATAGAAACCTTGTCCCTTTTCCTCTTCTGGTACTGGTTCATGAGGGACAGAACTTGTTTCTGGGCCTCTGCCCACTGATTTGGGGGCAGATCTGGCCATCCGTTTGGGATTGGCAATGTGTGGAAATGAAATCTGTATCCCTGGGATACTATACTTAAAACCCATTTGTCCTGGGTAATAAGTTGCCAGTTTCGTGCATGAAGTGTCAGTTTTCCCCCCAAAGGGGCGGCTAATAGCTAAGTGCTTGGTGATTGTAGAGGGAAGTCATTGAGACGGTTTACCATAGGGAAGTGCCTTGCTGCTTCCAGATTTGGTGGTGGAGGCACCCCATTGTTTTGTTCTAAAAATTCCTTGTGACTGAAACCTGGAGCCTTTGGGCTGTCTTGATTTGACTTGAGCGGCTCTCAAGGGGACTGGAAAGGACCAGTTTTTAGTAGGCCAGTGCCTACTAAATCTTGGGAGGTTGCACTTTTAAGAAATCTTTCATAGTTTGCATAGATTTAGCTTTATCTTCCTTCTTTTTTAACACTTCTTCATCCTTATTACCAAAGAGACAGTCCTGTTGTAAAGGAGCATCCAACAATTTTGCTTTAACATGGTCAGACAGAGTTTGCTCTTTGAGCCAAGCATGCCATTCTTAGCACAGATCCAGTTGCAGCAGCCCTGCAAGAGGCCTCCAAGGAATCAAAACCACATTGCAAAGTATGTTTTCCAACTTGTTCAGCTGAATGTAATAAATCCTGCAAATCTTTATTTTCCACACAGTCTGAAATTAACAATTTTCTGTTTAAGTAGTCCCATGATATGCTGTCGATATTTAAGCATATGAAATTGACAGTTTAAAGCCCTGATTGTCAAGGTTGCAGACGTGTAAACCTTCTTACCCCATTTATCCGGCGTCCTGGAATCTCTATCAGAAGGGTTAGGATTTTTAGCAGTAGAGGCCTTAATGCCCTTGGGAACCTGAGAAATGGTTTCAAGATTTTTGAAAAGGAATTTGTGGGAGTAAGGAACCCTGTAGTATCTGTCTGGCTTACAAGGAGCAGGAGGCAGAGAATCAGGAGTCGTATTAGATTCTGAAAAATATCATCAACAATGTCTATAACAAAAGGTATGGCCAAAGGCCTATACTGAGGAAGAAGAAGAAAATCCCTTAGTCTCTTTTTTGATTCAAAGAAATCCTGACTTTCCCAGTGGAAATGTTCCCTTAAGGTATGTAAAGTTTCCCCAAAAGAAAAATCCTCAGAGGGGGGGGAGCAGACGGAATGGAATCTTCTGCATCACAGTCCTCATAAGTAGAAATAGACAAATCCTGTTCATTAGAAGAGTCAGAAGAAATAGAATCCTGTTCAGAAGATTCATAGTCAATGTCTTGCCTAGGCCTCTTAGAAGGAGGGGGTTGGCTACCCCTGATCAGAGTAATTAAATCTTCAGCCATTTTGATAATTTGTTTTTTTAGGCATAGGGGCCTGCACATGTGGCCCAGGCATCGGTTCTTTAGACATAGATTTAGATTTTGGCCTTAGTTTTGAAGATGGCATCGGTCTAATATACAAATCTGTAGTCTTGAAAACACCCTCAGAAGCCGGTGCCTGCACAGCGGCTCCGGACCCATCTAAGGTAGAGACATCTGCGGGTTCCAAAATTGAAGCGTCTCACGGCATACCAGACTCCGAATGGGTCTCAGTAGAGGCCTGCGAATCAGAAGTAGCGGGTATCAGGAGCTGCGAAAGCGCCTGAGTACAGATGAACCGGCGGCTGGCTTAGGAGAAGCGTCGTTGGTTTTGGGCCTCGACGGTCTGTCTTTTTCTTTGCATTTTTTAGGTATGCCGGTAGTCGGATTGCTAACCAACGACATTTCTGGATAATTAAATCTTGAGCCAAAATATTTAAAAGCAAAAATATACAGACGTTTAATCGTGCGTTGATTAAATTTAGCACAAAACCAACAGCAAGGCACGTTTTGGTCAGGGCCCAGGCAAGGAATACAGTACAAATGAAAATCCTTATGAGGTATTTGCTTCCCACAAGTAATGCAATTATTAACTTTTACTGACATCGGTAAGGAGCAAGAAAAAGTTTTCCCAACAGGGTACTTAGCTTTTAGTTGAAGACTTCGGTTCTGAAACTCAAATACGAAAATTTCAGGAGTCGGCCGACCGGCACTTGCAAACTGCTTCTGCTTCAGGTACCGCACGGCAAGAAAGACTGGTGTAACTGCGTCGGCTGCATGTTTATACCCCTGACGACCTGACGTCATGGAAGAAGGGACAGCAACTGACGCAGGACCCGGCCGACTGAGGGCACCCTGCCAGCAGATTACCCCAAATGTAATGACTGCAATAGTGAAACACGAAGAACATCAAGGCCTTCCAAGATAACAGCATTAGGTCTGATATAGAAGAAGGTTAACAACAAGGACCTGCAAGGACTTACAACAAAAAGGATGAATCCCAGGGGAGGATGGGATCCCAAAGGGGAAGGCACAAAAGAAATGTGGCTTTTAGAAACACCTTGGAAATTTTCAGAGCAACCAATGAGATGTCATCTCTGCCGACATGAAAACTAGGTATGGCTGCCACTTGTACCTTAACTGTATTAAAACGTGAGTCTGAATTAAACAACTCTGAGAGAAAATCCAAAACTGACTCTAAGGGAATGGAAAAAAGGAACAAACCCTTAAGACTTTGCCCATACTGCAAAGCATTTCCATTTGCTGGAGTACATCTTACCAGCTGATACCATTTGGGATGAGAACAAAACATGCATAACACTGTCTGACAGCTTGGGACTCCTGTCCATCAAGGGAACTACAGAAACCATATGGTTAATTTGAGGGACTATAGGTTTGGAGAATCCAGACCCAATGAATAACAAATGAGGTCTGGAGTGTGATCCAGAACCCAAGGAGGGAATCTCAGAAGAGGCCACAGAAAAGGGAACTACACCTGACAAAGCCAGGAAGGAGCTATGAGGATTACTGTCATTCTGCAATGGGCTGCCTTCTGAAGAAAACTGATTATCAGGGGGACTGAAGGATAAATTTTCAGGAGACCCGGGGCCAAACATACTAAACAGCATCTCTGGGTGAATGCCCCTGAAGGGGGACTTCCGTCAATCTCACAGGAAAGTCCAGTGGATGAATCAAATGGGACCACTGCACTGCAAGAATCCACTGCAGAAGCCTTATATGTAACCTCACTAAGGGGACCAACCCTACTAAGGCTGCCATGTGCCCAAGAGTTTCAAAACTGCATGAGGTGGAGGTTTTGTAAAGATAAGCATAGATAATGCCTGGGATCGAAGACCGATGACTCTGGAGCTTGACAGCTTTGCAGTTTGGGAGATGATATCCAAATGGCAGCATATGAACTCCAATATCTGAACAGGTTAAAAACTTGACTTTTGAAGACTGACCGTTATCTTCAAATGGTTGCACAACTGAGGTAAGGTGTCTCAGGCCACGACAAGAGAAGCTCTCTTGGAGGCAGTGAAGAGTCAATCATCCATACAAGGAAAGACCTGAAATCAGTGCAGCTGGAGTCAGACTGCCATACACTTAGTAAACACCAGGTGGTGTGACCAATTAGCAGGGCTCTGAACCGATAATGACTGCCCCCTAACCGGAAGTACAATAATCTCACTGAACGCCTATCTTGATATGGTGGTAGGCATCCTTGAGGTCTATTAAACACATCCAATCTTCCTTCCTCAAAGGTTGATTGGACTACAGTGCGACTAATGAGAATTTAGACTGTTTCATGAAGGGATTCAATTTGCTCAAATCCAAAACAGAGCTGAGGTCCTTTTTTTTTTTTAGCACCAGAAAGAACCTTAAGTAGATGCAGGATGCTCACTGGTCTGGCGGGACCTCTTGGATGACTTGATTTGCCAGTAGCGTCTGAATTTCTATCACTGCCTGCTGTCTCTGATGGGGGGAAACGTCAGTAAGATGTCTGTGATCAAAACTTGGAATTTCTAAAAAGGGAACAGTATAGCCTCTGGATATGAACCTTAACACCCATTTGTCTGAGGTGATGGCCTCACAAGCTTCTGGATGAAGAGCCAAGCAATGCCAGACTGTCACCAGAGAAGAATAGTCAGGCAATCCTTCAGGATCGCTTGAAGGGCCTGCCAGAGAAAATTCCACAAAAGCCCTGATTTTGCCACCCATTACGGTCCCCACCCGCCATGGGTGAAGCCTCAGAAGGAGTGTCCTGGGAAAGCTGCTACAATTTTCTAAAGAGGTGTTTGCCCTCCTTCTGATTCCTTGAGAAGGTTCACTGAGGGGTAGCAAATAGCACTCTTAAGGTGGACAGCATCTTCCTATCTTGTTCGCTCATACTAAGAGTGCCTTTAAATCTTCAACCCAAACAAGGAAGAGCCATGAAAAAGGGCGTTAACAAAAGATGCCTTGAGGAGTCAGCAAAATTGCACAGTTGCATCCAAGTGTGGCATCACAAAGTCAGTGCCAACTATTTGGGGCACCCAATTGGCTGTGTTCAAAATCAGCCTCATGGAAACACTGGGAACAGACTTGAAGGGTAGACACTTGAGACTCCGGTGCCTTCTGAACCTCCGGCGACTGCTGTGTCATAATATTTCTAGACACACTGACTACAACATCGAGCTGAAACCTTATCAAGGGTGAAAGGTAGTCATGTCTTTCAGGTGAATGTTGATGAGGCATAAGAGTGCTTATCTAGACAGTCCAATGATGGACACACTATCTGAGGGATGGAAGGAACTCTCCTCCAAAATGTCCCTATTCATGGTGGCTGTGCCGATAGGAGGTACTGCTAGCCATTCCAGGGTTTAGAAGTAGGGCAGTGGATGTAAGACTTGTGCCAGCACAGCTACCTGAAATTTTGTAAATAATTGATGACATTTGTAAATTCAGCTGATTTGTACAGATGCTTCTGCAGAAAATGTATTTATGAGCTCTGCTTCTATTAATTGTGCTAAAATGCATCAACAGTGCACCCTGCTGAAATGAAGAGAAATGTGCACGTATTATGATAACTGAATTAAAAAGAAGTTATGTACTCACCATAATGTTCCATCTGAGTAGTTATAATTCATTTTTCTGCAACCTGTGGGTATTCGGATCCATATTGGATCCGAGCCAGCAAATTATTTTCTAGCATCTGCTCCAAGCTCTGAGCTCCTTCCCCTACCCATGCACCACTATCTCCTGCCTTCCCTCAGATCGAGTTTGTTGCAACTATACACATTAGCAACTCAGCCCAAAGAACCCAACATACTTATGGATATGATAAGGTCAGAGGGAGGGAAGGTTGCAGAAAAATGAAGTACAACTACTCAGATGGAACATTATGGTGAGTATGTAACTTCTTTATCTGAAGTAGTTAACTTCATTTTATCTGCAACCTGTGGGACAGAGTCCCCAGCTACTTAAATCCTGGGAGGCCCTCATGGAAGGATATTCCTGAGCACCGCAGAGCCAAAGGATGCTCTTCCTCTGGAAATCAGGTCTAATTTATAATGAGAAATGAAGGTATGTGGATTTTCCCAAGTTGCTGTGGCGCAAATGTCATCCAGAGAAACCCTAGACCAAAAGGCAGCAGAAGTCGCCATGGACCTGGTAGAGTGAGCTTTAATTATACTAGGAGGAGATAAATATTTTGCTTTGTAAACATACGAAATGCAAAGAGTGATCCATCTAGCTAAGGAAACCTTGGAAATGGCCTTTCCCAAAAAAGGTCTGGAAAAGAAAAACAATTGGTTGGACTTGCGGAATGACTGTTCTATGAAGATAGAAACAAAGTTGTCTATGAACATCTTACAAGTGAAGTTTATATTCACCCTTGTTTTGGAAATTGGGAAAGAAAACGGGTAGATTAATAGACTGGTTTATGTTTGATTCAGATGCCACTTTGGGAAAGAATGAAGTATTTGTTCTGAGAGATACCCTATCCTTATGGAAGACCAAACAAGGAGGCATGGCAGACAAAGCCTGAAGCTCAGAAACCCTCCCAGCTGATGTAATGGCCACTAGAAAGGCAGTCTTCCAAGACAAAAATTTTAGCTCCACTGAAGCTGCAGATTCAAAGGGGGTAGCCACCAATGCCTGGAGGACGAAGGTAAGGTCCCAAGGAGGCACCAAATCTTTGACAGGAGGACACAAAAGAAAAGAAGCCTTACACAGCCTAGAAGAAGCTAAGGCGATGTTATCTTCCCCAATATGAAATTTAGAAATGGCTGCCAACTCTACTTTCACCGTGGAGAAGCTAGCTCCTTGCTGAAAGATACTAGTCAAAAAATCTACCACCACCGGAACAGGGGCTGTAAAAGGATCCAGTTTCCTGTGAGAGGCCCAAATGGAAAAATGCTTCCATTTACTGCAATAAACTTTCCTAGTGGAAGCTTTAAGAGAAGCCACTAGTACAGATTTTACAGGGGATGAAAGACTGGGAGTCCTGGCAATCAATGGAACTGGAGCAACCAAGCTGTCATGCTTGAGGCTGTCCAGGTTGAGCGGGCAGGCATCCGAAGGATGAGAGATTAGATCGCAGCAGGGACCCAGAATCCACGGAGGAGCTAGAAGATGAGACCAAAGGAAGGGAAACCAAACTTGGCAAGGCCAGAATGGGGCAATGAGGATCACTTTGTACCCCAGTCGCGAAGCTTTCTGAAGGAACTTCAGAATGAGTGGTAACGGAGAGTAAGCATACAGAAGCCCGGGGGCCCAAACATGGACTACAGCGTCTCTGGGGGCATCCCCTGGGGAGGGAATCAGAGCAAAGAACTCGCTGCACTTCGCGTTGGAAGGAGATGCGAAGAGATCGCAGCAAGGCTGTACCCATGCAAGGAAAATCTCCTCAGCTACTGACCGTTTCAGAGACCACTCGTACGGCATCAGAATAGCCCGACTCAATCTGTCCGCTAAAATGTTGGAGTGTCCCAGGATGTGTGTTGCAATCAGAAACCAACCGGTGGAAGCCACACACTCATGGCCTTGCGACATAGGGGATAGGATCTGGTTCCCTCTTGTTTGTTGACATACCAGATAACAGACATGTTTTCTGACTGAATCACAATAATTCCGAGAGGAAGGATAGTGTGAAAGGCTTTCAACGCTAAAATCACTGCCCTCATCTCTAGAACATTTAATGTGCAACTTGGTCTCTGTCTGGGACCACATGCCTTGGACTGTCCTTCCCAGTGCCCCCCCACCCCCCACCCGAGCTGGGAGGTGTCCTTGGTCACTGTGGCTTGGACTGGGGATGACACGAAGGGGTGTCCCACTGCAACCTCCGGTGAACTTAGCCACCAAAGGAGGGACATCCTGTAGGTGTGACTGATCCTCATCAGAAAATCCATGGGCAGGTCTAGCCAAGACCATTGGACTGCCACAGTCTAGTGAAGAACCCACATATGAAGGCATGTGCAAGGAAGAATAGATATAGAGGGAGCCATGGAGCCCAGAGCCCGGAGAACATCGCTCACCTTTGGAAATTTGAGGTTCACTATTTGAGCTATGTGACATCTGAGATGCAAGATCTTTTCTGGTGTTAAGAAAACGTTTAGCTGCAAAGTGTCTAGCCGTACCCCGATGAAGTTTAGAACTTGTACTGGTTGCAATTGGGATTTGTGAACATTGACTGTAATCCCCAATTTATCGGCCAAGAGAAGAAAGTAGTCTCAGGCCAGACAAAGAAGACGCTTGGTGGAAGCAGCGAAGAGCCAGTCGTCCAGGTACAGAAAGACCTGAATTCCCTGAAGCCTCAGGTGAGCTGCTACGACTGCCATTACCTTGGTGAACACCCTGGGGGCTGCGGTGAGACCGAAGGGTAGAGCTCTGAACTTGAAGTCACTGGCTCCCAACCGGAAGCGAAGAAACCTCCTGGAGCTTCTGTGAACTTTGATATGGTAGTAGGTATCCTGGAGGTCTAATGAGCACATCCAGTCGCACTCTCGGAGATAAGGTAGAATGGACTGTAAGGTGACCATCCGGAACTTTTGTTTGGCGACGGGCAGGTTCAAGGTTGACAGGTCCAAGATGGCCTGAGGTCCCCCATCTTTTTTGGCACCAAAAAGAACCTCGAGTAAATACCTAATCCGGACTGGCCGAAGGGGACCGGTTCGATGGCTCGTTTTTGAAGTAGCTTTAAAACCTCTAAAGCTGCAGCCTCCCTGTCAGCGGGTGGAATATCCGGGAGGTGTCTTGTAGGCCCCGGCGGGGCAACAAATGGGATAGTGTAGCCTCTGGATATTATTTGTAGCATCCAACGATCTGCACTTATGGACACCGATATCCCTGGGTGCAATGACAATCTCTGCCCCATGCCGCTGGGTGCAATGACAATCTGCCCCCGACTCCCTCCAGAGTAGGACAGTCGGGCAACCCCTTAGGGCTAGGACCCCCTCTACCTCTGGGTCAGCATCGATCCTGTCCCCCCTCTGCCTCTGGGGGAATAGTTGTCCTCAGACTCCAAGGAAAACTGAGATTTCCGGAACCACATCTTCTTTTGCCCTCTGACTCCCAGAAAAGGGCCGCTGACTGTTAGAGAAGCGGAGCCCTATGGCAGACAAAGTCTTGCAGTCTTTTTCGCTCTGGACAAGAGTATCACTTACTGTCTTCCCGAAAAGGGAGGAACCGTCATAGGGGGCATTAATAAATGACGCCTTGAAAGGGTCTGCAAACCGACAACCTGAGACAGGTGTGACGCCTCATGGCTACTCCTGTCCCAGCTGCCCTAGCCGCTCCATCCATAGTGTGAGAAAAGAGATGCATGGACGTGTTCAATACAGACTTTAGAGTCAGCATTTTCACGGAGAACAGTTGTTTGTCCTGCTGCGATAAGGACTGTGGGGCGACTCAATGAATTCTGAGACAAGGTCTCGCTGAAGCCTGATAACGTGCCAAATAGTTCAGCGCACAGATGGAAAAAGTCGCTGACGAATAAACACGCTTCCCAAACCTATCCACTGACCTGGGCTCCTTGTCCGGAGGGTGGACTGAGGAACTCTACTGTGCTAGTTCCTTCTTGGTGGCTGCTGCGACCACCATAGCGTCAATGGAGGCTCCTTGAGACCACAGTTGTCTGTCAGTGGGAGGAGACAGAATCTTGTCAGGGCGTTTGGGGATAGGATCTATGGTGTCAGGCTCCTTCCATGCCCGCGTGGTGATAAGGCACACCAAGGGATCCACTGGTGGGGACACCCAGGAAGTAGATGGGCCCGTGCCAAAAGCCTCCAGGAACACGGACTCATCCACAGAAGGTTTTGGGGCTGACTAACCTCCCCTCTGGCGGAGAATCTCCATGATGTCTCCAAAGGAGACATCTTCGGGAGGTGACCTGGGGGAACCTTCTCCTTCCTCTAAGTCTGTTTCCGTAGTGAGAGACTCAGGGGAGTCCAAGTGCCTCCTTTTGCACTTGCGCTTACGGTTGCCCTCTACAGTGGGACACTCTGAAGAGAAATCATGAGCCACAGGGGGTTTCTCAGAGGGAATAACCTGGGGGTCCTCTGGCATGTGCTGTCCTTGAGACGGGATGAAGCGAGTAGATGACAAATGCAGCGGGGTCTGGGTGGAATCCAAGGAGATGGGCTGGGGTCTCAATCCTTGGGAGAGAACCCTCTCCACCACTTCGAAAGCTGACAGAGAGCGTACCTCCTTGGTACCCAGCAAGGAAGAAGCCCTCCCCAGGTCCGAAGCAGGGATTGGAGCCCAAGCAAGGGTAGCCTGAGGTCCAAGGGAATGGTTCAGATCCAAACAAGCTGGAGTTGAAGAAGAATCCGTTCCCACGGGTCCGACTCTCTGTCCACGGCTCAGAGAGTCACCCGGATCCGAACTAGCCAGATCAGAGGAAATCAAGGTAACAGCCAGAGTCGAGGTTGGAGGAACCGTCGGCACCGAGCTAACAGCTCCAAAGAGCCTCAGATCCAAAAACCCTGAAGCAGTCGCCCAGATCAGGGAAGGAGAGATGGGGCGGAAAAAGGGCATAGAGGTCCCTCCTCCAGAGGGAGGGGGGCCTGGCAAGACTCCCATTTGTATTTGGGTCTGAAGAAATCTCCGCATCATCCTGTTAATGTCCGAGTCTGATAGGCTCCAAGTCGATCGTGAAGAAGCAACTGACTCAGATTGGCTGGTCTGCCCAGTAAGGGTGAGGAAGGCCTCGGCTCCAAAGATTCCAGTGGCTCTGCCGAGAAACAGGGTGATCGGAGTCATGGAGAAACTGGCCTCTAAGTCTTAGAAGGAGGGCTAAGGAAAGGTTCCCTGTCCGGGGATCTCTTGCAAGGCCTATGCCTCCTCTTTTCTTTATCCTCCATGCGCCTTTCTCTGTCCTTGTCTCTGTCTTTTTCTTTTTCGTTTTGCTCGTCTGCCCCAGCACCAGAAGAAGTGGGAGTTTGAGTCCCTGTCTGGGTGGGAGATTTGGTGGGAGTATCAGAGACCGAGGCCGAAGCAGAATCCAGCATAGAAGCAGGGAGAAGACCCTTGGTGGCCAATTTGGCCTTTCAATCCCTGAGAGCTCTTGGGTTAAAACCTGCACAGATAGCACACTGGGTGGATAAATGGGGGCACTCCCAAACAAATTACGCAGAGTGTGACCATCAGCCGGTGAGAGCTTGTGGCCACACTCCGTACATTTTTGAAGACTGATTTAGGCTGATCAGCCATAGTCCAAAACTGAACGCCACTCCCTACAGAAAGAATACAATACACACGCTGAGGGAAAGTGGGCCTAACAGCAACTAAGACAAAAAAATTTTTTTTTTTGAACCGACGAACAAAGCGTTATACTAATGGGGGAGGTAGGATACACTAACTATCACAGACACACTAAACAGGAAGAACAATCCCAACTTACTTATCCCTGAGCTCAGAGCAGAGAGACCATGATACTCACTGTGGTGTGGTAAACGAGATCTGCGGGAAGGCAGGAGATGATGGTGCATTATGGGTAGGGGGAGGAGCATGGAGCAGACGCTAGAAAATAATTTGCTGGCTCGGATCCGATATGGATCTGAATACCCACAGGATGCATATAAAATGAGGTCAACTACTTCAGATTGCATGTTTTAATAGAGGACATTTGCACAGCAATGGTTAACTAGCTGGCTTATTTTAAGAAAAATAAGGGAAATGTAAATGAGCTGTTAAGTCATTGAACTGGCATGCCACTGCTCTGAGTAGGACTGGAGCTGATGGGTCTGGGACAGAGCCTTTGTTCATTAGCTCAGTGAAAAGAGGATGTGTACTGCAGCTGTCTATGGTCAATTCCCATCTCAAACTTCAAAAGGAGGTATTGTGGAACCTAGGGTTAGGTGGCGTGATGATGTCATTCTGAAAGTCATCTTGGATATTATATTTTACGGGAGGTAATCACAGAATAGAGTACACTGTTTGGAGCCTGACTAGAAAGACTGCTCACGTATTTCATCTTGCACTGCTCAAGTAAGTTACTAGGGAACGGTAAAAGTCTCTTAGATTCAGTCAGGAATATAGTGAAGCTTAGTTTAGAGATAGTTTGTCTTTATTTTACGAGTCTTTCCATCAGTGTTGTTTTGAATATTTTCTGTGATTTGAACTCTGTGGTTTACTGTGAATATATATTCAGTAGTTTCATGTTCTTTTATTAATTATTATTATTAAATATATTTGAAACCTTTATCGTGGCTGTTTTTTATACAGAGTACTTACATTTATTTGGTGACACTGTGTGGGCCACTCCAGAAGGCCTAAAACTACACAGTACAATTGGATACCATTTTAAGAGCTTTACAGTAACTGGGTGGTGGCAGTGATAACCACCTTACAGTCTGGGCAAAGTCGGTAGAGCGGATAATCTGTGCCAGCCTTTCCCTGGTGTGTGTGCGTGTGCGTGTGTGTGTGTGAAAATTAAATATCAAAGAGAGTGAGTGTGTGTGTCAGCTAATTGGGGCAGGGACACAAAGCACTGGGTTCACACAGAGGGTACTGGAGGACTTGGTTTGGACACTTGACTGAGGACCTAACCCTACAGCTGTACCAGTGGGGGAGTCTTATTGGGGATCTGGAGACAGAGAGACATCCAGACCCTGGGCTGAGAGTGTTCCCTGTGTGCTTTTAAGGGAAACTATATTTGATGCAGAGAGGTCTGCATCTGGAAATACTGAGTGTATCCATTTGTATTCCAAGTACACGTCCCTCTCCATTGTCAGTGGTGAGGATTCAGGCTCCCTGACTACTGGCCCAGTGTGGGGACAACACACAGTGGTGCCAATCACATACTGGCAGCAGTGGTGGGCATCACAGTAGCCACAATCACAATCGTATCTGTGCACAGACTTTTACTCTAGTGTGGCCGATCCTTGGGTGGAACAAAAATTGTCAGGCATCTTAGGAATGGGCTCTACCATGTTGGGTTCCTTCCATGCCCTCCGGGACCTAGATCTATGAGTGCACTTGGAGGGGAAGCCATCCAGGGCATGGATTGGCCTACATTGAAGGCCTTCAAATATACTGACTCCTCCAGAGAAGGGGCTTCAGTAAACCCCACACTGTTAAAAAAGCTCAAAAAGATCATAAAAGGAGGCATCATCGCTCCATGGCTTATGGACCTCACACCTTCCTAGAGGTCAGTATCCTTGTTGTGGAACTTTTCAGAGGGTCCAGGTGCTTCCTCCTGCACCGCTTCTTTCTCAAGAACTCCCACTCTGGCAAATCCAGAGAAGAGGGGGGAGAGGCAGGGAGTCCAGCAAGGGGGTCAAATTGAAGACCAATCAGCATGGGCTATCTAGGAGCAGGCTAATAACTGGCCATGTGCACAGATGAGAAAGGAGAGGGAACACAGGCTGAAGATGATGACTGACCAATCTTCTTAGTGAAGAACATCCTCTCCAGAACGTCGAGGGAATAGGAGGAAGTTGGCTGCCCAGAGCAGCGAGTCCCAGGATCCAAAGAGGTCCAAGATGTGCTCAAACCCAAGGGAGCTACATCCCACCCTAGTATTGAGACTGGAGCCGAGCTATCAATGGCCAATATCCCAAACAGGAAGGATGAACTCAAAGCGGGGATCACTGAACGTAATACAGAAACACCAGCCTCAATGCAACAGCTCTAAAATCCACTCCGCTCTGACACAGCCCTGACACAGCCAGAATTGAAGAGACCAAGATGGGAGTTAGAGTCAAACACAGTTAAGCAATCAGATTCAACCCTGAAGGTGGAAACACAACTGGGCCCAAGGATCTCGGATCCAAAGGGTCCGAGGGAGGAAAAGAATAGTTGTATAAAATCTTACCATAGCCATAGATGTCCTTCTCTTCCATGTTGCAGTATTCTTAGTGTGGGATTCTCCACCTCAGGAGACCCGAACGTCGGCTCCTATACAAAAGCTTAAGCCTGGTTGCTGTAGGTGCATGTGACATCACACATAGAGCCATAAACCAGGGCCTTAAATGTGACGTCTGCATGCACAGACCTCAGAACTGACTGCCCAGTCGGACAGTAGAGTAAGAGCCAACTGATGTCCACCAGAAGTGTGAAGTGCCATTTGTTTGCTATTGTGACCATAGTCTAGGTGGAGCTCCATAGACAGGTGAAAATGAATTTAGGGGGATAAGTGGGGGGGGGGATACTGCAACATGGAAGAGGACATCTATGGTTATGGTAAGATTTTACACAACTATTCTATGTCCTTCTATTCCCATGTTGCAGTATTCTTAGTGTGGGAGCGTACCACAGCTTACGGAGGAAGAAGGGTGGAGATAGAGGTAGCCAAATACAGAAATCCCTGAAGGATTGCCCTAGCGAACCCTGCTCTGGCTCTGGAAATGTGGTCCAATTTGTAATGTCTGCTAAAGGTGTGTATAGTGGGGCCAGGTGGCCGCCTCCAGGATGGAGGCTATGTTCGGACTTTTGAAGAAGGCTTTAGATGAAGATATTGCCCTAGTAGAACGTGCTCTTACTCCATGAGGTAGGTCCTTGCAGTAGTAGTAGCAGCAGAAGCAGATCATTTTTTTGATCTAGCAGGAGATCGTTTGTTTGGTGACTTACCTTGCCCAGTGCCATGGGAAGGAATGATACAAAGAGTTGATTAGATTTTTTGATGGACTTAGTTTTGTCCAAGTAAAACCTTAGTTGCCTGTGCACCTCCAAGGAATGGAGTATTCTCTCACTTTCATTAGTTGGAGAGGGGAAGAAGGTGGGCAGGTGAATGCACCAATTTAAAAATAGTTCGTTCACCACTTTGGGCATAAAAGAAGAGTTGGTATGCAGGGTCACCCTGTCTTTGTGAAAAACAGTGTAGGGGGGGACAAGCCATGAGTGCCTGTAACTATGACACCCTTCTAGCTGAGGTAAGGGCTACCAGCAGGACTGTTTTTCCATGTGGACATTTGAAGTGTTGCAAAACCAGCTGGTTCAAATGGGGTCAGTGTGAGCTTTTATAGGATGAAGTTCAGGTCCCAATGCAGTGGAACAGGTTTCGTTGGTGGCCTGATGTGCAAGACTCCTTTCAGGAACAATTTAACATCTAGCCTGGAGAGTAATGGAGGGTCTAAGGGTAAGCAGGCAGAGATAGCAGATAGGTGGACTTTAACTGAGGAATATGAAAGTCCTACCTTGATAAGTTCACACACAAGTTAAGACTAGAGGCACACCCACTAGAAAGGGATATCTCTGTCTTTGGAGACATTTGGAGAATTTATTCCATTTTGAATGTAGGATCTCCTTGTAGTAAGTTTCCTGGCCTCCCTCAGGACCAAAAACACGTCCTCAGAGTAGTGGTGTCTGAAGGGAATTAAAAGTTCATCACCTAGAGTGTTAGATATAGCATCTGTAGGTGAGGGTGAATAAGTGTTCCCTTCTGCTGTGTGAGTAGGTCCACCTTGTGGGGTAACTTGTGGTTATTGCCCCTGGCAATGGATAGTAGAAGGGGAAACCAGTGCTGACTTGGCTAGTAGGGAGTCACCAGCAAGATTTCTGGCATGTCTTTCCTGATTTTCAGGAGGACCTTTTGAATGAGAGGGAAGGTAGGAAAGGCACATAGAAACGGTCTCTTCCAGAAATGCTGAAGACATCCACTCTCCAAGCTAGTGGTGAATGGTTCTTGGTACAAAACCTTTTCATCTGTCTGTTCTGGGGGGAGGCAAACAAATCTAGCTGAGGTGTGCCCCAATGGTGGACAATGTCTAGAAAAATTTCCCTGTTCAACATCCAGTTGTGATGCAGACAGGATGATCTGCTGAGAGCATCTGCCTGGTGATTGTCCTTGGATGGGATGTAGGCTGCCTGCAAGGATAAATTGTTTTTGGAGGCTAGATACCAAACCTGAATTGCTAGCCTGCATAGGAGGTAGGATTTGGCCCCCCTGTTTGTTGATCTATCACATGACTGTGGTGTTGCCTGTGATGATTTGAAGGGGACCTGGCTGTAGAATGGGAAGAAAGGCTTTCAGTGCCAAAAGGACTGCAGTCATCTATCTTACACTGATATGTTTTTTTCTGTAGGGATGGCTGCCAGCTCTCTTGCACCTTGATGCCCTTCATGGTAGCTCCACAGCCCAGATCTGATGTGTCTGTATGCATGTGCTGAGCTGGTGTGGGAAGGTGGAGTGGAAGACCTGGTTTTGTATGAATTTGTTGGATCCACCACCTTAATATTGCCTTTAGGCAGGGTAGAAAGGGAATATAAAACTCTAGAGGGTGGTTGTGTGGGACCACACATTCTTTAGATACCACGGCAGCTTGCTCATATGCATCCCGGCTAATGGTAGCATAGGAGTGGTGGCTGCCATAAGGCCCAGAAGTCGCAGGAATTGAATTGTCTTGCTGATAGCTGGTGGACCTGGAGCAGGTCCTGGAAGTGGCCTGTAAGGGAATCTACCTTTTGCCCTGAGGAAGGAATGCCTTCATCAGGTCTGTTCTGATCCTGCACCTGAGAAAAATGTTATCCTTTTGTGGTGTTAGGGATGATTTGGGTAGACTGAGGGTGAACCCCAGAATTTGCAGTAGGCACATGACAAACTGCAGGTGTTTTTTAGGATGTCCTCTTTTTCTGCAAGGAAGAGGAAATAGTCTAGGTAGGAGTAGAGTTGAACGCCTTTGGCCCTGCAATAGGCTATGACTGGAGCAAGGTATATAGTGAAGACCCTGGGTGCAGTGGATACACCAAAGGGCAAGGCAGTAAATTGAAAGTGAGAACCGGGCCCAGTGAAATGTAAGTACTTTCTGTGAAAGGGTTTGATCGGGATGTGGAGGTAACTTCTGAGATACAGTGTGGCCATGAATGCTTGTGCTGGCAATAGTGGAAGGAGGGTCTCGAAGGATAGCATTGTGAAAGAGGAAACTTTCAGGAAGAGGTTTAGAAAGGACAAGGTCCATCCTTTTTTGGTACTAGAAATAACCTTGAGTACCAACCTTTTCCTTGTACTGGAGATACAGGCTCTATGGATCCGTGGGTCAGTAAATCCTGTAAGATTTGGGGAATAAGGTGTAGTCGGGTTTTTGGATGGAAATGGTATGCCCCGTGCTGTGGGGTCTTTCTTTCCAGGAAAGGAAGTATCCCACTTCCACTACTGCCAGAACCCTGCAATTGACAGTTCTCCAAAGGGGCAGGCAGTGGGAGAGACTGGGAACAGGCTGGTCTGGAAGAGGTCTGTCTCCTGGTTCCTTTACTGTGCCTGGAAGAAAGAGGTGTAGCAGTGGAGGGAGTTCTCCTGACATAGGTGGTCTTTGCTGGATAATTTTGGTAGAATTTTGGTATGGCAGACACCAGAAGGTGTTTAATATCTTGAAGCTCCTTACTTTTCTCCTGAAGGTTTTTAAATAGTTCAGTGGACTGTTTGCCAAACCGGGGGTTGTGGTCTAGTGGAGCATCAAGGATTTTGGACTTGAAGTCCTCAGGAAGGGGTTGAAGTTTTAGCCATGAGCATCTGCGTAGCACTAATCCGGATGCAGCAGACCTAGTAGAAGCTTCAGCTGCATCATAGCTGCATATAACTGAATGTCTGGCTACCTGACATGCCAGGGGTAGTTTTGCATGTAACTCCATCTTGTTAGGGGAGTTGGGCATGGAGGATAGGAGTGAAGATACTTGCGATATCAGATGCAAGGCATATTTAATCATTTGTGTTTGATAATTAATAGCTCTGAAGGCTAGGGTGGAGAAGGTATAGATCTTCTTGCCTAGCCTGCCTATACTTTTGCTATCCTTGTCTCTAGGCAGAAAGGATGAACACATGATAACTCTTGACTGCTTGTCTGGGGGTACAGCAATCACTGCCAGATCTGCCAAGGGGGGTGTCACAAGAAATTTATGATCATCGGGTACCTTATAGAAATGGTCAGGTCTCTCAGGAGCTGCTGGCCGAAAATCAGGATTTTTGGATGTTGAAGCAAATGCATCCAGATATGCAGGTATAACTGGAGGGATGCCAGAAGGGGAGGGGGATTCAACTTGAAGTAACTCAAAATATCTTTCTTGAGTTTTAGTCATTTGGGAAGTATCTCATTTGAAATATTCTTTCATTTTGGTAATAGTTTCTCCAAAAGTGATGTCCTCTGGGAGAGAGGACCCTTCTATGTATTCATCAGGGGAATAATATTCCAGGGGACAGGCAATCTGTGATGAGTAAGTAATGGACTCATCAGATGAAGAGTAAAGTTCTTCTTCCTCTTCTCTTTCATGAGAAGTGGGTAGGGAAATAGAAGTAGCTGAGGCAGGGCTTGGGCTAAAGACAGGGATGGTGGGCGGAGAAAAGGACGAGGGTGTTAGCGCCATGAAGGCCTGCATTAAAGACCGAGTGAAAGACTGCCAGTCAGGTAGTCCCTCAACAGGAGAAGATAAAGGTTTAGTTTTTTGCTTCCTTTTCAAAGGAGTAGTTTTGGGAGAAGGCCTAGTTTCTGGGGCATGATCTAAGGCTGGGGCCTTGGATTTTGGCACTCCAGTCAAGTGCCTGGTGAGTACTGGTTCCTCCTCGACTTCAGTTGAAACTGTTGTCTAAGCAATCTCCGTGGACATGCCGGCCAGTACCTCAGCAGCAACTTTGTCAAGGGGAATCAGTGAAGTAGACTGCTCTAGCGAACATCCCTCAACCCCTAGATTAGCGCTGGTGGGGCGTCTGACAGCGGAGAGGCAGAGGAAATAGGCAGAGGAATCTTGGCCTTTTTCAGTGGCAGTTAAACTTGGGCAGCTTGACTCGGGATCCATCCAAAGTGCCAACTTTTTTAGCCTCTGGTTTTCTCGGTAAAGAAAAAGAGTGGCCAGACAGCTTCTGAGTGTCTTTGGGATGAAGGATTGACAAATGGGACAGGAGGTATGGTTGTGTTCCCAGCCTAAGCAAAAAAAAACATAATGGTCATGCAAGTCTTTATGTGGAATTTAGCATCCATCAGCATTTACCCTTCTTGGCAAACATCGGCTAAAGGGAAGTCAACAGACCAAGCTCAAGTAAAAGAACAAAATCCCCAATGGGGTATTTAGCTTTAGACGTCTTGACAGTAGAGGAGTGATGTGACTGACCTGATGTTCGACTGCAGCAGAAAAGTTCTGAGGTCTGTGCTTGCAGACGTCACATTTAAGGCCCCTGGTTTATGGCCCTACATGCGACGTCCAACACAACTACAACAACCAGGCTTAAGCTTTTGTATAGGAACCAAAATTTGGGTTGCCTGAGGTGGAAAATACTGCAACATGGGTATAGAAGGGCATCCAGGGTGATGGAGCCAAGGTTCCGGAGATAGCTCCCAGATCTAAAGGAACGAGGCCTACAAAAAAGATCCCATTGGCTGTACAAATCTAAAGCTTTGACACTACCCACTGACCTTGATGACTGAGTGGAGGAAGCCACTAATGAGGGCTTGGAGGATCGTTTGAATGGTGAAGAAGCTACCTCTTGGAACTGAACCAGACAGACTTTGACCCAGGGAAGGGAAGTAGAAGACAACAGCAACATCTCTGGCAGGTAGAGGAGGAGAATTGGAAGCTATTTGACCTGATGGAGCTCTTTTGACCAAAAGGGGACCTGGCAACTTACAGCCAGAGCCTTACTCGAGGTCAGCAATGAGGGTGATAGGCACCATGGAGTCATAGCCAACAACAAGTCCACTGGGGCACCTGAAGGTCTTGAGACCTTCAGGTCCTGTGAGCCAGAAGAGGGTCCAGGTGTGGGGATAGAGAAGGACCTCTTATGGTCCCTTCTGGAAGCCTTGGAGTCTTTAGGAGAAGTATGGTGGCTCTTGTCATTACTGTCCTTTGCAGGCAAAGTGGAAGAGTTGACAGGGAGGAGATCTTTCAAAATCAGCCTTACTCTCCTCTCATTGATGGCCCTGGACATGAAACCCTCACAAATAGAGGAACCACCGAATCCCCCAAGCAATATATGCACTTGTCCTGTGCATCCTGCAAAAGGAAGCTTGTCCCCACAAGCAACACATTTCTTATAACTCTTATCCATAGCCAAGGAAAAAAGTAAATTACACCAGACTAAAACAGTACACTAAAACAGTAAAAAAATACCATACACTGATAAAGACAGAGGACAATGAGGTAATCAGATATTCTGCAAGATGTGAAAAGCCCACTGCTTAATTACACACACACACGCATCAAAAACTTTAAATCTATGTAAAACTATTTAACCTATGAACCAACACTAATCTAACTATACTCTAAAGGGAAGGGGTAGAAAAGACACCAAAAAGCAGAAAGGGTGCACTGTATAACCCTCCCATATACCTTAATCCCCATTGCCATACTTAATAATTTCATATATCCTCCCCTAATCTCCTCCTCTCTAATTTGCCTTAGTCCCCTTCTCTACCAATCACCTCTCTCTCTTTAAACCTCCTACACCTTACTGCTCTTACTAGCATTCACCCAACTCTTCTCTAGGTCACCTCACCACCTACTTATCCCCTTTCTCCTCCTGCTAGCACTATCTACTTCATACCATATACCTCTGCATTACATAGCATCAACACCAACTCTCTCAAACAAACCACCGCCATTAGAGCTACCCTCACATAATTCTAATCTCTCCTCACCTATTTCCTATCTCTCCTACAACTTACTATTCAATTAAGATGCATCCTAATGTTTCACTTTCCACATTTACAAAACCCATAACACCATGTACATTTGGCCTACTCTCCTTACTAACTGATTTCATTGATGCACTACTCCTGGATGGTGACATCCACCCCAATCCTGGACCACCCATCATCACCTCTTACAAGCCAATACCCCCACATCAACCCCTCAACAATGTCCCATATCCAAAGTCCATCTCCTAAATCCCTATTTTCTCTCTAAATATCCAAAGCATGATCAACAAAACTACAGACTTGCACTCATGGACTGACTTCAACTCCTCCCACATCTTTTCCCTCTCAGAAACCTGGTTAAAACTTCACATCTCTAACTCAGAAATTCTTCTCCCAGGCTACAATATCTTCCGTCCAGACATAGCAAATAAAAGAGATGGAGGTGTTGCTATAATCTACTCCAACCAACTTACTCACTTTCCACTCTCACTTTCCATACCTCACTTTGCTCCTGATGAAATACCAGTAGTAAACTGTCACCTTAACCCCTATAAAAAATTTGCCATTGTATCCATCTACTTCCCCCCAGGGGACAACATCCCTATCCTTAAAAACTTTTCTCTCTTGACTCACCCTAAATGTTCCTTATGAAACCATTATACTTAGCGACGTAAATACGTAAATATAGATTGGCCCACTCTTTCTTCCTCATCTCCTATTCATAGTCTCAATCTGCCTGGCTTCCACCAACTAATACTTTCCCCTACTAGGTACAACAGAAGCTCTTCTTCAGGATCTATAATAGACTGGATCCTTCTGACCCTTGTCTCTACCACAACCCATGCATTCTTCATAACTAAGTGACCATTCCCCTATTTATCTCCAAAGATTCTCCCAACACCCTCCCAAAGAACACCTTTACAGACAATATTGTGATCTGACTCACTTCAATCCAAACAATTTCATCTCCACTTTGTCCAACATAAACTGATCCTTTCTTAAAAACCTCCCCCTTATTGATGCTGTAACTTCTTTCAATACTCTATTTTGAGATGTACTAAACTCCTTGGCACCTTCCAGGAAAATCAGGGTAAAATCATAATGTGCTCCCTGGTTAATTAAGCAAATGTGCTCCATCATGCATCAGAGGGACGCTGCCTGGAGAACTTCGGCCAGAAATAAAACTCCTCCCTTACTCCAAAGCTACAAGGAAATTAGAAACAGGTGTAAAAAAGCTAGTTATCAGAGACAAAAAAACTTTCTTTGCCTCCAACCAAAGTAGCCCACATAACAACCCTAAAAAAGTTTGGTCTACCATAAATAAAATCCTCCACCTTGGTAATCCTCCTATCCCCAAACCCGTTCCCTCTCAATACTGCCTCAGAGACTGCTGCTCTTTTAAATTACTTTACTGAAACAATCCAAAAACTAACTCCAAATAGCTCTACTGTCTCCTCTCTACCTTTAAATCCCAGTCCTCCTTCCTCCAATACATTCTCCCTACAACCAGTACCCACTGCCTTCATCAAATCCCAACTAAATAAACTTAAGCCCTGCTCTCCCTCTGTTGACAATCTACCTTCCTATTTTCTTAAAATTGCTGCCAGTGCTATTGCTTACTCTGTCTCTATCCTTATTAACCGTTCTATTACTGAATCTCATGTCCGAGATGTATGGAAATCCTTCTACACAATCCCTCTTCACAAAGGAGGAAATTCCACTGACCCATCCAACTATCGTCCCATTGCTAAACTATACCCCCCTTCCCAAAATTCTAGAAAAGTGTGTCCACACACAGCTGCTTAAAACACCTGCTAGTTAACCTTCTTACTCTCACCCAACACGGCTTCAGACCCCACCACAGTACATCAACAGCTCTATTCTCATTCACCCAAACACTAGCAGAAGCCCATGACAACAACCTGCTAGTTTCCTGCTTACTAGGTTCACAGGTTGGTACTAGGCTATCGGCGCTAGGGCCTATACAAGCCTAGCCATAACAATTCCTTGGCTATTTCTTCCCACACTATTTACTTCCCTGGACCCCTGTCTAGCAGGGTGACTGACGTGATTCCCGGGGTGCATTTCCTATCTCCCATCCAATCATCAAGGTTCCTTTTGAAAAGGGCCAAAAAGGCGCTCTGCTTGACATATATGGGCAGTCTATTCCAGAGTCTGGGGAGTCTCTGGTACAAGATCCTATCCCTCCAGCATGTTTTGTTCATTGTGATGACAAGGTTTAGATCCCTGGAGCGTGCGTCTCTGAGGGATTGGGATTTATTTAAGTGTAGCATGTCCAACAGCTCTGGGTTTGACATAGCCTTGTATGTTAAGCAGAGATCGCCTCGGAGTAGACGATATGCGACAGAGTATAGGTGGAGTTTTTTTAGACTGTCAGCATAGGGCATCTACTTTAGGCCTGTGATTCTTTTAGTGAGGTATTTCTGTGGCCTTTCCAGTTATTGCAGATGTCTTGAGTGGTACATACCAAATGGGGCATTGTATTCTATAATGGGTCTAATGAAGGATGAGTACAGTGGGACAATGACCTCCTTTTTTCTTGGTGAAAAGCCCTTAGTTATGAGGTGTGCCACACAGAAGGATTTCCTGACTGTTGTGGCGATGTGGTTATCGAAGGTGAGACCACTGTCCACCTGTATCCCCAAGTCTCTTATCACACTTTCCGTGTTTAGTGTACTGCCACCTATGTGGTAATTCACAGGTACATGTTTTTTCCCCAAACGGGATAACTATACATTTCTTGGCATTGAGCTTAAGCCCATGGCTCTGGCACCAAGCATCTGTTTCTGTAAGGCCCTTTTGTAGAATATCCACATCATTTGGAGGATTCAATAATGGCTCCCAGTTTGCAGTCATCTGCAAACTTTGTTAGCCAGAGTCCCTTAGTGTTGGCCTGTACTTCAGATAAGTAGATGCCAAACAAGAGCAGTCCCAGGACTGAACCCTGAGGTACTCCACTTGTCTGGAGCTGGATTTTGAGTCTAGAGTGTGGGTTCTGTCAGTAAGCCAGTTGGCAACCCATCGAGTGAAGTACGGATTAATGCCCAGCTTAGTAAGTTCATCTATGATTCCAGAGTGGGGGATGGTGTCGAAGGCTTTGACGAGGTCCAGATAGGTTGTGTGGACCACCTTACCCTTTTCCATGGCTGTGGACACTGATTCAAAGAAGTCAATCAGGTTCAGGAGACCGGATCGGCCTTTCACGAACCCAAACTAAGTGGGGTCCAGTGTTTGAAGGTTGCTAGTGTCTTTATTTATAAGTTTCATGATAATACGTTCCATGGCCTTGCAGATCAGGCTCATCAGACTGATGGGGTGGTAGTTCCCGGGATCCAAGGTGGATCCCCCCTTGTGGAGTGGGATAACTGTAGCTGTGCGCCACTCAGTGGGCGCGAAGCCTGAGGTGAGACTATGATTAAACACGACATTTAGGGGAGGTGCCAGTTCATTTTGTAGTTCATGTAGTACACAGCCTGGGATGTCATCTGGTCCCATGGATGCTGTATTCTTAGCTTTGGAGAGTACGTTTTTTACCTATGTGGCTGTTAATGGAATTTGGCAATCTCAGTATTGAGATGGACCCTTGAGGGGGGGTGAAGTTTGCACTGAATCGATCTGCCAGGATACTGGCAATATCCTTGTGATCAGTATATTTAATGCCATTCTGTTGTAGCTCACAGCAGATCTGAGCATTGCCATTTAGATTCTTGACATAGCTATAGAATGCCTTGTGGTTGTCTGTGGAATCTTTGGCGATTTTATTTTCGTAGCTAGCTTTGGAGGATTTTATGAGGGATCTCAGCTTCTTACTGAGGCTGGTAAGGGAGTTTTTTGCATCCTGGGATTTTCCTCTTTTCTGCAACAGTTTCTTCTTTTTGTTGTAAAGTTTGTTTATGGCAAGGGAGCACCAGATTGGCTTCCTTTTTTTGGAGGAGAGCGTCTTGGTTCTATTGGGGACAGCATGATTCATGCATGGGTGGATGTGTTCGTACAGTGCCTTAGTGTAGGATTCAGCAGTCGAACTTTCAGTTCCCATCTGCATGGGTGTCATGAAGTTTTCCATGATCTTTTCAAAGCATTTGATACCCTCTCTCACTCTAAACTGATAACTAAACTCTCTGACCTACATCTCTCCACCCCCTCTTTAAGCTGGTTTTCTAGCTACTTATCTAATAGAAAACAATCTGTACACTGGAAAACTGTCACATCCCCATTTCTTCCTGTTAACACCGGTGTCCCCCAAGGCTCTATATTGGGTCCGGGTCCTCTCTTGTTCAACATTTTTACTAACAGTTTATCCTCTGCTACCAACTTCTCCGCACTCTTACAATATGCCGACTCGACCCTTACCACCACTGCCCACAGCATCCCAGAACTCCTTGCTCTTACCCAATATACTTTTACAACCATTGAAACCTTGCTCACTGATAATCAACTAATTCTAAATCCAAAAAAAGCTAAACTTTTACTTTTCCTTCCTAAAACACTGGGAACACACAAATCCACTTTCTCTATTACCTCCCTCAACAATTCCACTATCAGACCAGAACCCCATACTAAATTACTTGATGTTATAATTGACGATGAATTAAAATTCGACATACATATCCATCATTGAATTAAAAAAAAAAAAAAAAAAAAAAAAAAAACAGAAACTTGGTCTCCAGTACCTTAACCACAAACTGTTTCAACCGCCACCAAACCCTCCCTGGCCCTGTGTTTTGTATGCAGCTCCAGTTTTCATTTCTCTGTAAACTAGAGCAAACGTGCAATAAAAATAGCTAGATTCACCTCTAATCTCCCTTACAAATCCCACCACTGCCTCTCCCTTAAATCATTACAATGGTCTGAATTCCCTAAATAATTTCTTTCTCAACTGCATATCACACACTCAGTTCTTTATAATCCCACTTCCTGTCCCTCCATCTTTAATACTGTATCTCTGTATAACCCCTGACGGCAACTTCGTACATCTGACAAACATCTTCTTGACATTTACAAACCATTAAGTACCTATACAAATACTCTGTAGTGCACACCTGGAACTCCCTTACACTTAAAATAAGAAGTATCCCCCATAAATTCCATTTCAAACTACAACTCAAACGCTACCTTCTTAAGACCTGGTCCTGCCCTTGCAAAGCTCCGACATGATCTCCAACTGATTTATTCCTAAATTCTACTTTTAATTACTTTAAGTTTTTCTCTCTTTTTATCCGCCTTTTTTTCTTGCTCTTCTTTACAGTACATCTACAATCCAATTCTTGCAAATATTCCTACTCTGGGATTATCCTGCTGCTATTGTATTGGATTTTTTGAAACTTATACATAAATATATTGTCTTTGTTGATTTCATTTTATATAATTTTTTTCTTGTCAATATTACTATTATAATTTTTAGTCTTTGCATTAAATTACTGTTTTTTTTTTTTTTTGTATCTCTAATTGTAACTGGAGCTTTTCTCCTCAGGTCTCCACTGAAAATGGGCCTATGGCTCAGTTGGACCAACCCAATTAACAAATGACAATAAATAAAATAAACCAACAGTCATGGATCAAGCTGCTGACTGGAATGGCAGCAAATTTGATCTAAGGTATCTGCTATGGAGTGGTGGATTGTGGGTAGGGGAGGCACAGCCTGGCAAGTTGAACTCTCATGCATTTGGCCAGCTTCAGATCAAGAGTTGTATCCTGGATCTGCTAACCAGCAGGTTGAATCTAAACAGAGAAGACAACATCAGATCCTACTATACCTGAGACAGAGTGAGATTGAGACAAAAAAGGCATTTAAATACATATCCCAAATTTCTTACGAACAGGGTAGGACACAGTAACATTAACATTACTATCCAAACAATTTGGTACGGCTAAAAATAAGATGACAGCTGATTAGCTACAAAACTGGGTTTGCCAATCACTTGCAAACCACGAAAATCAAATGACATCAGTCTTCTTAACGTTAGCACTGTTACCCATGTAAAACAAGCATCACTTGGGCCCACCACTCCAATAAGAAGTGAAGACTCAGACATTAGTTATATACCTGTTGATTTTAAACTATTTGAGGATACTCAAGATACCAACATACAGCACAGAGACAGAGGTTATGATCAAATCCTTAATTCAGTATAAGCACTAATAGGCTAAAGATTAGCATCTTATGCAAATGCTCACCAAAAAAAAAAAAAAAAACAAGAATTATTACTATCGAAGCTGTGCTGACAAGTCATAAAAAAAGAATTTGACCTTCGTACCTATGATGTACAGTTGTGTAGAATACTTGATCTTATGACTCACCATTCAGTTTTATTATTTTTTCGTGCATGTCTACAACCAGAATCATTGATAGGTTCACAGATCCATAAGTTAGTACTAGGCTAGCTGCCCTTGCTGGCCATTTTAAGCCCAGACAATTTCCCTTTTGGTGAATGAATTAACCAATCCTAGTTGGTGTTAGATTGGCCTTACTTATCTCATGGTAAACAAGAACTTGTATCCTTTTAGTAAGGTATATCTGTGAGCGTTCCAGTTGTTGGAGGTGTCTGGACAGATGCATGCCAAAGTGGGTATTATACTCAATGACTGGCCTAATGAGGGCTGAGTAAAGTGGATCAAGGACATCTCTAGGTCTAGCCACAATCCCTTTGCTTATAAGCTGTGCAATACAGAAAGGACTTTCTTACAATAGAAACATGTTGGCCGAAAGTTAGGTCACAATCCACATAAGATCCCAAATCCCAAACAACTGGATCAATTCTTAGGGGTGTATTTTCATTGTGGTAGTTCCCTGGGGAAGATGACTTCCCAAAGGATATGACAATTCATTTTTGGCATTAAGTTTCAGTCCATGATTTTGGCACCGGCTTTTTATTTAGGACAAACCTTTCAGCAGGATGGTCAAGTCTTTGGGGTTTCTATGACTGCTTCTAACTTGTAGTCATCTGCAAACTTAAACAGCTACAGCCTTTTGATATTGGCTTTTACTTCTGAGACGTAAATGCCAAACAGGAGAGTTCCCCGCACAGTAGTCTGGGGAACTCCATTGGTGACAGGTCTCTTTCTAGAGGTAACCTCCCATATTTTGATTTCCTATGTCCTGTCTGTAAGCCAGTTGGCAATCCATTGGGTTACATAGGGCTTTATTCTCAGTTTATTTAACTTCTCTACTATGCCTGAGTGGGAGATAGTCCCAAAAGCTTTGGCCAGGTTAAGGTATGCAGTGCGTACAAGTTTTACCTTCATCCAATGCTTTGGTGACCTTTTCAAATGAATCCACCAAGTTGAGAAAGCATGACTTGCCCTTGAAGCCAAACTGAGAGAGGTCCAGTTTTGGAGATTTCTTATGTCCTTAATGGCTGTTTTTAGTCTTTCAATGGCTTTGCATAGGTGGCTAGTCAGCCAGGTCTATATCACGTTGTCGAACTTTTAGAAGTTCGAACACCATAAGGTCGGCACCATATGTTTGAACTTTAAAAGTTCGAAAATGCAATTAAAAAAAAAAAAAAAAGTACCTGTGCTTCCCACGCCCCCGCTACTTAAATATACCAACTCCGAGACTGCACTACATTGCAGGAAAGTGAAAGCTTCCCTTATGGAGATCTCCTTTGAAACATTCGAAGTTTTACAAGTTCAAACATGTGGTTTTGACCATATGATGTTCAAACTTGTAAAAGTTCAACAATGTGAATGGGACCCAGTCAACCTTACAAGTCTTTAATTGCCTAGGCCTGTGGAAGGTTCTCTTATGTATGGGAATGACTGTAGCTGTTGTCCATTCACTTGGTACAAAACCTGTATGGGGCTGAGGTTGAACAGTGTTGGTTGGGGTGGCTAAATCATGTTTCAAGCTATTTAAGAGGCATCCAGTGATATTGTCAGGACCCACTGATGCAGTATATTTAGCTTTTGATAGTGCTTTTAGAACTTGGTTTTCTGTGATAGATGGAAGTGAGACAGTTTCAGGTACATCTTGAGGGACAGATGGAGGGGAGAGAGAGGTAAAGATAGTGCTAAATTTATCAGCCAGTAGGTTTGCTATATCTTCATCCTCAGTGTAAGAAATATCTTTCACAATCAGCTTGGTGCATTGCTGCCTTGTGCTTTTGATAATATAAACATACTTAAAAAGGCCTTGTGATTTTCTTTGGCTAAAGTAGCTGTTTTAGCCTCAAACTTTGCTTTGGTGGATTTTACTAAGCTCCTGAGTTTTTTTGTTTTTTTTTTTTTTTTTTTGCAGTGACAAGGGATCTAGCATTCTGGGAATTTCTCTTTCTATTTTTGTTTTCTTCCTTTTATTGTAAAGCTTGTTGATATTATGATCCCACCATGTGGGTTTGTCTCTGGAGTTTGCCCTGTACTTGTTCCTACAGGATACTGCTGCATCCATGCTGGTTACATGCTAGTTTAGTGTGGTGGTGGTGTACATTTCCCATGTATTCAGTGAAGTGAAGTGAACTGATTTTGGTAGGGATTTGAAGCTTGCCAATGTATTAGTAAGAGCAGGTAGTTTGCCTTAGAGAAATTTCTAAAGGTTCCTTAGGTGGAAGGGCTCTCTGACTGATTTCATAATTCACAAACCAACTTTATGAAGTGGAATGATCTTCGCCTTATTCCAAATTTCATGAATAAAACTTCCTCAGCAAAATTTTTATTACTACTTCATGTCTTATAATTGAAATGAATAAATAAAATCACCATCAGTGAACCCAGTTCAAGTGTCATATCTACAGTATTCGATGACAACATTTTGGAGTTCTTCTGAAAATGACAATGAAAGGAAAGGGATGCAATAAGAAAATATTTCACTTTTCGCCAAAACATTACACTCACACACTATTAGACACAGATGTGGCATACATAGTGGGAGACCAAAACAGAAAACGATAACTGTAAATAAAACTTTAGGCCATACTCTGGTGCAGCGCTTCTAACACAATGTGCTCAAATTGTGCCACAATGGAAGACAGTATTATATTTATTAGATTAATATGATGTACATCTAACAAACTAGTCCTAAGATGTAGCAGAGTGAGTACTGCCAGAAAAGTAACACTACAACAAGAGAGTTTTAATGGTCAACAAACTTCTACTAA
This sequence comes from Protopterus annectens, assembly GCF_019279795.1. NCBI lineage: Eukaryota > Metazoa > Chordata > Ceratodontiformes > Protopteridae > Protopterus > Protopterus annectens. The sequence goes on along the minus strand of NC_056750.1, from coordinate 439,337,848 downwards.
CTTTCATGTTTCTTACACTAGGCAATACCATTCAACCCACTCAGCTGAATTCCATTTTTACTATAGCACTTTTCACAAAGCATTTTACGAACACAGTGCAATAAAACAACAAATTAAACAAGCAGACAGACAGTGGATATATGAAGCTAAAGCAACCATTAAGTCCTCCCAATTTTTAAGTCCCCACAGACTGCAGCATCTTAGGGTATTGCCATCTCGACTTAGAGCTGGTGTTGTAAAAACATTCAAGGGAAACCAAAAGATGAGAACTGGTATGCTTACAGGCAGCTAAACTAATCTGGATAAGACAGGAAATGCACAGCAGTTGCCCCTAGACTTACAAAGAAGAATGCAACATTTCCACGACAACCTGATTCTGGTTAAGCAAATGTGCTATAAGACAGGTATGTAACTCAAACTGAAAAGACAATTGCCTAGAAGGAGGCAACTGTTGAGAGGTGGACTTTGCCAAGTACTGTGTGTGTTTGCCACTGGTAAAGCAAGTGTAATAAACAAAAATAAATATATAAAAAAAATCAAAACATAAGGGTAGCCTAATGGTTAAGGTGTTTGCCTTGCAAGCACAAGGTGTAAGGTTTGAGTCTTACAAGGGATAATTAGCTAGGCTTAAAATGGCTCGCAAGGGCAGTTAGCTTAGTACTAATCTATGAACCTATAACATTTTTGATATAAGATGACCTTACAGTAAACATCAGAATGTAAATTCCAGAAAAGACTCCATCAAAATTATTTTCTAGGCCTTTTTCTTCCTCTCTCAATTTCAGAGCCTTATAATCCATACAGCATTTATCTCTGATACAGAAAAAAAGAACGTATTAAACAGCTAGACACAGCAGCTAACAAATTAAATTCAAACTGATCAATCAAATCAATCACCAAAACAGCAAATGTTCAAACAACGATATCATTACTACAGGAATTACAGAAGTTCCAACAACTTGGGGTATACCCATCAAGCAAACATCACTGCTTTGAAGCAATCTTTTCAGCAGCTAGACATTTCAAACATTGTGTTTCTGAACCATGACTGTTAGAGCCCAGCTACAAATATTAGCGCACCATGCACCCTTGGGCTGTTCTTTTTGGACCACCAAAAAGAAGAAACTATGACAATCTAAAACACAGAATGCAGAGGTCTTAGGGTAGGTGACTAGAAAACTCTATATCTACCAATGGCACTGAAGAGACCAAATAAATAAGACGCCAAATACACTGGTTGTGATGTGCTGTAGCAAAATTAAAAACACACTAATCAAGCAACCAGTCTGCAAGAAAAGAAAGAACAACAAGCAAAGATCACCAGTGGAGTCTATCCTGCATTAACAGCCACATTATTCCAATGTCTACAATTATCAGTACACCAAACCACAAATCTACCACTGTGTTCATCACAAAGACTGTGGAGGAAAGAATTAAAAATCTGTGGGGAAATAGTACCAAGAAGTGCAACTTCATCTAACAGGAATGGGTGGATAGTTTGTAACATACTAGTCCAGACACTGAAGCAAAGCCTGCAATTCTTCAAGACTTAGCATGCAACTTATAATACCTGGTAAAATACTGAACATCTATCCATCCACTATACTGTAAATGCCATGTACCAATGTAGGTCACTGCAATGGCAAACTGATCAGATACATCAAATTTACATATTCCTAGCAAAGGTATCTAACCTTTTTCATGACAGATCTATAGGCATTCTCAAACAAAATGAGAGATACCATTTCTGTGACATCCTGAATCTGGTCAACAGTTTCCTCCCAATGTTCTATGCCTGGTGCATCTCACTAGAGAGGCATCTGAATGAATCCTCACAAGGTGCCAGAAAGTACAGTTTTGTACCTACCATAAATGTAGATGTTCGAGGATCTACATTGCTGCAGTCATGACCTGTGGGTAGTCTGCTGTCCTCGGTCGGCCCGAATACCAAAGGGCTAGGCTGGCGTCGGTCATTGTCGCTTAGAGCTGACGTCAGTACGCAGTAGTACTTAAGCGCATGACCGACGCCATATCCTCAGTCTTTCTTGCCCCAGATGTCAGAAGGCCTAAAAGGAAAGGCCAAAGCCAAAAATAGGAAAAGCCCAACAACCCTCAGTGTGTAAGTAAAGAATATCTCCAAACGAAACCCAGCAACCCCAACCTATAGAGGGGAAGGAGGGAGGGAAAATTGGACTGCAGCAATGTAGATCCTCGAACATCTACATTTAATGGTAGGTACAAAACTGTACTATGTTCTTCGTCTCACATTGCTGCAGTCTTGACCTGTGGGTAGAATCCCAAAGCAAAGGAAAAGGGAGGCTGGCAAATTACAAAGAATTAGGGGCTGCTAACATGCCCTGTAAAACTGCAGTGGCAAACCCAGCCCTGGACTTGGAATAGAGAGGGAGATGGTAATGCTTAGTGAAAGTGTGTACAGAACTCCAAGTAGCTGCTTCCAAAATATCCTTAGTAGCTACACCTCTCAAAAAAAGCAGCGGAAGTGGCAGTAGCCCTAGTAGAATGAGGCCTGATCCCAGCAGGGACATCCTTCCCATGATGAGAATAACAAAAGGCAATACAATGACCAATCCACTTTGAAATAGTCTGCTTAGAAACAGCTTTCCCCTGCGAACTCAAAGCAAAAGAAACAAATAACTGTTGAGTCTGTCTGAACTCCTTAGTTCTGTTCAAGTAGTAACGTAACTGCCTATGGATATCCAAAGAATGCAAGACTTTTTCCCCTTTATTTTGGGGTTCAGCATAAAAAGTAGGCAAATGAATAGACTGATTCAAGGCCACACTAGAAATCACTTTAGGCATAAAAGTAGGGTTAGTCCAAAGAAACTCTATCCTTATGGAATATCAAAAAAGGTTCAACTGCCATGAGAGCCTGCAATTCAGATACCCTCCTGGCAGAGGTAATGGCCAACAAAAAAGCAGTCTTCCATGACAAAAACTTCAGTTCAGACGTAGCTGCAGGTTCAAAAGGAGGTAAAGTAAGTTTCTCCAAAACAAAATTGAGATCCCAAGAAGGAGTAGGAGCTCTCGTGGGGTCTTATATTCTTTGCCCCTCTAAGAAATTGTTTGAACAAAGGATGGGAAAATAAAGGAGGGTCACAATCATAGTGAGCAGAAATGGCTGCAGCATGAACCTTCACAGAAGAGAATGACAAACCCTCGTCCAGTAATTCAGTAAGGTACTGTAGTGCAAAACTCAAATTAGGCACTGAAACATCAAAACCCTTTGCAGTGCTCCAAAGAAAAAATCTCTTCCATTTATCAGCATAAACTTTTCTAGTGCTAGGCCGCCTAGCTTCCAAAATGACATCTAAAACCTGTTGAGGAAGCTGAGACCCCACCGCTCCATCACAGAATCGCCAGGCTGTCAGATGGAGGGACTGCACCTGAACATTGAGAAAATGATTGTTTGACTGGGACAACAAATGAGGAACCTGTGGCAGAGGCCAAGGAGGCTCCTGGATTAAACTCCTCAGCAGAGGATACCAATGTTGGCGTGGCCAGTCTGGTGCTATTAGAATCATGCAAGGCTTGTCCCGTCTGACTTTCAAGAGTACCTTGGGAGAAGAGGCAGAGGAGGAAAAGCATAAACGTGAAGGTTGTTCCAACTGAAAGACAGAGCATCCACTTTCCAAGCATCTGGGTGGAACATCTTTGTGCAAAATTTTGGAAGTTGAAAATTCAGTGGGGAAGCGAATAGATCTATGTCTGGAGTTCCCCAAGCCACAGTCAATTGTTTGAAAATCTGAGGATCCAGTTTCCACTCGTGGGGATCCACCATTTGTCTGCTCAAAATATCTGCTAGGGAGTTCTGTGCTCCTGGCAGAAACCTTGCTTGAAGATTGATTCGCAAACCCAGAGCAGTCTCCCATAAAATCATTGCTTGTCTGCAAAGAGGGTAGGAATGGGTTCCCCCCTGTTGATGTACCACATGACTGTTGTGTTGTCTGTTTGTATCAACACCTGTCCTGGCTGAAGGAGTTCCTTGAATGCCATCAAAGCAAATTGAACTGCTAACATCTCCTTCATGTTGAAATGCAAATGTAGTAGTTTGGGAGGCCAAATGTCTTGTATCCATTTTCCATTGAAGTGTGCTCCCCAAGCCAAGTCCGAGGCATCCGTCGTTAGGATCTGACTCGCCTCTGGTCTGGACACAGAGAGTCCCTTGTTTAGGTGACATTCCTGAGCCCACCAAAGTAATTCTTTCTGGATGCAAGGTATAATCCGAATGACAGTGTCCAAACTGTGGCAGTGTTGAGCCCACACACTTTTGAGATACCATTGTAGCTTCCTCATATGCAGTTTGGCATTGGGAAGTACTAGAATGCAAGATGCCATGAACCCCAAGGCTTGGAGGACTGTCCTTGCAGTCAGCCTGGACATTACTGATAACTGCTGGAAGTAGAGAGGAAGAGTTCTTTGTTTGTCCGGGGTCAGAAATGCCATCTGAGAGGCTGTATTCAGTCTCACACCCAGAAAGCACATGTCCTGAGAGGGCACTAGACTGGACTTTATTTCGTTCACAGTATACCCTAGGCACCTTAAAACTGTCATTACATAGTGGAGATGCTGTAGTAATTTGTCTTTGTTTTGAGCAAGAATCAGGCAATCGTCCAAATAAGGATAAATTTGTATTCCTCCCTGTCTGAAGAAAGCAATTACAGGAGCCAGAACTTTTGTGAACACCCTGGGCGCAGTAGATAAGCCAAAGGGCAATGCAGAGAATTGATAATGTGAAGTACCAGCCCGAAATCTCAGGAATCTCCTGCAGCGGGGCTTGATAGGGATGTGAAGATAGGCCTCTTTGAGATCCAGGGTTACCATCCAATGATCTTTGCCTATCATAGGCAGAAGTTGTTGTAATGTTAACATCTTGAACTTTGGAATTTCTAGGTAGGTGTTGAGAATGGACAAATCCAGAATTGGCCTCCAAGTGTTTCCTTTCTTTGGCACCAGGAATAGACGGGAATAAAATCCTAGGCCTACTTCTGAAGGAGGGACCACCTGAATTGCCTCCATCTGCAAAAGTAAAGAAATCTGCTTCTGAGCCTCCAGCCTTTGCTGAGGAGGCACATCCGGCATGCCTTTGAAAGGAGGAAAAGTGTGAAAATAAAACTTGTAACCTCGATTTATTATATCCAACACCCATTTGTCTTGGGTGATCAAATTCCAGTTTTCTTTGAAAAGTCCCAACTTTCCTCCCAGAGGAGCTGCCAGTAAGGGAGGGTCTGGCAGCGGAAGATACAGGTCATTAGGTCTGCTTACGAAAGGGCTGACCCCTGCCCTCACCAGAAGACTGTGCAGGAGAACTCCAAGTCCTAGGTCTGAAGGAACCCTGAGCGTGAGCCCTGCCTCTACCACGTCTAGACCTGCCCTTAGGCTGATAATCCGAAGAAGGATAAGACCATCCCCTAGCAGGCCAATTCTTACTAAACTTAGGGGGCTGCACCTGCAAAAAATCCTTGACCGTCTCCATAGACTCAGCCTTTTCTTCCATCTTTTTCAAAACTGATTCCACAGGAGAACCAAAAAGAACTTCAGATTGAAGAGGAGCATCCAAAATTCGAGCCTTTACATGTTCTGACAAATTTTGATCCTTAAGCCAGGCATGTCTATGAATAACTGAACCTGTAGCAGCCACCCTAGAAGAAGCCTGAAGAGCATCAAAACCACACTGCAAAGAATGCTTGCCAACTTGATCTGATGCATGAACCAACTCCTGGAGCTCCTTACACTCTATACCCTCAGATAAAGCATCCACCTTAGACTTCAATTGGCCTAATAAAAAATTCTGATACTTCAGCATATGAAATTGGCAATTCAAAGCCCTCATAGCTAACGTAGAGGAGGTGTACACTTTTTCCCCCACCTGTCTAACGCCCTAGAATCTTTATCCAAAGGGACTGGATTTTTAGCCACAGAAGCCTTAACACCCTTAGGTCCTTGAATAATGGTTTCCGGAACAGCCCTAGGACTCTTACACAAGTACTTATGAGCTTCTGGAACTCTGTAATACCTGTCAGGCTTAACAGGGGCCGGAGGCAGAGAATCAGGATTAAGGGAAGATTCAGAAAACACATCCTGAACAACATCTAAGACAGGAGGAATAGCCAAAGGCCTATGTTGTGGCAGAAACAAAAATTCCCTAAGCCTTTTCCGAGACTCTGAAAAATCTTGACCTTCCCACTTGAAATGCTCCCTCATGGTATGTAAAGTTTCAGAAAAGGAAAAATCTTCTGGAGGAGAAGCAGAAGGACAGGAGTCCTCTGCATCCGAATCAGAATAGGAAGGAAAATCCTGAATTTCTTCAGCTCAGGAATCAGAGTAGTCCGAAGAATTATCCATTCCCTCTAAATCTGCCTCCACCCTAGGCCTTTTCTCTGGGGGGGGCATAGAACCCCTTATCAAAGTAATCAAGTCCTCCGTCATTTTCAACATATGTTTTTTAGGAACAGGGGCTGGAGGGCTAGAAGAATGACCAGGTCCAACAAGACCAGGTTTGGCCTTAGCATGACCTTTAGCCACTGAAGTAGAAGGCCTAATAACCTTTTGTAAGGATGGAACTACTGAAACCTGAGAAGCACCCTCGGCCTGTCCTAACTCCTGAGAGGCCAACTCCTGTAAAAGTAAAATTTCCCCCTGGGATTCAGCCGAACCCTCGGCAGGATCCATAGATTCAACCGGAGGCTCCGAAGAACCGGCGTCCGAAAAGGACGACTCATCCGGTTTAGATCTCAAAGATTTATCCTTACGCTTCTTAGCGGTAGCGGGCGTCGGAGGATCCGACGGCATGTTACAGTTACACCGCTTACCGAAAACAAGCCTGGCACAGTCTAACCTTCGCTTAATGGTGCGCTTATTAAATCTAGCACAAAAGCGACACCCGACTACGTCGTGCTCAGGCCCTAAGCAAGGAATACAAAGAGAATGATAATCCCTATGAGGTATCTGTTTCCCACAAGAAATGCAATTAACTTTTTCTGACATCCGGATAACTGAGGCAAGAAAAAACAAAAATTTCCCCAACGGGGTACTTAGCCCAACTTGGTCTTCGGTCTGAAACTCGGTAAATGAAAATTTCAGAACGCCGAACGGCACTCGCAAACACTGCTTCTGCTTCGGACCACGCGGCAAGAAAGACTGAGGATATGGCGTCGGTCATGCGCTTAAGTACTACTGCGTACTGACGTCAGCTCTAAGCGACAATGACCGACGCCAGCCTAGCCCTTTGGTATTCGGGCCGACCGAGGACAGCGGACTACCCACAGGTCATGACTGCAGCAATGTGAGACGAAGAACATCCACCTCAACTAACTTTGTGAGGAATCATTCAGGTACAGACTGCCATGTTGCTCACTCTGTCACACTGAGTGAAGCCCAGATACAAAGAAACCTAATTTCTGCATCTTACATCTGTGATGTCATCCTTCTGGTAATCTACCACAGCCCAGGGTCACAGGTGAGGATGGAGACAGGCATGGACCAATAAATGGATATGATACAGTTCTCGCGTCACCATCAGTGCTGCCACCAATGCTACCATATGCTGGGGGTCTTCCAACCTCTTATGTCTTTAGTCAGGAAAGACATTACAAGATCTTAAAAAATCCTACCTGACGTAGCTGCTCTCCTTTACCTACAGAAAGCAATCTACTTGATTCTAAATGAGAACAGTGATCTCTGAAATTAGAGGTGCTTGTTTCCATCCCTTCTGCATCACTCAGAGGTGGGACTCATTACAGTGTATGCTGGCCATCACAATACCTTGAAGCTAACTGTGCATCAATATACGGTCCATCAAAAAACAAAAAAATAGGAGGGCAGACAAAACACACCACTTTGGAATCCCACATCTACCCTGAGCATATTCAACTTAATATTGAGAAAGAGGGCACATCTCTGACTTTTCAAATATAGGGAACCAATGCCATGCAGCAGTGGTCCTGGGATGCCATACTGCAGTAGCACATCCCAGAAGATTTTCTATGGTACACAGGCATATGCTTTATTCCAAGTCCACAAAACACATCTAGATAACAATGACCAAACTGTAATGCCTCTTTCAATATCTATGCAAGTACAAAGATCTGTTCCTATTCCACAACCAAGACAGAATTTGCGCACTTCTTTTTGAATCACACACTACTACTACAGGACACAAACACCTTTACAGTACCACGGTGTATATTTTCTCAGGGTGGTTCACGTGTGTGATTCCCTCTACATATGGAAAACACCCTCCTGTCGCTGTTGCTGAAAATGGAATTCACTATCCAATCTTCCAGTCCAGATGTACTGCCCCCGCCTTCCATTCAACACTGAAAAGGCATTCTAAGCACAAAATTCAGGCAATGTCTAGTACCTCCAGCATTATCAGTTGGATCTCATCCATAATGCATTCTTGCTGCACTGGATTTGTTTAATCTTAGTGACCTCCACACTACTGAATACATCCAGTTTCATTATAATCTTCTGTCACATCTGACATACATACTTCTATTATTAGGATTCATGTTGTTTAAAAGAAACCCCATCCAACAAAATCTAAATGATATTCATATTATCACTGTGCTACTTCACTTTATTGTGTTTCAATTTCACTTGTCTATTTGTTGACATACTGTCATGTACCAGAATAAGTACTTAACAAACTTAGCATAATCTGTAATATTTTTAGTCCTTTTAAATACTAAATTACATTACCTGCTTCACACTGATGTATGTTTAAGTGCTTAGGAGATAAGCACTATAATACATTTTAAGTTGAAGTTGATCAAGTTCCTAACAAAAGGAGCACTTGAAAGTGTTGCAGCCCTCATCCAGACAAATTAAAACAGAGTGACTATCAGAACATGAAATAGCTCAACAGTAAGAAGACTTTCTAAATGAGGGTTGACATGTCGTGAGAAAAGGGACTTTGGTCCAGTGCTAAAGCAGCCTAACATAAAACTGTGATTTCACAATGAAAGAAATAGCAGATAAGGGAAAACAGGAGAAATATGAATCACTTAAACACATCACATAGGTTTAGAACAGAGTTAAATACAGTTAAAAAAATAGGCAAACGGCAGCTTGAGATGATGTTCTTTTAACCATACACAAAAAAAACAGCAAAGCAGAACTGGACAGTGTAACATGTACACGATGCAAAACAGGAAAGGAGAAAGGTTCTGGAAGCATGTAAAGTTTTATCTACCAAGTGGTCCTAATAGTTCTGGAAGCATGGAAAAGTTTTATCTGCGAAGTGGTCCTAATGGCTGTGGCAATAGTCCTGTTGGTTAAAGAAGATGAACTCTTCATATGAGATCTTGCATCTTGTGGCTATAGTTATTACATCTGTAGTTAAGTAAGAGGTATTGTCCCTACAGCATCCTGACACACATCAGTATGTTTCTGCTTATTGTGAAGTCTGCAACAAATGTCTTAACAAGTATGTTCTCCATCTCCTGCAGCTAGGGATCAGTTCATTGTTTATTGAAGCTTATATCTGCCTTTAAAAATATGTAATTCAACTTTATCAGCAGTTTCAGTCAGGTTTGAAAGACTGTCCCTAACACAGAAGTCTGCAGTCCCCTTAGCAAGACATGTGATATTACACTGAACCAGCAGCAGCCGGACAGCTACTACTTCATTTGACATGTGCCACTGACTTGCCCACAGGTTACTAAGCAGCAAACAAAGCCACAATTTACTGGGTGGTTATAACTATCATGCTTTTCTTGTTAATTTCTTAAGCAAGCACCCCCATCTTAAAACAATGCTCAGTGTATATAGAGATAAGGGGCTAGATCTCTCCTTAGACAAGGAGTTAGCTGTAAATATCTATCTAATCTACCTGGCCACTTATAAGCATGCAAACAAAATTCTATGTTAATCAATCCATTAAAAGGTTTAAAAAAAAAAAAATATATATATATATATATATATATATATATATTACTGAGCAACACTCATCTCTACTTGGACATGGCACTCACTTAAGATGGGGGACCCATGTGTTCAGTAAGCAACACTCAATTATGCATAACTACAGCACTCTCACACTGGATGAGGACTTACGCTGGATCCAGGATTCAACAACTATACTACAAGACCACCTACCTATTTTAAAAAAAAGCAGACTAGTATAGGTATGGCAATTGACATCCGAGGATTCAACAACTATACTACAAGACCAACTACCTATTTTAAAAAAAGCAGACTAGTACAGTTATGGCAACTGACGTCCTTTATAAACAGTCTAGTTAAGTGTAGATTTCTTCCCCAACATCATAAATTACCTTGTTTTTTTTATCTCATGGTAATGGCCTTAATTCAGGGTAGATGACTGAATCATTATGGAAATCAAGTAAAGGTGCAGCTAGACCAGGCACTGGGCATCCATATAGGTAACTGCCTCTTCAACCCTCTATAAAACCTGTTAGGCTTTTCTAAAAGCAGAAAGAAAGACAAACTGGTTCCTGCCCAGCTCAATGAAAAGGCCAGCACATATACTAATTAAAGGTGGTAGAGCTATAGGCTTAGGCTAATCCCAGAAGTTTTAAACCTCTCCCATCTTTCAATAAGTTAGCCATTTCACAGAAGATATGCCCTCTGGTAAGTAACCAGAGGATAAAGAACCCTTATGATAAGCACTCGTATCATAACCCACAGGGAAGAGCATCTGGTCAGAACATGTAAACTTGTGGTCTTCTTCACTTTCAGGTTCTGATGATAGGGTATGGGTTTCCTTCTTTTATATTCTGTGTTCTTCCCCAGATGATTTCTGACATAAAACTTGATGTAGTTTTCTGTGGCAAGTAACACTACTTTGTGCTATGTGTTTGCAATATATGGACAAAAGTGACCAACACTTGAAACGTGGAGGGCAAGTCTCCACTGGGCCCAACTGTCAAAATGAAAGTACAGAAGAACAGAAGAAACATCATCAGTCTCAGGAACCAAGAAAGATACCCAGAAAGAGGCTCATTCAACACCTTCCAGAATTTAATTAGGCTTTTGGCCAATCACTAGAAACAAAAACAGTCAGTGCCCACTCTTCTCCTTTTGTTCCTCTTAAAATAAAATTTTTATAAGGAGAGAAGGAGAACATCAACAGCAGATGAATGAACTCAAATGCCAATTACTGGAAAGGAACTGCTGCTCCTTTGCAGACAAGGATTCTGGAGTATCGACAGCTTGCCCTTGGGTACAAAACTAGGCTCCAATGTGCTAATATTACAGTTTCATTTTATGATTTTCTAGAGACATGTTTATTTCACTTTAGGCTACTTACACAACACAGCTGAGTGAAAGGAAGAAGAAATACGCTCTGTTTATGTTCACTAAACACCATAATTCTTAGCCCTCCTAGTCATTTTTTTAATTGCATAAAACACAATGAACACATGAATTAATACTCTGTCCTTCACCAAAAACGGCACTGGAGGTGAATATCTTCTGTGAATTTGAAGGTGACAACAGCACAAGTTGAGGACTTCACAGAATGTCACTTATCCTAAACCTCATCCAAAAACTGCACTTGTACTACGATGCAGGACTCTTGACGAAATGAAATAAAAAAATAAAAAAAAAACACAAAGCCTATGCAACAAGACAATACTGCAAAGATACAGTAACTACCATTTACTCAAGCAAGAAAGTGTTCTCAAAGCCATAGCCAGAGACTGCAATTTTGCACTCGGTTCTGCAGTCAGACATGTGTCAAGCTGTATGGTGACCAATATAAACCTTTTGAAGACCGATCCAGTACAGAGAAAGACCCTGCAGTAATGATTCCTATGATGTATAAAAAATTTAGTTAACAGTGAAACTTATATACTGAGGTCATGCAGAATGCAGCTAATGTGAGCTGTAAAGTCCTGGTATCACGCCTTATCAATGCAGACAAATATGCCAGGTGCTGCTGAATAACTGGCAAAAGAAAGAAATCATGTCTAAAGCAGAAACACAATGTGCTTTGCAGCAGGCAAGAAACAGGTCTAGGGATATCATATTTGCAATGAAGATGTGCTCCTTTGTCCCATGTTCTAAAAAGTAGCAGAAAACATGAAGGACAAGGTGGCAAAGACACTCAAAGCTCCACATGGTGTCTGCAGTCTCAAAGGTAATACACCCATGATACAATTAACTGTTCAATGGTAGAAAGGGAAGGTATGCAAAACATGGAACTTGTCAGAGCAGTAGCATTAGTTGTCAGAGGCACAGCAGGTAGCACACTTGCCTTTGATGCCGAAGGCTGTTGGTTCTCTTCCAACACCATGTAGATACTTTGCTGACACTGCAGTGTAGCACATATGAGAAGTTGAACTCCTGGGTGTGCCATTCTTCAGATAAGACATTAAACCAAGGCACCATCTGCTTGAGGTGAGGGTAGCTCAAGTGGATATAAAAGATCCCATGGTACCTACTGAAAAAAGTAGAGGAAGTTCATCGATGCCCCAGCCTAATTTCCCCTAGTAGTATTAATACCACCTCGGGTCTCCACTGAAAAGAGGCTGCTAGCCTAGTGGCACTAACCCTGTTAACAAAGATAAATAAAAAATAGTATTTTAAACTCCATCCAGCTTGCAAACCCAAAGGCTATTTGCATTAAACCACCATTTCAAACATGCAAAGGTTTGGTAAGGAGCAACTATACAGCTGGAAAAGAAGACTAAATAACCTGACAGCTATGGCTGCACTGTTGGTCTTGTACTTATACTCACTCTGTTTGAAAATGGATGAATGTACTTGCAGTTGTAAGCTAGATAATCTACCTTAAATTTTCACCTTTCCCATTTAGCTAAAGGTCTGGCAATAAGACGACATAAAGACTGACAAACAGGTGTGTGACATGCACAACAAAGAATATGTGCAAAAGCAACTAAAAGTATTAAGCACCTCAAATGGGACATTAATCTAGACCCTTTGGAGCACCATGCAACTGTACTGCTACCAGCTGTACCACTATAATACTAGAATCTGCTGGAGACTATGTCATTCTTAACATTAATTAATTTTTCCAATACTCACTCTACTGTATAGGTTCATAGGTTCATAGGTTCATACTAGGCTATCTGCCCTAGGGCATTTATAAGCCTAGCCAGTGTGTGTTTGGCTTTCGCCACCCATTTTAAATTAATTTTGCTATGCCTTTTTTTGAGGTTAGTATACTGTGCCTCTGTCTAATAGTGACACAGAAGTGATAGCCGGGGTAAACCTACGATCTCCCATCCACTCATCAAGAGTCCTCTTGAAGACAGTCAATGTGGGACTCTGCCTAACCTGGACTGGGATTTTATTCCAGAGTGAAGGGAGCCTCTGGGTTATGAATCTGTCCCTCCAGCATGTCCTATTTATTTCAGTGCTGAGGTTCAAGTCTCTCGAGCGCGTAGCTCGATGGGATTTGGATTTTCTGAGGTGCAGCATGTCCATTAATTCCGGGTTGGACATGGCTTTATACGTCAGGCACAGATCGCCTCTGAGCAGGCGGTATGCCACTGAGTAGAGCTGGAGTTTCTTTAACCGGGCAGCATATGGCATCTGTTTGAGCCCTTTGATCCTCTTGGTGAGGTACTTTTGGGGTCTTTCCAGTTGCTGCAGGTGTCTGGTAAGGTACATCCCAAAAGGGGCATTGTACTCAATTATGGGCCTGATGAGGGATGAGTAAAGAGGCACGATGACCTCCCATGATCTAGATGTGAATCCCTTCATGATTAGGTGGGCTATATAAAATGTTTTTCTAACCACTTTGGCCACGTGGTTGTCAAATGAGAGATTGCTATCAACTTGGGTCCCCAGGTCCCTAATGACTTCTTCTGTACTTAATGGATTACCACCTATGTGGTAATTTGTGGGCACTTTGTTTTTGCCAAAGGAGATGACTATACACTTTTTGGTGTTTAGCTTGAGGCCATGGCTCTGGCACCAGTTGTCTGTTTCTATGAGGCCCTTTTGGAGGATGCTTGTGGCAACTGGAGAGTTGATTATGGCGCCCAGTTTGCAGTCATCTGCGAACTTGGTCAGCCACAGTCCTTCCGTGTTGGCCTGTACCGCCGAGAAATGTATACCGAACAAGAGAGGTCCCAGGACTGAGCCTTGTGGGATGCCACTTGTAACTGGTTTGGAGTCTGACATGGCTCCAGCAATTCTAACCATGTGGGTTCTGTCCTTGAGCCAGTTTGCAACCCATCTAGTGACATAGGGGTTTATATTTAAGCTGGTGAGCTTATCTATAATGCCCGAGTGGGGTATTGTATCGAAGGCTTTGCGAGGTCCAGGTAGGCTGTGTGGACCACCTTCCCCTCGTCAATGGCCTTGGTGACTGTTTCAAAGAAATCGACCAGGTTTAAGAGGCAGGATCTGCCCTTAACAAAGCCAAACTGGGTAGGATCCAGTGTCTGTAGGTCCCCAATATCTTTATTTATGAGGTCCATGATGATCCTTTCCATAGCTTTGCAGACCAAGCTAGTCAGGCTTATGGGGCGATAGTTTCCAGGATCCATTGAGGCACCACCTTTGTGGAGAGGGACCACTGTTGCTGTACGCCACTCTTTGGGTACATATCCTGTAGTAAGGCTAAGAGTGAACAGTAGTTTTATGTTTGGGTTTAGCTCTTCTTGGAGTTCATGTAGGACGCAGCCCGGGACACCATCTGGTCCCATTGATGCTGTATTTTTTGCTTTGGAGAGGGCGGCTCTTACCTGAGCATCTGAGATGTCAGGGGGCAGCACTCTGTTGGGATAGATATTTGTCCTTTTGGTGGGGAGAGGGAGGAGAAGTTTGCACTGAACCGGTCAGCTAGGATGTTGGCAATGTCTGTGGGCTCGGTGTATTTTTTGTCATTTTGGACTAATTCTGAGCATATCTGGGAATTCCCACCCAGGTTCCTAACATAACTAAAGAAAGCCTTGTGATGATCCTTAGTGTCCTGTGCAATTTTTCTCTCGAAGCTGGCCTTAGACAATTTTATGAGTGCCCATAGTTTTTTGCTAATACTGATCAGAGATGCCTTCCCTTTTTGGGATTTTGCTCTATCATGTAGTAGCTTCCTCCTTCTATTGTATAGTTTGTTTATGGCTGGGGTCCACCAGACAGGACGTCTGCCTTTGGAGGATTGGGTCTTGGTTTTATTTGGGATTGCATGATCCATGCATTCCTGAAGGTGTTCATAGAATGCGTTTATAAAGGATTCTGCGGTCTGGGCCGTATTTTCCACAGGCCCGGGGGCTTTGAAGGATTTCGCCTCGGTTTTGAGGTGCATGAAATTTGCTTTAGAGAAGTTTTTCACTGTGGTTTTCTAGGCAGGGGTGGGGTCGGGATGTGAATATCCAGTGAGATTAGTTTATGGTCTGATCTTACCAGTGAGGGATACACTTCTGGTCCGGAGCATAGTGTCCCCATGTTGGTGATGATCAGGTCCAGTATGTTTTCCCCTCTTGTGGGAGTGGTAACAAGTTGTTCCATAGCATTTGAGTTTATAAATTCTAGGAACCTTTGGGCTAGGGTGTTGGAGCTAGAGTAATGCTCCCAGTCTATGTTTGGGTAGTTGAAGTCGCCCAATATAATGGTGTTTGGAGAGACCTTCATATTTTCCAGTATTCTCAGGAAGGCCAAGTGGGGTTCCTGTGTTTGGGAGGGTGGTCTGTAGCAGGCTATAAACTGGAAGGCAGTTTTACCCACAGTTAGTTGCACATGGATAGTCTCTGATGCTTCGTGCTGTGCCACCAACCTGGAGGTGTGGGTATCTTTGACGAATATTGATACTCCCCTCCTTTTGTGGTTCGGTCCAAGTTTTGGGGCGAAAAGCATGGTATGAGGTATAACCTGGTAGTGCTGGGGTGCTCTCGGGAGCCTTGAACCAGGTTTCTGTTACTGCACAGATATCGATGTTCTCCATGCTAAGGAGAGTTTCGAGTGCATCTTGAGGTTTAGACTTCTGGCGTTGAGTAGCATTACTCTTAGTTTCTTATCCCTTGTGATACCTATGGAGGTGGGTTTGTCTTTTGAGCCTTGCCTAAAAAGGCACTATGGGGTAGCAAGAGCCTTTGCCAATATCCGAAAGCCCAGGGGTGACAGGTGCAAGCCGTCCCTAGCGAAGCATCGTGGCTTGTCGAGCATGTCATCCCAGGCTGACAGGCATTGGATCCCCTTTGAATGACACCAACACTTAAGCCAATTGTTGAAATTGATCATCTTGTCTTCATATTGTGGCATCATTCTTGGTGAGGGTAAGATGCTACTCAAGGTCAGGGTCATACCGGCCTGGGCTACATGCTCAGAGAGCTCCTCGATGTCTCTTTTCATGTAGTCCAGGGAGGTACGTCTCAGATCATTCACACCAGCATGGACAATGAAAACTGTATTCCTTTCAAATGAGCATGGAGTGAATATTATGGAAAGCATGTAAATAAATGTAAAACTGCCTCAGTTAAGACAAGAATCCCAGCCCTTCAAAACACCATGCTAATTAAGCAATTTGTCACATCACTTAAGAAAATACAAAACTAAATTAATTTTCCCAAAGCAGAACCTAATGGCTAAACAAATAAGTCTTGAACTAAATTTAATAAACTGTAAAAGACATAAGTAACACTTTACAAGTAAGCACCAGTACTGTTCAAATTCAAACTGCATGTTTTTATTTTTCAGTGTATATTTTTTCTAAACTGATTTAATATTTTAGTAAAGGATCAGTAAGAAATTCTGAACTTTAACTCATACCTGCATCGGAGGTAACGGTCCCTCGGTGACTTACTTCCACATAAACTTCAAACATTTTTTCTGGATTTTCTCTACAAAACAAAAACAAAATACAAGTTACAATCTTGGACCAAAAAGAGAAGTTTAAACAATCCTACACAAAAAATGAAGTTTATATTTGTGTATTCATCTGTAAATATATAATATTGGTTGGATTGCCAGTTGGATCACAGATAGGACACACATGATCAAAACGGGACGTTAACTCCACACAGAAATCAGTTATCAGTGAAGTCCCCCAAGTTTCTGTGCTGGGACTTCTGTTTAGCATCTACTTTTCTGAAGTAAAAGTAGAATACCAAAGGGATCTGGAAAAGTTTGCAGATGACTGCAAGCTAGAAGCAGTCATTAAATCCCCAAATAACTCGGATATCTTGCAGAAAGGTTTGCGCCAAATAGATAACTGGTGCCAAAATCATGTGCTGAAAATAAATGCCAAAAATGCATTATTGTATCCTTTGGGAAGTCATTTACCCCAAGGAACCAATACACTGCCAACATGCCCCTAAGAGTTGACCCACTTGTTTGGGATATGGGAACTTATGTGGACAGTGACCTAACTTATGAACAACATGCGTCTATTGTTGTAAGAATGTCCTTCTATATTGCACAGCTTTTAAACAAAGGGACTGTGTCTAGCTCAAGTGATGTCATTGTCCACCTTTACTCTGTCCTAATTAGGCCAATTACTGAATATAATGCCCCCTTTGGCAAGTCATCTGTCCAGACACAGGCAACATCTAAACAGCCACAGAGGTACCTTACTAAGAGGATACACAGTCTAAATAATATCTCCTACATGTACTGACTTCCAAGCCCTGTCACTATACTTGGTATTCTATTAACTGCTAAGAAGTGACCTGTGTTTGGCATACAAGGCATCCCCCTGACCCATTATTAATGGATTTGCTGCACATCAGCAAGTCAAATGGCATCAGAACTACTCTAAGGGATTTAAACCGCTTCTGCAACATGAAAAGATCGGTTTGGAGGGACAAGTATATCTTGCAGATGACACCATTGCTATGGAACAGACTCCTCATCCACATAAAACAAAATTCATCCCTGTGCACATTCTGGCACAACTTAGAAATGGATGGTAAACAGAAAATGTACTCCAGGACTTTCTCCTGTACTACTAATGGACAGAGACAGCTCCTAAATGCTTTACTCATTTATGCATGGGTCTCCTCAAATTATCTAAATTGTTATGATCCCAGTTATTCTCATTAGAGGCAATATATAATTATTAACCATGGGAAGGGTAAGGCCTATCTATAACCAAATGGAATAAGTTATTTTGAGTACAGAAAGGGAAAATGGCTAGGCTTAAAATGGCCTGCAAGGGCTGCTACCCTAGTAGTTACCTGTGAACTTACATACACACGCAAACATATGCATAAACTGCATACATCCTGTGACCATAATTAATGCATCATATTGTCAATTCCCCAACCAATCAACGACACTACTTCAAAATGCCAGCTCAGCACCAGTTAAGTTGCATTAAAAAAACACAACATGCAGTAAAAATAAGCACAAGACTCTCCAAAAGAACATCCCCATCCTACATCAAACCTACGTGACTGAAATCTAAAATAAGTTTAACAACAAAGTTATAAACAGAAGATTATTATCAGGTCTCAGATAATAACCAGCTTATTACGTGTTAGAAATATGATTGCAAAGAAATTTATCTTAACAGAGAAGTCTGAGAGGTGAATCTTGGCATCTATGTAAGATCAGATAATAAAGTGTTTTTATCAGATTATCTGAACATAAATCTGGGTAGTACATAGAACTTTATAGAATCTATGTACTACCGGTTACGGGGGGGGGGGGGGTGGATACAGGAGTGCAGAGTGGAAAAAAGTCAGTTTCTGGAGCATAAAATAAATATTCCAAGATGTAAATGGGCCTTTCACTGAGGACCTAAAATGAAAGGACCCATGCAAAAAGGCCTTGCAGACCTTATGGAATACCAAGGAAACAGAATCTGGGCAAAATGAAAATTGGAAATGTCAAGAATCAAAAGTTTTGACATCATGAATAAACAAAGTTAAGTACTAACCATACTGCTGGATCCTTTTCATCTTAATACATCCGATACAACTGAAGGGTACAGAGCCACTTGTTGAATCCGATCCTGCCTTTGTCAGTGCTCCTTCCATTCAGCTTCTCCATGGTTTTCCATTCTATAATCCCCCTGTGCTCAAATGTCTTCGCAATGATTTTGCTGACTAGAGTGATGGCCTATGAACATAATGTAAGACACAGCTATATCAAGGCAGAACAGCTACATGCTGGCTTAGCAGCTCCTTACGTGGTGACAATTTGGTAGTGGAATGTCATATCAGATGGACAATGAAATTACTCCAGTGTTTTGCTATGTATCCTCTTTCATCCAGTCTGTGCAATCTGACTGCATAGGTCAAAATTCCAAGCTACCTATATTCCTGTGTGCCATCATGACAAGATACCTCTAAGAAAAGTAGCTCTAAAGGTTGCTCTGGATCTGGAAATTATAACTAGATTGTAAAGCTTAGCAAAGGTGTGGAAGTAGACCATAGTGCTGTGACATAAATTTTTCACTGTTGCAGTCATTACACGTGGAGACACCGAGGCCTGTGGAAACTCAAGGTATTGGCCTACGGAAACTATACCCTCAGATGGGTCCGGAGCTGCTGAGCAGGCATCGGCTTCTGAGGGTGTTTTCAGACCTTCACAGCTTACAATTAAGCCCACTACAGCAGCAAAGGCAAAGTCAAAAACACCATTAAAGACAAACAAACAAGTACAGCATTCTCCAGAACAGTCATCCATGCCAAAGAAACAGATGCTTAAAATGGCCGAAGACCTAATTACTTTAATCAGGGGGTCCCATCCTCCTCCTCCTGACAAAAGGCCTAGGCAAGACGCTGATTATGACTCTTCTGACCAGGTTTCCATTTCCTCTGATTCCTCTTCTGATCAGGGATATTCCCTCCCTCCCTATGAGGACTCTGATGCAGATGAGTCCATATCTTCAGCCTCTCCGTCTGAGGAATATTCTTTTGGGGAAACCCTGCAAACCATGAGGGAGCATTTCCATTGGGAGAGCCAGGATTATTCTGAATCCAAGAAAAGGCTCAGAGACTTCCTTTTATTGCCTCAGCACAGGCCCCTGGCTATCCACCCTGTGTTTGATATTGTTGATGTTTTTTTCTGAATCCAGTCTGTCTCCTGATTCTTTACCCCCTGCACCAGTCAAGCCAGACAGGTACTACAGAGTCCTCGACTCTCATAAATTTCTTTACAAAAACCCCGCTGCAGACCCAGAAAATTTCTCAGGGTCTTAAAGGGGTTAAGGCTTCCACTGCTAAAAATCCTGTCCCCTCGGATAGGGATTCCAGAGCTCTGGGCAGATGGGGGAAAAAAGTTTACACTTCTGCTACTTTAGCTGTAAGAGCTTTAAACTGTCAGTTTCACATGCTTAAATACCAACAGTACCTCATGTCATTGTTAAAACAGAAAATGGTTTCAAATACAGAAGGTCCTGACAGTAACGAAATGCAGGATTTATTACATACAGTTGAACAAGTGGGAAAGCATACTCTGCAATCTGGTTTTGATTTATTAGAGGCTTCTTGTAGAGCCGCAGTTACAGGCTCTGTTATTCGAGGGCATGCTTGGTTGAAAGAACAAAGTTTACCTGACCATGTTAAAGTAAAATTATTGGATGCTCCATTACAGCATGATACTTTGTTTGGTGTTAGGGCAGAAGAGGTGTTAAAGAAAATGGAGGATAAAGCAAAGTCAATGCAGACAGTGAAGATTTCTTACAGGTTCAACCACCTAGATTTAGCAGAAACTGGCCTTCAAAAAACTGGTCCTTTCCAGTGTCAGACAGGCCACAAAGAGGCAGATATAGACACCCAAGAGGCAGATCTCAGCCCCAAGGCTCCTACAGACCTAAACAATGGGGTGTTTCAGCCCCCAAAGGAGGGGAAGACAAATCACAACCTTACAGGAAACAGTCCCAATGACTTCCCTCTGCAAATGCCAAGCACTTACCTTTTGACAGCACCCCTAGGGGGGAAACTAGCACTTTTCTCAAAAAATTGGCAAATGATCACCCAGGACCAATGTACAAAACCGGCAACTAGTAGTGTCATGGTCAGGGCCAAGGCAAGAAATACAGTAAGAGTGGAAGTCCTTATGAGGTATTTGCTTCTCACAAGAAATACAATTATTAACTTTTACTGACATCGGTCTGGAGCAAGAAAAAGTTTCACCAACGGGGTACTTAGCTTTATTGAAGACTTCAGTTCTGAAACTCAATTTTGAAAATCTCAGGAGTCGGCCGACCAGCACTTGTGAACTGCTTTTGCTTCGGGCACCGCGCGGCAAGAAAGACTGAAGAAAATGGCGTCGGTTGCAACTTTTATACCCCTGGCGCACTGACGTCAGGGAAGAGGCGACAGCAACCGACGCCGGACCAAGACTTTGGAACTCGGGCCGACTGCGGGTCGCCTGCCAGCAGGATAACCCTAGTGTAATGACTGCAACAGTGAAACACGATGAACATCTGGAAATTATAACTAGATTGTAAAGCTTAGCAAAGGTGTGGACGTAGACCATAGTGCTGTGACATAAATTTCATCAGCAGCTGAACTTTTGAAAACTGCTCTGGAAGCTGTGACAATCTTGTAGAATGAGCTCTAGGTTTAGCTGGTAATGTTTTGTTCCATGACGTGTATGTAAAGGATATACAATTGGGCAAGCCTTATGAACAAGGTTTGTTTAGAAGCTTTCTGTCCTAGCTTATTAGATCAAAGAAGATGAGCAACTGCTTATCTTTTTTTGATTGCTTTAGTTTAGTAGAGGTAAACTCTGTGCAGATTCTGTACATCTAGAGTGTGAAGGATGTACTCTCCTTTGTTAAAATTGTTAGGAAACAGAATAGTAAAATTGTTAGGAAACAGAATAGTACTGGCTGATTTAGAGCGAACTCCGAGATAACACTGGAGATAAAGGAAAGATTAGCTTGGAGAGACACTTCATGAAAGACCGAGTACAGAGGGTTGGAAGACAAAACTTGCAATTCTGAAATTCTCCTTGCAGAAGTAACCTCTATTGAAAAAGAAATTTCCAAAAGGTGGACATTAAGATGTGCTGTTTCAAAGGATGCCTTTGCCAGAATGTCCAAGACAAAACACAAGTCCTAGGGAGGAAGTGGGTTCTTTATTGGAGAGCACAAGAGAAATGTTTCTTTCAAAAAGTCTTGCAAACACTGAGAAAAAAGAAAATGCCAATCAAACTCATTATGGAAGTAGTAAAGGGATACTCTTTATAATTTAATTGTAGAATAATGCGAACCAACATCAAATAAACATGATACGAGCTAAATAACCATTGGAACAGAAGCCGAAAAAGGTCAATACCTTAGCTCTATGCCCATACAAAAGAGCACTTATATTTGCTTTTATACTTAGAGTGGATTTTTCTTTTATAAAAAATTATCTCCATTTTCATCTGCACAAACTACTTAATCCTCAAAAATAGTGCATTCCAACAATCTACTGACAATGGACGGAATGCCTTTTCAACAATAAACCTTTAAGTTCTATTTTCATACTTCTCTGACTGCCAGACATTAGCAGTTATGTTATCTTTATTACTATTCCTCTTTCCTTTCCCTGCTCCTCTTCTATGTAACATTAAGGTTTTCTTCCAGAATGACAATCCATCAAATATGAACCATTTACGTATGTCAAACCATTCTCCCTTTATGTGTTCTTTAATCATTTACTCCTTTAACCCTGCAGTGCCCTCCGTTGAGAGGGCTAACTACGTACAATGTACCTTTCCTTAAGACACTAGCTCCTTGGATATCTACTTGTAGACTGGGACCACTATAATCCTATCTAGTCTACACATCTTTTATTAAATTTACCTACCTCTTTCCCTTTTGCTTCCCATCTTCTCCTCCACCATCAAGGGCTTCCTTTGCCTTCCATTTTTTTTAAGTTGTCCCTTTCTTATCTACTGTCATTTTCAGTCCTATTATTTCTTTTTGCTCCTCTCCAACTTATCAGTAAGTACTCTTTTCATGAATCCTATAGAAAAGCTTGGCTGCCCTGAACACAAATCCACGTTTATTTTAAGCAATAAAACACACTTAAGTGCTTTTGTCGTCCAGTCACAACTTCATCAGAATGAAAAACCAATACAAGACCAAACTTAAATAACTGGGGATTAATACATTCAAGTCCCCCCCCCCCAACCCCCACACACACGAGGTTCCACATACATTTTTAAAAAGACCGGAGTATTTCACTCACATAAAACTAGCAGTGCACATACACAGTAGAAACCGATTAACCATTTTTGAAATATATATATACAAGCTAGTAAGTGTTATACTTCACCTACTCTCCTAATAACACAACAATAATATTGATTATTAGATACAATTACATACAAACCAGCATCTTGTTCATATAAAATAAATTTAAGATAACAAAAACAGCATAGTTCTAACTAGCTGGAACATGCAACTATCAAATAATCCTTTTCATGTATTTTTATATTTTTACTATCATTTAAAATATCCTTAACATAATAATAATAATAATAGTTCATCCCCACCATTTCATCTTGGTAAAGATTTCAACTTAAGTATGCAAGTAACTGAAATATCTTCATTAAGTCCCAGCCAAGTGATTGCATCAAGCAACATCTGCCAGGTCATCTCCTCCTTCTTCAAGGTAACTGGGTTAAACCCTACCCTAATGTCCGGTTTCACCTGGTCAGTTACCATGGACTTAAAAATGTGACCTGGTTTATCCTGATTATGTCTATCCAATGCACTAGCCATAGTGTAGTTTCTTAAATTATATTCATGTTCATACACAGCCCTTAGCTTATCATCAGTTTTTCCAATATTGAACCAGGGGCACTCCACACACTGGGCAAAATATACCACTCTCTCTGACTCACAATTAAAATTATCCACCAATTTGTATGTCTTACCTTGAATGGTAAAAGTCATGTTCTCATCAATAACTTTGCATTGGGAGCATCTCCCACATTTTGTCATACCCTTATATATACATCGGATATTGTCCCTATTATTACCACTAGTCTCCAGAATACTCTAAATTCTTCCCTTTACGGAAAACCAATTTGGGACAGGGTCCAAGCTTAATGCTAAGAAAATGGTTGTCACCAAAAATCTCCCAGTGCTTCCTCAATATCCAACCCAACTGAAAGCCATTCTGGAAGAAAGTGTTTGTAAAATTGCTTTCATAACTATCCATATCTGGCCGTTCATCCACCCCACCTTTTACTGATGTATCATTACCCAAGACGTGATGGTGGGAGTTGTCTATATCCTCCATGCATGCTTTTAGAGTATGGACTTTTACGATGGATACAGGATCTATATCTACCCCTACTTATGTCCTTTATCAATAATACATCCAAGTAAGAAATATTTTCAAGTTGGGATTCAACCATAAATTTCAAAAATGGGGGAAATTATTAATATATTCCACAAATCCATCCAGGTCACCCTGTGTATCTTTCCAAATAATACATATATCCTGCAGATACTTTGTATGGAACCAAAAATACTGCTGATACTCAGAGTTAAACACAAACTTGTGTTCCCACTGAACCATAACAGCAATAGCAACACCCCTCCACATGGGGAAACCCATCGCCACCCCTTTCTACTGCAAATAAAAGTTATCATTAAACATAATAAAATTATTCATTAAAACTATTTCTAACAGTTCTTCTACATGATTAATATCATACTGTGGGGACACAGTCTTCCACCAATAAATCACATACTCATTTGGTGCCCAAATCCTGTAGGATGACACTATACAAGTCTTTTACATCTATAGTAACCATAATGTCATTGGGGGCATAAGAAATCTTATCAATTCTAGCCAAAAAATCTAATGAATCCCTACACAAATTAGTCTCATCCTGCAAATATTCCTTCAGCTTCCTATCCAAATATTTTGTACAAGCTGAGGTAATGGAATTCCTTTCATCAACGATGGGCTTAAGTGGTGGATCATAAATATTCCTGTGAATCTTAAGAACTCCAAAAAATACCGGGACTAAAGGAAGAGTTAAATTTAAATAATTATACAGTTCAAAACTTATGCTTCCATCAATAAATAAATCATTAATCTGTCCATGAATCCACCTATGTGCCCCCTTCGTCTTATTTAATGAAACCTCCTCATATTTATCAGTCCTAAGGATTTTCAAAGCCATATTATTATAATCTTCCATTCACAGAACTACAACCCCACCCCCCCTTTACCAGGTCTTAAAATCCTGACATGTTGGGATTTCAAAAATCCAATATGTCCCTTTTTTCCTTATTCAAATTATACTGAATAGAACGCTTCCTATTAGCATTAAAAATAAATTCTTTAATATCCAGATAACATCTCTTCTCAAAAACGGCCAGAGTAGGATGCAGGGGTGGGTTATAAATATTGGGAAAGTACAGTTTTGTACCTACCATAAATGTACGAGTGTCTTTACTGCTGCAGTCATTACACTTGGGTTATCCTGCCATCAGGCAGTCCTGTAGTCGGCTAGAGTTCCAAAGTCTTGGGCCGGCGTCGGTTGCTATCGCTTCTTCCCGGACGTCAGTGCGCCAGGGGTGTATAAGATACAGCAGACGCCATTTTCTTCAGTTTTTCTTGCCCCAGATGTCAGGTGCTCCTAAATAGGTAGGCAGTACATATTGCTAATAAAGCATACATGAAAAATAAAAGCATAAAGTTTACCTACCAGCAAATACGCCACATAGGGAGTATAGGGTAGAAAAGTGTAGATAAGTCCTAGCCAAGAAAGAGGGGATGGAGGGAGGGTAACCTGGACTGCAGCAGTGAAGACACTCGAACATCTACATTTATGGTAGGTACAAAACTGTACTATGTTCATCGTGTTTCACTGCTGCAGTCATTACACTTGGGTTGAATCCCAAAGCTGAGTCCAGGTGTCTGGGTCTAGAGAGGATTTGGTGTGGCTATGAGGCCCTGCAGCACTGCAGCACTGCAGTGGCAAAGCCTGCTCTGTATCTGGAGTAAAGAGGCAAGTGGTATTGCTTGGTAAAGGTGTGCACTGAACTCCAAGTTGCAGCTTTCAAAATGTCCTTGGTAGGTACTCCTCTAAGATTGGCAGTAGAAGTTGCAGTTGCCCTGGTAGAATGTGGTCTAATGTTAGATGGTACAGGCTTCCCATTGTGTGTGTAGCAGAACCGGATACAGTGTCCTATCCACTTTGAAATGGTCTGCTTTGAAATAGCCTTTCCCTGTGATCTTGCAGCATAGGATACAAACAGTTGCTCAGTTTTCCTGAAAGCTTTTGTTTTGTCCAAGTAGAAGCATAATTGTCTGTGTATGTCCAAAGAAGGTACAGTTTTGTACCTACCATAAATGTAGATGTTCGAGTGTTCACACTGCTGCAGTCATCACACTTGGGTTATCCTGCTGTCAGGCGGTCCCACAGTCGGCCAGAGTTCCAAAGTCTTGGTCTGGCATCGGCTGCTGTCGCTTCTTCCCGGACGTCAGTGCGCCAGAGGCATCCAACGCCATTTTCTTCAGTTTTTCTTGCCCCAGATGTCAGGTGCCCCCAAGTAGGTAGGCAGTACATATTGCTAATAAAACATGTAAAAGGAATAAAAGAAATACCTTCAGTTACAAGCAAATACACCACAAAGGTTGTACAGGATAGAAAAGGTATAGAAACGTTCAGCTAGGTCAGAGGGGATGGAGGGAGGGTAACCTGGACTGCAGCAGTGTGAACACTCGAACATCTACATTTATGGTAGGTACAAAACTGTACTATGTTCATCGTGTTACACTGCTGCAGTCATCACACTTGGGTTGAATCCCAAAGCTAAGGATGGGTGGTGAAACTAAACAGGGTTTGGAGAGGCTAGTAGATCCTGCAGAACTGCAGTGGCAAAGCCAGCTCTGGTTTTAGAGTATAGAGGTAAGTGATAGTGCTTGGTGAAGGTGTGCACTGAACTCCAAGTTGCAGCCTCCAAAACATCCTTGGTTGGTACCCCTCTGAGGAAGGCTGTTGATGTTGCTGTAGCCCTGGTGGAATGGGGCCTAATGTTACCAGGTACAGGTTTCCCATGGTGTGTGTAGCCGAAACGGATACAATGTCCTATCCATTTTGAAATGGTCTGTTTTGAGATAGCCTTTCCTTGTGATCCTGTAGCATAGGATACAAAGAGCTGGTCAGATTTTCTGAAAGCCTTAGTTTTATCCAAGTAGTAACATAATTGCCTGTGAATGTCCAAAGAGTGTAGGAGCCTTTCCCCTTTGTTCTGGGGGTTTGGGTAAAAGGTGGGAAAATGAATGAATTGGTTTAGGGCCACACTGGATACCATCTTTGGCATAAAGGAAGGGTTAGTTCGTAAAGCGACTCTGTCTTGATGAAAAATGATGAAAGGCTCCACTGCCATTAGGGCCTGTAGCTCTGAGACTCTTCGGGCTGAAGTTATTGCTAGCAGCAAGGCAGTTTTCCATGATAGAAACTGTAGATCAGCTGTAAAAGCTGGTTCAAAGGGCGGTAGTGTAGGTTTTTCCAAAACAAAATTGAGATCCCAAGTTGGTGCTCTCCGGGGAGGTCTTATGTTCTTAGCCCCTCTGAGGAACTGTCTTAGTAATGGATGTGAAAATATAGGAGGATCCGTGTTGTATTGAGCTGAAATAGTTGAGGCGTGGATCTTAATAGATGAAAAAGAAAGTCCTTTGTGCAACATCTCAGTTAAATATTGAAGAATCTGAGGAATAATTTGGGACAAGGGGATTTTGGCCTTTAGCCTGGTTCCAGGCGCAGAATCTTTTCCATTTGTCTGAATAGGCTTTCCTGGTGCTGGGCCTCCTGGCTTCCAGAATGACATCCATCACAGCTTTAGAGAGAAGTGATGACTGGTTGTTTAAGTAATTTGCCATGCAGCCAGATTTAAAGTCTTGAGCTAGCTGTGTAGAATCAGATTGTTTTGCCGAGTGAGCAGGTGAGGAATTGGAGGTAAAATCCATGGTGGGCCTTGAGTCATGTTTCTTAGTATTGGATACCAGTGCTGGCGTGGCCAGTCTGGAATAATGAGTATCATTTGTGGCCTCTCTAATCTGGCTTTCAGCAGCACCTTTGCCAGAAGAGGCAGTGGAGGAAAGGCATACACTGTCAATGTTTTCCAACTGAATGAGAGGGCGTCCACTTTCCAAGCTAGTGTGTGGTATGTCCTTGTGCAGAATTTCCGTAGTTGGTAGTTTTGGGGGGAAACAAACAGATCTATGTCTGGGCTCCCCCATTTTTGAGTTATCATTGCGAATACTTGTGGATCTAGTTTCCACTCGTGAGGATCTATGATGTTTCTGCTTAGATAGTCTGCCAATGCGTTTTTCTTTCCTGGCAGGAATTGTGCTTGTAGTTGAACTTGATAGGTCAGTGCTGTGTTCCACAAGGTCATTGCTTGCCTGCATAGGGGGTAGGAATGTGTGCCCCCTTGCTTGTTTATGTACCACATCACTGTGGTGTTGTCCGTCTTTATTAGGAGTTGCCCTGGATGTAGGAGGTCCTTGAAAGCTGTTAGGGCATTTTGTACAGCTAGCATCTCTTTTTGACTGATATGTAGATGCCTTTGATCTGCAGATCATTTGCCCTGAATACATTGTCCTGCCATGTGTGCTCCCCAGGCATAATCCGATGCATCTGTTATAGTTTGCCTGGCTGGGGGTAAGGCAAAAGGCTGACCCTTGTTGAGGTGACATGCCTGAGCCCACCATAGAAACTCCTGTTGAAGGCAGGGAATGAGTGGAATAAGAAGTTATGTACTCACCATAACGTTCCATCTGAGTAGGTGGCTACATTTGTCTGCAACCTTTGGGTCTTGGATCCGATATCGGATCAGAGCCGGCAACTTATTATACAGCTATGGATCCGAGCTCCTAGCTCCTCCCCTCACCCATAATCCCCTGCCAACCCCAAATGACCTCAAATCAAGTTTGCCCTCCTACATATACCTGGAAAGGTATCCCATCAGGAAAAAGCAGGATAATACAAACAAAACTAACTCTTCTGAAGGCTGGGGGGATGGTTTCAGACAAATGTAGCCACCTACTCAGATGGAACGTTATGGTGAGTAAATAACTTCTTAATCTGGAGTAGGGACTTCATTTGTCAACAACCTTTGGGACAAAGTACCCAGCTACCTGAATCTTGGGCGGCCATCATGGAAGGATGTTCCGGAGCACCGCGGAGCCAAAGGATGCTCTCCCTCTGGAAATGACGTCCAGTTTGTAGTGGTTGATAAAGGTATGAGATGAGGCCCAAGTGGCTGCCGAGCAAATATCATCCAAAGGAACTCTAGATCTAAAGGCAGCAGATGTAGATATGGAGCGAGTGGAATGTGCACGGACTCCCTGAGGTGCGGGCCTTCCAGAAGTTTCATAAGCTAAAAGAATACATTGGAAAATCCAGCGTGATAAGGTGACCTTCGAAACGGCTTTACCCAAACTGAATTTGGCAAAGGAAATGAACAGCTGATCAGATTGTCTGTGACCAGCAGTCCTATGAATACAGAAATACAGCTGCCTGTGCACATCTAAAGAATGCAGCTTGTACTCTCCTTTATTTTGATAATTAGGAAAGAAAAGTGGTAGGTTGATGGACTGATTGATATTGGTTTCTGAGGCTACCTTGGGTAGGAAGGAGGGACTGGTCCTGAGGTACACTCTATCCTGATGAAAAACCAAGTAAGGGGGTTTCACGGAAAGAGCTTGAAGTTCCAAAACTCTTTTTGCTGAAGTGATGGCTACCAGGAATGCTGTTTTCCAAGACAGATATTTAAGTTCGGCCAAGGCAGCTGGTTCAAAGGGAGAAGTCAAGGCTTGAAGAACTAGTGATAGATCCCAAGGGGGTACGGCTTCTTTGATAGGGGACCTGAGCAGAAAAGTACCCTTGAGGAAGGTTTTACATAGTTTAGCTGACATCAAAGGACCTGTCTCATGTCCCACATGGTAATGGGAGATGGCTGCCAATTGTACCTTGACTGTCGAACAGCTAGCCCCTTGCTGAAACAGTCTGGTGAGGAAGTCCAACACGGACGTTAACGGAGCAGTGAAGGGGTCCAAATTATGATGTTCCACCCAGACGGAAAAGCACCTCCATTTACTGCGGTAAACTTTCCTGGTGGAAGGTTTATGCGCTGCCACCAAGATGGCTTTGACTGGTGAAGAGATGCCGGGAGTCCTGACTAAGAGTGGAACTGGAGCAGCCAAGCTGTCAGCTTCAGGTTGTCCAGATTCGGGGTTGGTAAGCCTGATGGATGGGATATTAGATCCAGGCTGGGATCCAGAATCCAGGGAGGATTCACCAAGTGAGACCACAGGTAAGGAAACCAAGTTTGCCGAGGCCAGAATGGGGCAATGAGGATCATTCTGCTCCCCAACCGAGAGGCTTTCTGTAAGAGTTTTAGCATCACGGGTAGAGGAGGATAGGCATAAAGTAGACCGGGCGGCCAAGCATGCACTAGACCGTCTCTCGGGGCTTCCCCTGGTGGGGGAATCAGAGCAAAGAAGCTGTCACATTTCGTATTTGAGGGAGAGGCAAAGAGATCGCAGCAGGGTTGCCCCCATTTTGCAAATATCCGCTTCGCTACTCGGGAGTTGAGAGACCACTCGTAAGGGGAAAGAATGGTGCGGCTGAGTTTGCCCGCCAGAATGTTGGCCCGTCCCGGAATGTGCATTGTGATCAGAAAGCGGTTGGTGGAGATCGCCCATTCCCACACCCTCATGGCCTCTCGGCAGAGAGGGTAAGACCTGGTTCCCCCCTGTTTGTTGATGTACCAGACAACTAACATGTTGTCCGCCTGTATCGCAATAGTTCCTACGGGGAGAAGGTTCTGAAGTGCTTGCAATGCTAACAGCACCGCCCTCATCTCCAGAACATTGATATGCAGGGAGGTCTCTCTGTTGTTCCACGTGCCTTGGACTGTTCTGCCTGAGCAATGCCCCCCCCCACCCGAGGTGAGAAGCGTCTGTGGTCACCATGATGAGAGGAGGTGGAGCGCAGAAGAGTCGGCCTGTATGGAGGTCTGAGGACTGGATCCACCATAACAGGGCCCTCCTGCAAGCTTTGCTGACAGAGATAGGGTGATTGAGGGGAAGAAGCTGAAAGGACCATTGTACTTGGAGGGTCCACTGTAGTACCCTCATATTTAGACGAGCGCATGGAAGAAGCAAAATTGCCGCTGCCATGGAGCCCAGCGCCCTCAGGACCAATTCCGCCGGTGGAGCTTCTGATTGGAGGATGGCCCGCACATGAAGTCTCAGATTCTGTAGTCGTTCTGAAGTGAGGTAGGCTCGCAGACTTCTCGTATCCAATCTGGCCCCTATGAACTCTATCACTTGTGTCGGAGCAAGGGAGGATTTGTCCGTATTGATCATGATGCCTAACTGGGGGGCTAGGCGGAGAAAAAAAGTCTCTGGCTAAGCAGAGTAGATGCCTTGTTGGGGCGGTCAGGAGCCAGTCGTCCAGGTACGGGAAGACCTGCATTCCCTGGAGTCTCAGGTGGGCCGCTATCACTGCTAAAACTTTGGTGAACACCCTGGGGGCTGTGGTGAGGCCAAAGGGAAGGACCCTGAACTGATGGTGGCTGGCTCTCAACCGGAAGTGGAGAAACCTCCTGGATCGTCTGTCCATTAAAATGTGGTAGTACACATCCTTGAGGTCTATTGAGCACATCCAGTCGTTCTCCCGCAAGAGGGGGAGAATGGATTGAAGAGTGACCATTCGGAATTTTTCCTTGGTTACTGACAGGTTCAAGAGGGAAAGATCTAGAATTGGTCTCAAGTCCCCCGTCTTTTTTGGGCACCAGAAAGAACCTGGAGTAAAACCCTAATCCGAGCTGGTCTGGGGGGACGGGTTGGATGGCTCTTTTTTCTAGCAGCTGCTGGATTTCAGCGGCTGCAGCCTCCCTCTGACCGGGTGGTACATCGGGGAGGTTCCTGAGTCTGGGGAAATGTTGCATTGGGATTTTGTAACCTCTGGATATGATCCGAAGCACCCAGCTGTCTAACTTGATGGACTCCCATGCCGCCAGATGCCTCGGGAAGTGCCCCTCGACTGCCTCCAGAGTGGACCAGTCGGGCAACCCTTCAGGGTTGTTGCGTGGGCCAATCAGAGAAAGATTCTCTGTACCCAAAGTTTCTTGGGGCCCCTCTGCCTCTAGGGCGGCGTCCTCCCTGTCCTCCTCTGCCACGGAAGGACTGGTTGTCCAGAGCAGGTTGGGAATGTTGCGATTTCTGGAACCACATCTTCTTCTGTCCCTTTTGGTTCTTGGAGAAGGACCTCTGGGGAGCAGAGAAGCGGACTCAGACAGCAGACAACGTCTTCCCGTCCTTCTCGCTCTGGACAGGTGTCTCGCGAACGGTCTTGCCAAACAAGGCAGAACCATCAAAGGGGGTATTCGCAAAGGACGCCTTAAAGGGCTCCGCGAAGTCGCACTGTCGGAACCAGGCCTGGCGTCTCATAATTAGGCCTGCTCCGCTAGCTCTAGTGGCTCCCTCAGTGCCGTGGGACAACAGCCGCATAGAGGTATTGGAAATAGATCTTAGAGTGGCCATACGAGTGGAGTACAACTGCTTGTCCTCCGCCGACATGGACACTGGAGGGGAAGCAGCGTATTCTTTAATAAGATCTCGCTGCAACCTGATGACATGTGCCATGTAGTTCAGGGACCTTACTGAGAAGGTCGCTGAACTAAATACCCGCTTCCCAAGGCGTTCCATCGAGCGGGAATCCTTGCTCGGTGGATGGACCAAGGGGCTCTCCTGAGCTAGTTCCCTCTTAGTGGCTGCCACCATCAACATGGCATCTACGGAGGGACCCTTGCTCCAGTGGGACCGGTCTGCGGGGGGGCTCAAAATCCTATCTGGGCGTTTAGGGACTGGCTCCACAGTGTCCGGCTCCTTCCATGCCCTGGTGGTAATAAGGTCCACCAGGGGGTCGGCCGGAGGGGACACCCAAGAGGTAGACGGGCCTGCTTCGAATGCCTCTAGAAACACGGACTTGTAGGAGGAAGCCTTGGGGGCAGACCACCCCCCCCTGATCCTGAGCATTTCCATGATGTCAGGGGGTGACCTTGGGGAGCCTTCCCCTTCATCCAAGTCAGTGTCCTCTGTTAAGGACTCGGGGGAGTCCACGTGCCTCCTCTTACACTTATGCTTGTGAGGCACTTCCTTGGGGGGGCTGTCCGAGGAGGTCTCACCAGCAATATCCTGTTCCAATGGAACAACCTGGGACATCGAAGCAAGCTGTCCCTGCAGCCAGGTGATGGAAGCCTGACCCAGCAGAGAGGGAGTGCAGGGTGGAGCCGAGAAGGGAAACCTAACACACACACACACACACACACACACACACACACACACACACACACACACACACACACACACACACACACACACACACACACACACACTGTTTAAACAATGAAAAATTACACTAATTTGACCAGAACAAAGTCACTTATCTGAAAAATGCCAGGAGCTCAATATCCAGCTGTCACACCTAAGAGTGGCAAACTAGATCTGGGGTCCTTTGGGGTTGGCAGGGGATTATGGGTGAGGGGAGGAGCTAGGAGCTTGGATCCATAGCTGTAAAATAAGTTGCCGGCTCGGATCCGATATCGGATCCAAGACCCAAAGGTTGCTGACAAATGAAGTCCCTACTCCAGATTTATTGTTTCCAAGCTGTGGATGTGTTGAGCCCATACACTTTTCAGGTACCATTGTAATTTCCTCATATGCAGTTTTGCAAATGGTATTAGTAGTATACAAGATGCCATGAATCCCAAGGCCTGCAGAATTTTTCTTGCAGGTAGTTGGGTCTCTGTTGCCATCATTTTGAAGTATTGAGTCAGTTGTCCTTGCTTGCCTGGCGTGAGATAAGCCATATGGGCTGTTGTATTTAAGCTGGCACCCAGGAATATTATGTCTTGTGAGGGCACTAGTTGTGACTTCTTTTCGTTTACTGTGTACCCTAGGCAACTTAATAGGTTTTTGACAAACGCCAGATGCTTTAAAAGAATGTCCTTGTTTTCTGTTTGAATAAGGCAGTCGTCCAGGTATGGATATATTTGAAGTCCTCTTTGTCTGCAGTATGCAATTACTGGTGCCAGGCATTTTGTGAAGACCCTGGGCGCAGTAGATAAGCCAAAGGGCAGTGCAGAGAATTGGTAATGTTTTGAACCTGCTAAAAATCGGAGGTATCTTCTGCAATTCTGTCTGATTGGGACATGCAGGTATGCCTCCTTGAGGTCCAACGTTACTAGCCAAGCCTTCTTGCCCAGCATGGGAAGAAGTCGCTGTAGTGTTAGCATCTTGAACTTGGGTACTTCCAGATATGTGTTTAGAATTGAGAGGTCCATCCTTTCAGGGAACTAGAAAGAGTCTTGAGTAAAATCCTTGTCCTTGCTCTTGTGTTGGGACCTTTTGAATAGCTCTCATGTCCATGATAGCTGAAATTTGCTTTTGAGCCTCTGCCCATTGATTTGGTGGCAGGTTTGGCATTCCTTTTATCCTTGGTAAAGTGTGGAAGTGGAATCTGTATCCTTGAGATACAATATTTAGGACCCATTTGTCTTTTGTGATGCTGTGCCAGTTGTCTGCAAAAAGTGCTAGTTTTCCTCCCAAGGGAGCTGCCAAGAGGGATTTGCTTGGCAGTCTGAGGGGTAAGTCATTGTGTTTGTCTTCTGAAAGTTTGAGACCTGTTTTCTCCTCCTTTTTGGGTTGTGGCACCCCATTGCCGAGGCTTTTAAGAGCCTTGAGACTGACCTCTGCCCCTTGGGCATCTGTATTTGCCTCTCTGTTGTCTGGCAGAATTTGGAAAGGACCAGTTTTTGGTTGGCCAATTTCTGCTGAAACAAGGGGGTTGAACCTGTAAAAAATCCTTGACCGTCTGCATAGATTTTGCCTTATCCTCCATTTTCTTTAAAACCTCTTCTGCTTTTACACCAAATAAAACATCCTACTGTAAAGGTGCATCCAATAACTTTACTTTAACATGGTCAGGGAAAGTTTGTTCTTTTAACCAAGCATGTCTACGTATGACAGACCCTGTCACTGCTGCTCTACAAGAAGCTTCCAATGAATCAAATCCACATTGCAAAGTATGTTTTCCCACTTGTACAGCTGCATGCAACAAATCTTGCATTTCCTTGTAATCAGGCTGTTCTGTATGTGTGATCATTTTTTGTTTTAATTGAGACATTAAATATTGTTGATATATCTGCATGTGAAACTGGCAATTTAAGGCCCTCATAGCTAGAGTAGCCGAGGTATATACTTTCTTTCCCCATCTGTCTAGTGCTCTAGAATCCCTTTCAGAGGGTACAGGATTTTTAGCAATAGAGGCCTTAACCCCTTTGGTACCCTGGAAAATGGTTTCTGGGTCAGCAACAGGGCTTTTATATAGGAATTTGTGAGAGTCAGGGACTCTGTAGTATCTGTCTGGTTTGGCTGGTGCAGGAGATAGTGAATCTGGGTTAAGGCTAGATTCTGAATAAACATCATCCACAATGTCTAACACGGGTGGAATAGCAAGTGGTCTGTGCTGGGGTAGTAAAAGGAACTCTCTGAGCCTTTTCTTAGAATCAGAGTAATCCTGGCCTTCCCAGTGGAAATGTTCCCTCATGGTATGTAAAGTTTCCCCAAAGAGTAGTCTTCTGGGGGAGATGCTGAAGGGATAGACTCTTCTGCATCAGAGTCTTCATAAGGGGGGAAAAAAGAGTATTCCTGTTCCTCAGAAGAATCTGAAGAAATTGAAACCTGGTCAGAGGAAGCGTAGTCCTCCTCCTGTCTTGGCCTTTTAGCAGTAGGGGGATGGGAACCCCTGATAAGGGTAATTATATCTTCAGCCATCTTAAGCATTTGTTTCTTAGGCATGGGGCCTTGTACTGGAGACTGCTGTACAGTCTTCGTTGTTTTTAAAGGGGTTTTCAGCTTTGCATAAGATTTAATAGTGAGTGTAGTCGGTCTGAAGACACCTTCTGCAACTGAAGGCATTTCAACTGCACCGGAATCTCCTTCAGCCATGGAGTCAGAAGGGCCTAAAGGTAAAGGTTGTGGAGGCCTAGCAATCTCCGCTTGGGAATCGAATGCCGGCTGGGGTTCTAAATCAGTGGTCGTCAGGGGCTGCGTAGGCGCCTGAATGAAAACCGGAGAAACGGTGACTGGCCTAGCAGAGGCCTCGGAGTCTGGTTTGGATCTCAGCTGCCTGTCTTTATCTTTGCGTTTTTTATGCATTCCAGTCGTCGGTTGCTCCGACGGCATGGTATAATTAAATTTCCTACCAAAATGTCGGGCGAAATCAAACCGACGTTTAACAGTACGTTTGTTAAACCTAGCACAAAACCGACAACCTGTGACGTCGTGCTCTGGGCCTAGGCATGGAATACATTAAGAATGAAAATCCTTATGAGGTATTTGCTTCCCACAAGAATTACATTATTAACTTTTACTGACATCGGTCTGAGGCAAGAAAAAGTTTGCCCAATGGGGTACTTGGCTTTATTGAAGACTTCGGATCTGAAATCAAATTTGAAATCTCAAGACCGGCACTTGCGAACTGCTTTTGCTTCGGGCACCGCGCGGCAAGAAAGACTGAAGAAAATGGCGTCGGCTGCATCTTGTATACCCCTGGCGCACTGACGTCAGGGAAGAAGTGACAGCAACCGACGCCGGACCACGACTTTGGAACTCTGGCCGACTACGGGACTGCCTGACGGCAGGATAACCCAAGTGTAATGACTGCAGCAGTGAAATACGATGAACATCTGGTTGTCACAATCAAACAACCTAAAATTCATTTTCCTTAAAAACATGTTTAAATCTGTAAAAA
This sequence comes from Protopterus annectens, assembly GCF_019279795.1. Taxonomy (NCBI): domain Eukaryota; kingdom Metazoa; phylum Chordata; order Ceratodontiformes; family Protopteridae; genus Protopterus; species Protopterus annectens. Next base: position 439,301,155 of record NC_056750.1, on the reverse strand, counting down.
TAGTTGGAAGGTATGGGTGGGATGTGGGTACAAAAGTCATCCCTCTAGATAATATGGATACAAGTATTGCGAATGTGTTAACACCTGAATAATTAAACACCTTAAAATCCCCTTTATCATTTAAACCAATAGTTGCATACTCATTACCAACGTCTGGTGTTATTGCCTGTTCTACTATCGGTAACCTCCCCTTCCCTGATAAACATTATGGGGTTGGGCTCCATATTGAGACCTCCGCTGGTTCAACCCTGAGGTTACCCTAAAATTCTTTCCCTGCCACTGCTGTTGAAATGCATTACACCTCCCCATTCCTCCTATTCCTAATCCTCTCTGACCTCCTAGGAAGAGGTAACTGTGGTGGTGGGGGTGCCAAAGCCAGTGGCAGTGCGGGGGGTGGGGGTCGGGCTTGACTCGGTAGAGCTGGATATTCTTCATTGTATGTTCCCACTTCCTCCATGGCCTCCCTCATCCCCCCTGTCTCACACGGCTGGATGTTACCCTGATTATTGCTGTCATTATTAAAAGAACAGGTCCTGTGGACATTCTGCCTATAATGCACAAACTTCGAACCCCAAGCCTGTGAACCTGAAGGGTTAGGATATGAAACACCATTAGGATAATCCACTAAATCCCTATTAAGCTTGCACATTTTTCTTTTTGTAAAAATGTCATATGTGCCTCAACACTTTTAAAAATTCTCAAATGTTCATACAGGAAGATACTATAGTCCACATCCCGTCTAATGTTGTTATCCAAATTAGTCAATTCCACTGCTAGTGTATCAGTGTCCACATAGTTATGTTTAATCAACCATTCTAAAAGTTCACAGCCATGGTGGTTAAATAACTGCAGTAAATCCATATGCAAAGGAGAACGGTCTACTAATTCAGTGGGAAATCGCCATGTTCTTAACCCTTTAGGAACAATTTTGTGTCTTAAACACTCCTTAAAATACTCAATCTCAAGCATGTAGGTAGTAATGGATTTCAACAGCAGTGGCAGGGACAGGATTTTCAGGTATCCTCAGGGTTGAACCAGCGGAGGTCTCAATATGGAGCCAAACCTCAGAATGTTTATCAGGGAAGGGGAGGTTACTAACAGCGAAACAAGCAATAACACTAGATTAGACATGAGTAATGAGAATGCAACTATTGGTTTAAATGATAAAAGGGATCTTAAGGTTTTTAATTATTCAGATGTTAACATGGATACAAGTATAGAGAATGTGTTATCTAGAGGAGTGACTCTCGTAGCCACATCCCAGCCATACCTAAAAACTATTCTTACAGATTTAAAACTATTTTTAAAGAAAATGAATTTTAGATTGTTGTTTGATGGCAATAATGCTGAGAACCAGGAATTTAAAGTTCACAGTATTTATAATCCACTCCTGCCTCCTACTCTGGCCATTTTTGAGAAGAGATGTTATCTGGATATTAAAGAATTTATTTTTAATGCTAATAGGAAGCGTTCTATTCAGTATAATTTGAATAAGGAAGAAAGGGGCATTTTGGAATTTTTGAAATCCAAACATATCAGGATTATGAAACCTGATAAGGGGTGGGGTTGTAGTTATGGGAATTGAAGATTATAATAATATGGCTTTGAAAATCCTTGGGACTGATACATATGAGGAGGTTTCATTAAATGAGATAAATAGGGCACATAGGAGGATTCATGGACAAATTAATAATTTATTTATTGATGGAAGAATACGTTTTGAACTGTATAACTATTTAAATTTAACTCGTCCTTTAGTCCCAGCATTTTTTGGAGTTCCTAAGAGTCGTAAGAACATTTATGATCCATCGCTTAGGCCCATCATTGATGGGAGGAATTCCATTACCTCAGCTTGTGCAAAATATTTGTCTAGGAAGTTGAAGGAATATTTGCAGGAATTCCATTACCTCAGCTTGTGCAAAATATTTGTCTAGGAAGTTGAAGGAATATTTGCAGGATGAGACTAATTTGGGCAGGGATTTATTGGCTAGAACTGATAAGATTTCTTATGCCCCCAATGACATTACGGTTGCTACAGATGTAAAAGACTTGTATAGTGTCACCCCACAGGTTTTAGGCACTGAATAGGTATGTAACTTATTGGTGGAAAAAGGTGTCCCACAGTAAAATATTAATCTTATAGTAGAACGGTTAGAAATAGTTTTAATGAATAATTTTATTATGTTTAATAATAAAGTTTATTTGTAGAAGAAAGGGGTGGTGATGGGTTCCCCATGTGGAGGGGTGTTCACTAATGCTGTTATGGTTCAGTGGGAATGAAAGTTTGTGTTTAACTCTGTATCGGTGGGTTTTTCAGATCTACACAAGGTACCTGGACGACACATGTATTACTTGGAAGGGTACACTGGGTGACCTGGATGGATTTGTGGAATATATTAATAAATTGTACCCAGTTTTTAAAATTTACGGTTGAATCCCAACTTGAAAGTATTTCTTATTTGGATGTATTACTGATAAAGGACATAAGAAGGGGTACATATACATCCTGCATCCATCGTAAAAGTACATACTCTAACAGCTTACTTCATGACTCTAGTTCACATCCCCCCATCAGAAACAGGCAGTGATAAAAGGTCAGCTGATGAGGACAGCCTGTATGGTGACACTGGAAGAGGATTTTTTTATTGGAGTGTGAATTAATGAGGGAGATGTTTGTAAGCAGGAGATATCTTGAGGTGGTGATGGAGGAAATTATTAGTGAGGTAACATCGAAAATGAAGAATGGGTACTTTAATCCAATTTTGGGGGTTACAGCCTGTGGTGTGGACCTACGTGTATGCATGGAGAATAAGGATAACTCCCACCATCATGTCTTGGGTAATGATACATCAATAAGTGGGGTGGATGAATGGCCAGATTCAGAAAGTTATAAAAGCAGTTTTTATTCACCACTTTCTTTCAGAATGGCTTTCAATTGGGTTGGAACTTAATGAAGCACTGGGAGATTTTTTTTTTTTTTTTTTTTAGAGACAACCACTTTCTTAGAGTTAGGCTTAGACCCTGTCTGAAACTGGTTTTCCATAGAGGAAAGAATTTAAAGAATATTCTGGAGATTAGTAGTAATTGTAGGGACAACATCTGATATGTATATAAGGGTATGCAAAAATGTGGGAGATGCTACCAATGCAAAGTTATTGAGGCGCGCATGACTTTCACTACTCGAGGTAAGTCGTACAAAGTGGTGGGTAACTTTAAATTGCGAGTCAAAGAGAGTGGTATATTTCGCCCAGTGTGTGGACTGCCCCTGCTTCTATATTGGAAAAACTAATCATAAGTTAACGGAGAGGGTGTATGAACATGAATTTAGTTTAAGAAACCACACTATGACTAGTGCGTTAGCCAAACAATCAGGATAATCCAGGTCACATTTTTAAGTACATGGTAACTGACCAGGTGAAACCGGACAAATGCAATAACTTGGCCAGGACTTAATATATGTCAGTTACTTGTATACTTAAGTTGAAATCTTTAACAAGATGAAATAGTGGGGAATGAACTATTATTATTATGTTTAAGGATATTTTAAATGATAATACAAATATAAAAATACATGAAAAGGATTATTTGACAGTTGCCTGTTCCGGCTAGTTAGAACTGTGCTAGTCTTAAATTTATTTTATATGAACAAGATGCTGGTTTGTTTGGAATTGTATCCAACAGTCAATATTATTATTGTGTTATTAGGAGGGTAGATGAAGTATAACACTTATTAGCTTGTATATATATTTCAAAAGTGGTTAGTCTATTGTTCCTCTTCTATACAAGTACACTGCTAGTTTTATGCGAGTGAAATACTCCTGTCTTTTTAAAAATGTATGTGGAACCTTGTGTGTGGATTGAATGCTTTAATCCACAACTATACTACATTTGTTTTTTTTCCCTAGCTTTTATATTCAACACACTCCTCTCCTGTTTTCCCTAGGTTTTAAAAGCAAAGTGTCTTCCCTTCAAGACTGCATCTACCTTTACAGATACTGCTCCAACTCCTGGAATTACACCTGTGCTCTATTGTACAGCCAAGTTTACACAAATTATGTTCTAAGCTCATACCACAAATTAGTCTTACTTTGTCTACTGTACAGGATACCTGCATAGCACTGAGACCCCCCTCCCCATACTCACCTGTTTAGAAACCTTGCCTCCGTTTCCCTCTGCCATCTATAAGTTAGTCACTACCCTAGTGTCAAACTCTCTCTTAGTTAGCTATACTATTTTTTCTGTTTGTGGTTTCCTTTTAACTGTTTTTATCTGACTGCAAATACCAGTGTATACCTTGCTATAACATCTCTTCCTTCTCTCTCTACACCTCCCCACGTCTTCTACTTACCTGCTGACTCTGTGTGTGCTCCTTACTGTTTTTCTCCTGGCCTGTTGATTGTTTCTTGTGGTGACTGCAGTTTCCTGACCCATTTCACCCATGCTCACCTACCACCCCCATTCCCACCCCCACGATATAATTTCATTTATACCTAACCACCTAATCCCTTCCACCCCAAACTCCACCCCGTCCAGTTTGCTAAAACATTCTAAACACCTTACCCCTCCCCTAATTATCACTTCACGGTATAGCTTGCTGCAAATCCTCCTCCTTCCTACACATCTCCTCGTCCCCTTACAGGATGTTTCACCTAAATTTTACTTCAACTCTCTTAACAGGTCCAACAACTTTCTTTTCCCAGTCCCTTACCTACTCCTCACTCCATCCCAATCCTACTTTCCCACCTTAGGCCATGGCTATTGCAACGCTCTCTATTCTCCCTTGCCTCCGTTACTTCTCCTTCTCATTCTTACATCTTGTACTACTCCATTACCACCTGTCCATAGAGATCCCACTAATCCCCATACTAACTGATTCTCATTTCTGCAGTACTCCATTACAGTCTCCTCATCTATCTTTTCCATGAACATCCCTCTGCCTAAAATCAAACTTCCTCACCCTCACAATCTAGCATCTAAAACCAAGACTAAGTACTTGACCTATAACCAACTTAAATTCAAACTTTACCACCTTCATGTAGCCCTGCTTCTATCAGGAGACATGCATCCAAATCCTGGGCCCATCCATCACCCCACCATGCATAACTCTACCTCTCCTTACTTAATGAACTCATCCTCTCCAAACAATAATATTTCCTTTTACTCTATGAAAAAGTCCCTTACCACTCTAAAGTTAGTGAACTCTATGCCTGGATAGCCATCCACACCTCTGATGTCATTACCCTAACAGAGACTTGGCTAAAACCCCAAACCTCTGATAAAGACATTCTCCCCTTGGTTATAATATACTCCGCATAGATCGCCAATACAAAAAAGGGGGTGGCGTTGCCATCCTCTACTCCAACCACCTCACTCTTACAAGTATTATGAAAGCGATCCCATCCTTTTCTCCTGCTGAACTACTGGCAGCTAACCTTAAAATGAATTACCACACCACTAGCACAGTAGCAGCCATCTACATTCCTCCAGGAGACAACATTCTCTTCTCAACTTTTCTCAACACATCCCTAATGAAACAATCCTCATCAGGAATGTCAACATTAACTGGTTAACTCTCAGTAATCCAAACTCTAATACTTATATTAATTTATATGGCTTAACACAGCTAATCTCCCAACCTACTCATACAAACTATCACACATCTAGTACTTTTATTAACTGGGTACTTGTTTCTAATCCATCCAAATATCATAACCCTGAAACCCTACCAAACGCCCTGAGCGATCACTCCCCTATAAAAGTGCTTAGGTTCACTCCCCACTTCTCAAAATCTCCTAGATTTATTACTTGTCACAAACACTCTAACCTCCATCCAGAAACCTTTAATGCCCTCCTCTCTAAAATAAACTGAAAATTCCTTACCCAACTCCCACTAGAAGAAGCAGTCCTAGCTTTCAACTCCACCTTCTTTAGCATCTTAGACTCACTTGCTCCTCCTCGCAAAGTCCGAATGAAGTTCAACATGCCTCTGTGGCTTTCAAAAGCCACTCATACCCTTATGATAACTAGAGACAAATTATGGAAAAATGGTCATAAACTAAGCTCCCTGCAGTCGTGCAAAAATATACAGAACTCAGAAATCTGACAATAAAATCACAAACAAAGATGCAAAGGACTTCTATAACACATCTCCCACAGCCCTAAGATTAATCCTAAAAAATTCTGGAAATCTATTAACCAAATATTACAGCCCGGTAATCTTAGCTCCTCCAATCCATGCCCAGACAAGACATCTGAAGAAACTGCCACTATCGTCAATACCTATTTTATCAATTCAATATCTAAGCTACGCAACCCTAACCCACACTCTTCTACTACTAATATCTCCAACTTTTCTGAACCTACTCCTAATACTATCTCAGATACCTTTCTTCCTCAAACCTGTACCTACTAGCTACATCAAAACTCTACTCTCTAAATTAAAACCATGCCCAGTATCAGCTGACAATATTTCTTCCACTTTTCTTCTACTAGCAGCTGACTCTCTTGCTCTCCCTGTATCTATCCTAATTAATTGCTCTATCTCTGAAGCTAAAGTCCCTTCCTTCTGGAAACAATGCTACACTCTACCTATACACAAAGGAGGTAACTCCTATGATATCTCAAACTTTAGACATATCGCTATCCTCTCTCTAAAGTGCTAGAAAAATTTATTTATAAACAAGTTATGCGGTATCTAATACAGGAAAATCTGCTTACACCCACTCAACATGGCTTCAGACCCAAACATAGCACCACTACAGCTCTATTATCCTTCCTCAACACTGTCTCTATAGCCATGGACGACCATTTTCTTGCCTATTCTTGGACCTCTCAAAAGCTTTCGACACTGTCTCACACTCTCATCTGCGGCACAAACTGCATAACCTCAACTTCTCCTCTGATACTGTCACATGGTTCTCCAACTACCTCACTGATAGATCTCAAGGAGTGAGATGGCACTCTGCACTCTCCCCTCCTCTCCCTGTAAAAATGGGTGTACCTCAAAGGTCTATCCTAGGGCCTTTACTTTTTAATATCTACTAATCAGCTCTGTACCTCCTGTCCTCAGTCATCTTTAGTGCAATACGCAGATGAGACTACAGGCATCACCACAGCCAACTCTCCCTCTAAGCTCTTCTCAGTTATGCAAGCATCTTTTAACTTAGTCGAAACATGGCTCTCCAACAACCAGCTCATCCTTAACTCTAGAAAAACAAAGCTGTTACTTTTCCAACCTAAAAAACTTCAACAATATTAAACCCTCCTTCTCCATACAGTCTCTTAACACTCCCACTTAGGTAGAATCCAGCACTAAGCTCTTGGGCGTAACCATCGACGATCAGCTTAAATTTGACTTGCATGTTAATATCTGTATCAAAAAGACAATGAAAACTAGGGCTCCTTTACCATAACAAGAAACTCCTTACCTCTGAAGCCAAGATTACTCTCTTACCTACCTTCTGCTCAGTCTAATGTACAACTCTAATTCTCACAAATCTTAACTCAACACTCCCGACCAAACTCTAATCTACCTACAAGGTAGCTAGATTTGCTGCCCAACAAACCTACAAATCCCATCACTGTCCCTCTCGAAAACACCTAAACTGGCTTGAATTACCCCACCAGCTTCTTCTCTCTCAGCTCCAGATCATCCATTCTACCTTATACCAGCCTTTCTACTGCCCGCCACTATCCCCTCATCTTCCATTATTTTCCCTCCAGACCTCTCCGAGGCTCTAACCAAGACCTACTACAAATCTACAAACCCAAGCCTAAATTAGGACGTAACATGTACAGCTATCACCCCACTATTGCCTGGAATAGGCTCCCACTAGAAATCAGGACCCTTACACATCTTAAACAATTTAAGACAGCCAAAGAACACTTTAAAAGTCACTGGTTCTGCCACTGCACTCTCCCTCCTTAAACTTCCCCTACTTCCCATACCTTAATCTACTTTCTGCCCTTAACTCACTCTTCTCACTAGCTCTCTCTAATCTTCCTTGACTACTCTTTCTACTGTCTTCTAAAACCTATTAAGAAAGAAACATTCTATTGTAACTGCCTTGCCTTCATGCAACTACATTATAAAACTGGGTTTTTGTAACCACTTACCCCATGTATAAAAATAACACATTTCTTTTTATACATCTTGAAAGAGCTTTGCTATACTACTGATTGACACTGTACAAAACATTGTATTTCTACTTAATGCCCTGTAACAATCCTGTAACATTGTTGTTTAATGCGAATTTATAATGAAAACTGTATAATATGTTGGAGCATTTCTCCCCAAGCCTCTGCTGAAAAAATGGCTCTTCAGCTCAGTTGGACAAACCCGGTCAACAAATGTAAAATAAATAAATAAATAAAATTTAAGTTTGGTTTTGTATTTTTTTTTTATTCTGATGACGTTGTGATTGGACAACAAAAGTGCTTAAAGGTGTGTTTTAATATTTAAAATAAACGTGGATTTGTGTTTCGGACAGCCTGTGGCCTTTTATGTTTTTGGAACTTTAGTTTGTGTTTGTTTCCTGACTTTTGAAAGCTTGGTGATGTAGCAGTAGATCCCAGGAGGTAGCAGTTAGGAGCCAATATTCTAGATACGTGACTTGGATCCCCTGCAGTAGCAGGGAAGCTGTTACCACTGCCATAATCTTTGTGAACATCTGGCTGGCTGTGGTGAGCCTGAATGGCAGTGCTCTGAATTGGTAATGATAGACTCCCAGCCGAAAATGGAGAAATCTTCTAGATAGCCTTTGAATATTTATATGGTAGTAGGCAATCTTGAAGACCTAGAGAGCACATCCAAATCATCCTTCCTCAAGAGAGAGGTAATATGGACTGTACCGTGACCATACGGAATTTCATCTGTTTGATAAATTGACTGAGGTGACCGAGGTTCAAAACTGGCCTGAGGTCCCCCATCTTCGCTGGAACTACAAAGAACCTGGAATAGACTCTGGATTCTAACTGGTCTGGGGGGGGGGGGTACCTGTTGGAGGGCTCATTTCTAGTAACTTTGAAACTTGTGTTGCTGCAGATTCTAACTGTTCTGGTGGAGTATCGGGAATCTTTAATGTCTTCTTTGGTGGATAAAAAAGGATACAGTATAGCGTCTAGTGATTATCCTGAACACCCACCAATTAGAAGCAATAATTTGCCAGGCTTGTGGGTGTAAGGTTAAGTATCCCCCCAAATGCCTTCAGAGTGCAGCAGCCAGGTAACCTTTCAGATGCACTGATTTTCTCAGTGAAAGGACCACAGAAACCCAGACTATGTGGTTCATCTCTGCCTCTTGGGTAACATCCATTTGGATTGCCTCCCTCTATGCCTCGGGAGGGGGTCTGTTCCCAAGAGTGTCATAATGAATACCCTGCAATTTCCTTAACCACATTTTCCTACCTCCCCTTCGACTCCTGGAATGGGATCTTTGCAGAATGAAGAAACAGATTCCAATGTTACATGGGGTCTTATGGTCTTGTTCACTCCTGGGAAGTAGCGCTTTAATCTTGGGTCCAAAAAGTATGGAGCCATCTAAAGGGACATTAATAAAGGATGTCTTGAAGCTTTATGCAAAATTGCATAGCTGCATCCAGGTATGACAAAGCATGGAAATGCCTGTACCCGCACCTCTTGCTTTGCCATCTGCTGCATTGGATAGCAGGCACATGACTACACTAGAAGTAAACTGAAGGGCAGACATTTGGGTGTCTGCTGTATTTTTGGACATCTGAGGGCAAGTCAGCTGAAAGAAACTTGAACATCTCATCGATCAAGTCCCTCTGGAAACATGACAGTTGAGCAAGGTAATTTAGCTCCCAAAGGTTGCTGAAGCCTAAGTCCATTTTTTTAAACTGTCCAAAGCCCTTGAATCTTTGTTAGGGGGGATGGACAGAAGAACTCACCACAGAAGGTTCTTTCTTAGTGGCTACTGCTACCACCATGGCATCTACTGAGGGTCCTTTTAACTAGTGCTTTCAATCTTTCGGAGCTACTAGAATTCTGGGTTTTTTGGAATTGGTTCTGTAGTATCAGGGACCTTCCATGCCCTTTATAAGATCTCTAAGTGCATCTGGCAGGGGAACCACCTGGACACACATAAATCGGATCCAAAATCTAAATATGATGTCTTCCGGGGGGGACTAGGGGAGCTTTCTCCCTCATCTATATCCTTAGTGAATGACTCAGGAGAGGAGTCTGTGCGCTTCTGTTTGCAGGTCTGCTTCCTTGGGGCATATCTCTGGGGTTCTAGTGAAGACAAACTGGAATCGGACTAGCAGCTCTAGTGAACAGTCTTGAATCTTATGGGTTCTTACTGCCCCTGAAAAACAGAAATGAGAGGCATAGGTAAGAGGTTCCATTGAATGTCAGGAAGGACCTGAACTCTGTGCATGCACATGCCTTCTTGGACCAGCTAAAGCCCTATCCATAGCTTCAAAAGCAGTTGCTGCAACTGGAGCTGAGGAAGCACTTCCGCCTTCAACTGGCCTGGGAAGCCTCCCCACTCCAACACTGATTGGCTCCAATGAGGACCTCAGACCTGAGCTGTCAAGCACAGAGGCACTTAGGGATAGAATTGGCTCTGAAAATTTAGGGGTCGATTCCACTGCCTCCTTGTTGGATCTGTGTTCTCAAAAATTTCCTCAGCATTTGGTAGACATCCATTTCCACGACATTGGTGGACTGTGCCAACCTAGACAATGATTTTATTGATGAGGGTCTAGAAGGTTGTTTATTTTGGAGGCTCGGTGAATGAAACAGGGCTCACCGGTTAAAGAGAAGTAGCAGCTTTAGGGGAGGGAGTTCGAAGCAGACAGAAGTAGATCTGACTGACTTGAAGTTTTACATATCAGAACCAATAAACTGGATGGATCTGGGAACGTTTTTATTGACTTAAGTATTTTCTCTTCTGATTTCTTATCATTAGTCCTTTTCTTTAAAGATTTCTCTCTACATTTGTCTTTAGACTTGTCATTTTCTTTCTCGTTCCTCTTCTTAGCACTGGGAGAATCAGATAGAGGTCTTGCTTCTGTAGTGTGCTCTCTGAGTTGGTATATTTGATCAGCAGGGGGTGTGGGGGTGCTGGGGACCTTACCCCCCCCCCCAATGTAAAAAAAAAAATTGTTTTTATTTTTTTATTTTCAAAGTTTCAAAACTTCAGTCACATGGTTTGGTCGTTTGATGTTCACAGTTTTGAAACTTCCATAACCTGGTATACATTGACACATACATGGGTCTAACTTCAGAATATCGAAATCCCATATAAGCGAATCCAGTTTCATTGAGACGTTTATCACATCTTCAGTTAAGCTAAACCTTAAACCAGTGAAAATGTCAACCGGGAAACTAACCAGCTGGCCACCAGAACAGCAAACACAAAACAAAGCGATTAAAGCCCACCAAAGTGGGGGGCTTTGCCCACCATACCCACACGTGTGGGACTGTGCCCTCTACACCCCCCCCAACTATCGCACTATAGTGGGGGAAAGGGCAAATACCTCCAGGGTATTCTCAGGTAGACCCATAAACATAAAGCGAGAGAGAGAGGGAGACAGCAACCACAATCTAAATGAATTGTTACAGAAATAAAACTGTCGTATTAATTAGCTGCAAGACACAAACGCACACAAATATATCTATGAGCCTACGTTATTAAAGAAACACTAGAAGTATCTAGAAAGTTCACACTACAGAGTACAAAATAGCTTAACGCTACTAATATTTTACCCAAATCTAACCTAACAGGATTCTATGCTATAAAGACACTACTTTATATCTAAAGGGATGAGTCTAAAAATAAATTATTAAAAACTTTCACTTATGACAGAAATATGACAGCTCCCGGATAACATGTCTTGATGAAAAAGGCAGTAAATGAGATATAGGGTATTTTACACAGGAGGAGGGAATTATGGGTAAGGGAGGAGTCACAGTCTCAGATCCAAAGCTATGGAAGAAGGTGCAGAGGTCGGATCAGACAAACCAAATGTTGAATTGGATGAAAATAGACAACATCAAATCATTTGTAATTATAGCTTAAAACAGAGAATGGCCTAGAAAACGCTGGTACATTTGGGTCCTTCCCATCCTTATGCATTACTGAGCTCACTGCTTCATTCCAGGAATCTGGGACAGTTCCTTTTTCCTAAATACTAAACAGCCATACCTACTTTCTACCTCTATTCTGAATCACCCAATGCTCTACTGGCAACCTATGACCACCTGGTGATTTCCCTTTAACCATTTCCTCAGTGCCTTGACCACCACCTCCACTTTAAATTGCTCTCTCAACTCCTCCACTTGTTATTTTTCCAGTTGCTTCAGTTCTGACGACTCCCATGTCTGTTCTTCTTCTATCTCACTGCTTTCCTCTTCCTCCTTTTTATAGCTATTGGTAATATTCTCTAAACCTCTGTAGTAGTTTCTTCAATTTAATCCTTTTACACTCTCCTACCTTTCCCTGTAGTTCATATATCCCTCTACTTCCTATTGTTTTAATATCACTGCCAGTGGTTTCATTTTGCCCTGGGAGTTAAAGTATAACCTATTCTATTCCATACCTTTTCATCCTCCCATCCTTGCTTTTTCTCTTCATCACTCTCTCCCTTTCCTGTCTAATTTGATTGCCCAGTCTTTTTCCATTTTATCTATTAGTTCTTTTCTAATGTTTTCTATTTTTTTTCTTCGCTCTTTCCCTATCCACCTGAGTCTCTCTCTCCCTTTTTTCTTTATCCTGTCCCACTCTTCAGGTGTGTCTCGGCTGTGCTTTCCATAACTTCTCTATCTTTGCAAAGTTTCAGGACTCTTTCTCATCTTCTATTAAATATGGTGACACCCTCCAATGTCTTTCTAGTGCATACTCTTTCTTTCCCTCTACGTTAAACCCTATTATAGCATGAACTGAATATGCAGCAGGTTCTGTCTTTACCTCCTTTACTAATAGAAGACGTTCTTTAGTGATACAAGTTGCATCGGTTCTTGGCCACCTTTTATGCCTTGCAAAATAAAAGTGTGTATGGACTTTCTCTAATGTCCCTTGTTCCGTGCATATTCTTATCCCACTGACTGTGCATATTCTCATCCCACTGACTGTACAAACTCTTTCAGAAATCTTCTTGCCCTCAGTCCCCTTCCATGGCTTCCCTCCTAGTAATGATATTCTATCCCCCTAAGTAAATTGCTACACCTTCTTGGACCCTTATTATCTCTCCTAATATATTCTTCAATTCTTCTATCTGAACTTTAGGAGGAATATAAAATGCCACTATTGTGATTTTTATCCCTTCTATACATTTCTTTATCTCTGGATATACTCTCTTATTTTTGAGTCTACCTTCTACTTGCAGTGAGTCCATCTTCTTCAAAAGAACAGCCGCTTTTCTGTTTTTTATTCCCCCAAAACAAGCTTGCCACCAAACTGTAGCCTCCCTCCATGTACATTTTTGTTCCTCTAATTTTAAGTGTGGCTCCCGAATTTTAAAAATCTGCACTCGAGTTCTCCTCATGTGCTAAAATTCTTTCCCTTTTTACTTTATTTCTCAGACTATTCACATTCCATTCTTTAATGTCTATCATTGGTTCCCCTCTCATCTTTATCTTTTCTGTTTCCTCCCACCTTACTTCCCTTTGCCAGTTCCTTCATTTCATTCTTCTCTCTATGGCCTATATATTATTTTTGTGCTTATGAACTCATTACTTTTTCTGGTTCATTCCTCTTTTCTAATACCTCTTCCCTTATAACTATATACACCTGTGGTGTACTCTTACACACGTTTTTTTCTTGGAGAAACCTTCCAGTCCTTGAACAACGGTGCCTGTATGTTTATAGGGTTGCCACCTTTTCAAATGCCCAAAGTGGGACATTTTTTGTAGAAATGTGAGATTTTGCAGGACAAAACATACCCGCAGCTAGTGCAAGGGACAGAACTTCACTTTTTTGCTAAAAGAAAAGCTTATTTTTGTAGCATTTGCATTGCTTATGCTTTTTCATATAATATTTGTGTTTCTGATAAAAAATAACTTGTTTTATGCAACTATAAAGAAAACTTAAGAACTATATTTTGTCTTAAAATCTCAGGACAATTGCCATTTTTTAGTTTTTTTTGCAGGACACAACTGCCAAAACTGGGACTGTCCCTCGCAAAGAGGGACAGGTGGTAACCCTTGGCTGTTATTTGATAATTAGCTAGGTTAACAGAGTGCCTTGGATTCTCCCCTGCTACTTTAAATTCGAATTGATGGTTTCCCTCCCTTCCCCCACCCCCTTAATGATTGCTCAGGTACAACACACCAAAGGTTTTAAAAACCTTGGATGCCATATTTGCACTAATTGCAGCTGAAAGCCCTCCAGGTGTAGCATCTCTAGTAAGTGTCCCTGGACTAGCTGATAGAACTTAGTAAAATAATAAAAAAAAAAATCTACCTGGAAGGTGTATCCCCGCTCCGTTCACTTCACTCAACTCCCACCCCCATTCCTACCCCCCCATATCATTACCTTTATACCTATCCATACAACCACACTCCCTCCCAAATCCCCCACCCCTCTACTTCCTGTTCTCATACTACCTCCCTTCTTTGCTCCTCCCCACACTTACCTACTATCCACTATCAAAGACTACTATACTTACTCCCACCCCTTCCTCTCATCCTCTGTTCTACATCCCATAAAGTAACATCTCTTATAACTCAAACTATAATCTTACCTTCTCTACTCCTTATACTCTATCACCTCACCTCCTATCACTCACAATTACCTGCTTCATATTTCCATCCCTCAAAAGTACAGTTGTGTACCTACCATAAATGTAGATGTTCGAGTGTATCCACTGTTGCAGTCATTACACTTGGGTTATCCTGCTGGCAGGTGACCCGCAGTCGGCCCGAGTTCCAAAGTCTTGGTCCGGCGTCGGTTACTGTCGCCTCTTCCCTGACATCAGTGCGCCAGGGGTATAAAATGTTGCAACCGATGCCATTTTCTTCAGTATTCTTGCCCCAGATGTCAGGTGCTCCCAGATTGGCATATTTTTATCTTTTCAGCCTTCCTAACAACTATACATATATTACTATAAACATTTCCTTCATCTACAAGCAAATACACCACATAGGTTGTATAGAGTTGAGCAGTACAGAACAGTCCCAGCAAAGAGGGGGATGGTGGGTGGGTAACCTGGACTGCAACAGTGAATACACTCTAACATCTACATTTATGGTAGGTACTATGTTCATCGTGTTTCACTGTTGCAGTCATTACACTTGGGTAGAATCCCAAAGCTGAGGTTGGGTGGCTGGGTCTAGATTGGATTTGGCGAGGCTAACAAGCCCTGCAGAACTGCAGTGGCAAAGCCTGCTCTGGATTTGGAGTAGAGAGGTAGGTGGTAGTGCTTGGTAAAAGTGTGCACTGAGCTCCAGGTTGCAGCTTCTAATATGTCTTTGGTTGGTACCCCTCTGAGGAAAGCTGCTGAAGTGGCTGCTGCTCTGGTAGAATGAGGCCTAATGCCCTTAGGCACAGATTTGCCATGTTGTGCATAACAGAAGTGGACACAGTGTCCTATCCATTTGGAGACTGTCTGCTTTGTAATAGGCTTTCCTTGTGATCCTGCAGAATATGCTACAAAGAGTTGCTCAGTTTTTCTGAAAGCTTTTGTTTTGTCCAAGTAAAATCGTAGCTGCCTGTGTATATCCAAAGCATGCAGAAGTTCTTCCCCTTTATTCTGGGGATTTGGGTAGAAAGTAGGTAAATGAATAGTTTGGTTTAAGGCCACATTGTAGACCACTTTTGGCATGAATGCTGGATTCGTCCTTAGAGAAACCCTGTCCTGGTGAAAAATGAGGAAAGGTTCCACAGCCATCAATGCCTGTAATTCTGAGACTCTTCTTGCTGAAGTTATTGCTAGGAGCAGAGCAGTTTTCCATGACAAGAATTTTAGATCAGCTGTGCTGGCTGGTTCAAATGGAGGCAGTGTTAGTTTTTCTAAAACAAAATTGAGGTACCAAGTAGGTACTGGTGCTCTCCTTGGGGGTCTTATATTCTTTGCCCCTCTGAGGTACTGTCGTAGTAGATGATGTGAAAAAATAGGAGGATCCGTATTGTAATGAGCTGAAATGGCAGAGGCATGGATTTTAATAGATGAAAAAGATAAGCCTTTGTCCAACATCTCAGTCAGGTATTGCAAAATCTGAGGTATATTAGGGACCAGTGGGTCGAGCCCTTGTGCCTGGTTCCAAGCACAGAATCTCTTCCATTTTTCTGCATAAGATTTCCTAGTGCTGGGCCTCCTGGCTTCCAAAATTACATCCATAACAGCTTTAGAGAGAGTACTGGTAGGCAAAACTTAAACTCACCACGACTGTTATCAATGAAAGAAAAAAGACTTTATTTTAACAAAGGTAAGCGCTTTCGCGTATCTCCTGATACGCTTCTTCAGACCATGTATACAATGAATGAACTTTCAGAGAATATATAGTGAAGATACATTCAAATTATTCAATTAATTCAACAATAAAACAATCCACCCTTAAAAGGGAAACGCTTCAAGCAACATGACTATGCATGCTAAAAGCTTCATCTGGGCAAAACACTAGGTAATGCAGAACTTTTTCTATTTATAGAAAATATTTTAAAATTTAGAATTTAAATAAAAGCATTAATAAAAAAGTATGTAAGAAACCTCACTGCTTAAAATTAAGGCATATGAAAACTCATATAAAATATGCCTGTGAAATCTTAATGCACGTTAATATACAAACTAAACAGTGCAAAATTCTGCAAAATTCATAGGTTCATGTCCCTGGATAAAAACTTAAATATTTATGCATAATATTCAAACTATTCTATGAACAATCTTATTTACTTTTAAACTATATTGCTATTTGTAGAAACAAAGTAATGTATATGCATAGAATTTATAAAACATTTTCTAATTATAAGGCCTTGTCTACAAGAAAAAAGTAGTACTGTAAATCCATGCTAAAATCAGTTTAAAATCAGGTTCCATGTTATAAATATATATAAATATATATAACAATTAGATAAATGATTAAATAAATAAAAATATATGTATAGATAGATAAATAAGTAAATATGGATAAATGAATATACAACTATTCATCTGCGTGTATTCAAAAAAGATCTTAATGAGACATAGGCATTAAGTCCAGGGGGATAGTGACCTTTTAACCTAAGGATCCATTTTAGTTCCTTCAACTCTAATAAATTCATATAATCACCACCTCTAGTGTTCGGTTCTACTATTTGTAATACTCTAAACACAAAGGTATGACCAGGGAAAAGTTGGATATGCTTTGCTAGAGCATTGAGCTCATTTTTATTTTTGATGTCATATTGATGGTTATAAATGCGATTTTTCAACTTCCTCTTTGTCAGGCCTACGTAGAACACTGAACATTGTTCACAGGTGGCCAGATATATTATGCCTGTGGTATCACAGGTAGCCTGGAATCTAGGTACAAATGTATAGGAAAGATCTGGATGTATGAATTCTTGTTTTTTAGTTAGATACTTACAATAATTGCAATGGTTGCAAGGAAACGTACCAAAATTATTCCTTAAATTATTCCTTAAATGTACTATGTCAAGTCTTCCATTATTTGCCTTATCACATAAAAGTCTTTTTAAATTCTTGTTGTTTCTATAGATAAAGTGAGGGTTCTTACCTACTAAATTCAAAGTGCGGTCATCTATTAATAAAACTTTCCAGTTATTAGCAATACTTTTCTTAATATTTACACTGTCATTGGTGTAAGTAGTCACAAAGCTCATCCTCATATCTGTGCTTTTTTTATTTCCATTTGTATGAGGAGGAAAAAATGAGTGTTTGTATCTAGTTGCAGTTCTGGGTATTTCTGCTCTATCTAAAACTTGCCTTCTGATATTCTTTACTAACTCTTGATCATAACCTCTATCTAAAAATATTTTTTCCATTTTGTCAGCCTCTGTTAATAGATCCATGTTGTTTTTACAAATCTTAGAGAGTCTAATAAACTGACTTTTAACTATCCCACTGAAAACATGACGTGGGTGCATGCTATCATAACGTAAAATTGTGTTTCTCCAACATAATTTTCTATACAATGTTGAAGTCAGTGTACCATCTCTAATATCTAAAGAGACATCTAAAAAACATACAGAGTCAAAAGAAGTTACTGCTGTAAATTTAAGAAAATTTGTCGTGCTTTCAAGATAATTTTTAAATAAACAGAATTCTTCTGTGGAACCATCCCAAACAATTAAAATGTCATCTACAAAACGTTTATAGACTAGAACTTTGCTAAAATAGATGCTTGTGAAAACATATTCCCTTTCCCAGTGATATAAAACTAGGTTTGCGTACGTGTTCGCACAAGGGTGCCCATGGCCACCCCAGATACTTGTAAATATAAGTTGCCTTCAAATGAGAACACATTATTATTTAAAACTAAATCTAATAGATGACGTATTAAAATTTCCTGATTCCTGTCCACAGAAGGAAAAACTTGGAGTACTTCTCTTATTGCTTGTATCCCTTGGTCATTAGGGATAGAAGTAAAAAGACTTTGAATGTCCATAGACACTAATAAATGTTTACCTTTTATAAGATGTGTCTCTAATGTATCTAAAGCTGATAATAGCTGATAGGTGTCTTTAAGGATACTCGGGACCTCATTAACTAAAGGTCTAAGTGTGTCTTCTAAATATATGGAGATATTTTCTGTGACCCACTTTTCACTAGACACAATTGGGCCTAAAGGAGGGAAAGGTACCTTTATGAAGTTTTGGTAAACCCTTGATGATTGGAACAACTGGGCTATCATTAAGTAAAAACTCATAAAGACTAGGTGATAACTGACAGCACATAAGTAGATCATATAAGTCGTCTTTGATGGCATTGATGATTCCTGAGAGCTTTCTTTGATCTATCTTTAAATAAGTCGCATCATAATTTAACATATCTAACATCAGGGTTTGATAATTCTCAGAATCAAACAGAGCAATACCACCGCCCTTGTCTACTGGTCTCAATATAATAGAAGAATCATTAATCAGCTTATTTAAAGACAATCTAATATCTCTAGACATGTTAAAATACAAACATTTTCTTTCACCGCTAAAGAAATATTGATATAAATCTTGTTCGCACATTTTTATAAAGGATTCAACATGTGCTGGCAGTGGAGGTGTATAAGAACTTTTCTTTTTGTGGAAATGCAGACCAGATACATTCTCAGTCTTATGTCTTGAAGCGTCTGTATAAAAATATAGCTTCAGAGCAACTGCTTGCCCAAACAAGCGTAAATCAATACGTATGTCTGATAAAACACTGCCCTGTGAAGGGACAAATGATAGTCCTTTGTTTAACAAGTCTTGATCATTTTTAGAAAGTACATACCTTGACATGTTAAAGAACAATGGTTCTAATGTTTTTGTCTCCTTCTCTGATACGACACGTTTTCTCCCGAAAACTTTCGTTTCCTGGTCTCCCAACTGCCAAGACGTTCGCGCGTTGAAGCTTGCTTCCTTATCGGAAAGGGTAAAAAACGAGTACTGTCCTGGACATTCTGTTTTGGTATGGCACCTAAGTTTTTTTGAAAATCAATAGCTCTGTCCGCTTCTTGATTCGGAAGTGGAGTTGAAGTCGCTGTTGCAGAGACTACCCTTGTTGGTATCTCTGGCGGCGTGGTGAACGCTTCTTCTGTGACATCATCCTGTATCAATGGCATGGGGACTGAACTCAAAGGACCAATAGAAACAGGGGCTGTAAGTGTTGAGTCAAGAGGCGCCAAATTGTGAATTTGGTTGGTAGCTGGTGAGTTAGAGTCAGTGCTCCTGGGCCATACGAAGACTCGCCCAGTAGAAAAATCTCTGAAGTCTCGCTGCAATTTCTTCAGCTTAATTTGTTGTAGTCTAGAGGCATAAGAACTTACTTGATTATAAATGTTATCAAGTTTCTTACAACAAAAATCTTCGCTGAATTTCTCCCTCAGTTCTTTGTTAAGTATATTAACTTGAGATAACAGTTCATTTTCTAGAGGGGTGAAATAATCAATTAGTAATTGCATGTATTTGAAACTGGCTTCAAGGTTAATCTCCTGCCATTTCTTCAGGAGAATGGGGTGAGAATCACCATATGAAGGCATGCATAATATACGCATGCCTCGTGGAACTAACTTAAAATGCAAACACGCTTCCATATGTTTGCGTTGCCACATAAATCGCTGAAGTTTGTACAAGTCATTTTCAAGCATTTTCGTTTTTGTATTAAAAACTTCTAAGTTATCTATAGTGGCATTAGCAGTATCAAAAGTGGAAACATTTAAGTCCAGAGCCAATAAAGGATTAGTTTTACAAACTGTAATAGCAGTCCATTGTTGTTCATTCAGCAGGTTCCTCGGTTCTGGGTTGTAATCCAGTTCCACATTCAGGTTTGCCATGTCGTGTGTAGATGTAGTTCCAATAAAGTTGGAGAAGGAACAAAAAGACGAACCACAGCTACTGAAGAGTTTTCAGTTAAAAACTATGCAAAGTACTGGTAGGCAAAACTTAAACTCACCACGACTGTTATCAATGAAAGAAAAAAGACTTTATTTTAACAAAGGTAAGCGCTTTCGCGTATCTCCTGATACGCTTCTTCAGACTATGTATACAATGAATGAACTTTCAGAGAATATATAGTGAAGATACATTCAAATTATTCAATTAATTCAACAATAAAACAATCAACCCTTAAAAGGGAAACGCTTCAAGCAACATGACTATGCATGCTAAAAGCTTCATCTGGGCAAAACACTAGGTAATGCAGAACTTTTTCTATTTATAGAAAATATTTTAAAATTTAGAATTTAAATAAAAGCATTAATAAAAAAGTATGTAAGAAACCTCACTGCTTAAAATTAAGGCATATGAAAACTCATATAAAATATGCCTGTGAAATCTTAATGCACGTTAATATACAAACTAAACAGTGCAAAATTCTGCAAAATTCATAGGTTCAAGTCCCTGGATAAAAACTTAAATATTTATGCATAATATTCAAACTATTCTATGAATAATCAAGTAAGTTCTTATGCCTCTAGACTACAACAAATTAAGCTGAAGAAATTGCAGCGAGACTTCAGAGATTTTTCTACTGGGCGAGTCTTCGTATGGCCCAGGAGCACTGACTCTAACTCACCAGCTACCAACCAAATTCACAATTTGGCGCCTCTTGACTCAACACTTACAGCCCCTGTTTCTATTGGTCCTTTGAGTTCAGTCCCCATGCCATTGATACAGGATGATGTCACAGAAGAAGCGTTCACCACGCCGCCAGAGATACCAACAAGGGTAGTCTCTGCAACAGCGACTTCAACTCCACTTCCGAATCAAGAAGCGGACAGAGCTATTGATTTTCAAAAAAACTTAGGTGCCATACCAAAACAGAATGTCCAGGACAGTACTCGTTTTTTACCCTTTCCGATAAGGAAGCAAGCTTCAACGCGCGAACGTCTTGGCAGTTGGGAGACCAGGAAACGAAAGTTTTCGGGAGAAAAGGTGTCGTATCAGAGAAGGAGACAAAAACATTAGAACCATTGTTCTTTAACATGTCAAGGTATGTACTTTCTAAAAATGATCAAGACTTGTTAAACAAAGGACCATCATTTGTCCCTTCACAGGGCAGTGTTTTATCAGACATACTTATTGATTTACGCTTGTTTGGGCGAGCAGTTGCTCTGAAGCTATATTTTTATACAGACACTTCAAGACATAAGACTGAGAATGTATCTGGTCTGCATTTCCACAAAAAGAAAAGTTCTTATACACCTCCACTGCCAGCACATGTTGAATCCTTTATAAAAATGTGCGAACAAGATTTATATCAATATTTCTTTAGCGGTGAAAGAAAATGTTTGTATTTTAACATGTCTAGAGATATTAGATTGTCTTTAAATAAGCTGATTAATGATTCTTCTATTATATTGAGACCAGTAGACAAGGGCGGTGGTATTGCTCTGTTTGATTCTGAGAATTATCAAACCCTGATGTTAGATATGTTAAATTATGATGCGACTTATTTAAAGATAGATCAAATAAAGCTCTCAGGAATCATCAATGCCATCAAAGATGACTTATATGATCTACTTATGTGCTGTCAGTTATCACCTAGTCTTTATGAGTTTTTACTTAATGATAGCCCAGTTGTTCCAATCATCAAGGGTTTACCAAAACTTCATAAAGGTACCTTTCCCCCTCCTTTGCGTCCAATTGTGTCTAGTGAAAAGTGGGTCACAGAAAATATCTCCATATATTTAGAAGACACACTTAGACCTTTAGTTAATGAGGTCCAGAGTATCCTTAAAGACACCTATCAGCTATTATCAGCTTTAGATACATTAGAGACACATCTTATAAAAGGTAAACATTTATTAGTGTCTATGGACATTCAAAGTCTTTTTACTTCTATCCCTAATGACCAAGGGATACAAGCAATAAGAGAAGTACTCCAAGTTTTTCCTTCTGTGGACAGGAATCAGGAAATTTTAATATGTCATCTATTAGATTTAGTTTTAAATAATAATGTGTTCTCATTTGAAGACAACTTATATTTACAAGTATCTGGGGTGGCCATGGGCACCTTTGTAACACGCATAAACCTAGTTTTATATCACTGGGAAAGGGAATATGTTTTCACAAGCATCTATTTTAGCAAAGTTCTAGTCTATGAACGTTTTGTAGATGACATTTTAATTGTTTGGGATGGTTCCACAGAAGAATTCTGTTTATTTAAAAATTATCTTGAAAGCACGACAAATTTTCTTAAATTTACAGCAGTAACTTCTTTTGACTCGGTATGTTTTTTAGATGTCTCTTTAGATATTAGAGATGGTACACTGACTTCAACATTGTATAGAAAATTATGTTGGAGAAACACAATTTTACGTTATGATAGCATGCACCCGTCATGTTTTCAGTGGGATAGTTAAAAGTCAGTTTATTAGACTCTCTAAGATTTGTAAAAACAACATGGATCTATTAACAGAGGCTGACAAAATGGAAAAAATATTTTTAGATAGAGGTTATGATCAAGAGTTAGTAAAGAATATCAGAAGGCAAGTTTTAGATAGAGCAGAAATACCCAGAACTGCAACTAGATACAAACACTCATTTTTTCCTCCTCATACAAATGGAAATAAAAAAAGCACAGATATGAGGGTGAGCTTTGTGACTACTTACACCAATGACAGTGTAAATATTAAGAAAATTATTGCTAATAACTGGAAAGTTTTATTAATAGATGACCGCACTTTGAATTTAGTAGGTAAGAACCCTCACTTTATCTATAGAAACAACAAGAATTTAAAAAGACTTTTATGTGATAAGGCAAATAATGGAAGACTTGACATAGTACATTTAAGGAATAATTTTGGTACGTTTCCTTGCAACCATTGCAATTATTGTAAGTATCTAACTAAAAAACAAGAATTCATACATCCAGATCTTTCCTATACATTTGTACCTAGATTCCAGGCTACCTGTGATACCACAGGCATAATATATCTGGCCACCTGTGAACAATGTTCAGTGTTCTACGTAGGCCTGACAAAGAGGAAGTTGAAAAATCGCATTTATAACCATCAATATGACATCAAAAATAAAAATGAGCTTAATGCTCTAGCAAAGCATATCCAACTTTTCCCTGGTCATACCTTTGTGTTTAGAGTATTACAAATAGTAGAACCGAACACTAGAGGTGGTGATTATATGAATTTATTAGAGTTGAAGGAACTAAAATGGATCCTTAGGTTAAAAGGTCACTATCCCCCTGGACTTAATGCCTATGTCTCATTAAGATCTTTTTTGAATACACGCAGATGAATAGTTGTATATTCATTTATCCATATTTACTTATTTATCTATACATATATTTTTATTTATTTAATCATTTATCTAATTGTTAAATATATTTATATATATTTATAACATGGAACCTGATTTTAAACTGATTTTAGCATGGATTTACAGTACTACTTTTTTCTTGTAGACAAGGCCTTATAATTAGAAAATGTTTTATAAATTCTATGCATATACATTACTTTGTTTCTACAAATAGCAATATTGTTTTAAAGTAAATAAGAAGATTGTTCATAGAATAGTTTGAATATTATGCATAAATATTTAAGTATTTATCCAGGGACTTGAACCTATGAATTTTGCAGAATTTTGCACTGTTTAGTTTGTATATTAACGTGCATTAAGATTTCACAGGCATATTTTATATGAGTTTTCATATGCCTTAATTTTAAGCAGTGAGGTTTCTTACATACTTTTTTATTAATGCTTTTATTTAAATTCTAAATTTTAAAATATTTTCTATAAATAGAAAAAGTTCTGCATTACCTAGTGTTTTGCCCAGATGAAGCTTTTAGCATGCATAGTCATGTTGCTTGAAGCGTTTCCCTTTTAAGGGTTGATTGTTTTATTGTTGAATTAATTGAATAATTTGAATGTATCTTCACTATATATTCTCTGAAAGTTCATTCACTGTATACATGGTCTGAAGAAGCGTATCAGGAGATATGCGAAAGCGCTTACCTTTGTTAAAATAAAGTCTTTTTTCTTTCATTGATAACAGTCGTGGTGAGTTTAAGTTTTGCCTACCAGTACTTTGCATAGTTTTTAATTGAAAACTTTTCAGTAGCTGTGGTTCGTCTTTTTGTTCCTTAGCTTTAGAGAGAGGTGCAGTCTGAGTGGCTACATTATCTGCCATGCTGCCAGGTTTAAGGTTCTGAGTTGACTGTGCAGAATCTGATTGTTTTGCTGTGTCAGAAGATGAGGGATTTGAGGTAGAGGCCAAGGTGGGCCTTGGGACAAAGTATTTAGGATCGGGTACCAGTGCTAACGTGGCCAGTCTGGTGCAATCAGGATCATTTTTGGCCTCTCTTGTCTGACTTTTAGAAGCACCTTGGTGAGAAGAGGCATTGGAGGGAAGGCATAGACTGTCAGGTTTTTCCAGCTGAATGATAGAGCATCCACTTTCCATGCTTGAGAGTGATAAGTCCTTGTGCAAAATTTCTGTATTTGGCAATTGTGAGGGGAGGCAAAAAGATCTATATCTGGGTGTCCCCATTCCCATGTTATCATGTTGAACACTTGTGGATTTAGCTTCCATTCATGAGGATCCATGAGATTTCTGCTTAGTTCGTCTGCCAGTGTATTTTTTGTTCCTGGCAGGAATTGTGCTTGCAGATGTACCTGGTAGGTCAGTGCTGTGTTCCACAAAGTCACGGCTTGTCTGCATAGGGGTAGGAATGTGTGCCCCCTTGCTTGTTTATGTACCACATAACTGTGGTGTTGTCCGTCTTTATTAATAGTTGTCCTGGATGTATTAGGTCCTTGAAGGCTGTCAGGGCATTCTGTACAGCTAGCATCTTTTTTTGATTTGATTGATGTGAAGATGCATTTGTTCCTTGGGCCACGTGCCCTGAATACATTTTCCTGCCATATGTGCTCCCCAGGCATAATCAGATGCATCAGTTGTTATTGTCTGCCTGGCTGTAGGTAAGGTGAAAGGCTGTCCCTTGTTGTGGTGACAGGCCTGGGATCACCATCGAAACTCCTGTTGTAGGCAGGGAATCAAGGTTATGATTGTCTCTAGGCTGTGACAATGCTGATTCCAAACACTTTTTAGATACCATTGTAGTTTCCCCATAGGCAGTTTTGCATATGGAATTAGTAGAATGCAGGATGCCATGAAACCCAGGGCCTGCAGACTTTTTTTTACAGGGAGCTGGGTCTTTGCTGCCATCATTTGAAAGTAATGAGTCAGTTGCCTTTGTTTGTCTGGTGTGAGATAAGCCATCTGGGCAGTTGTATTTAAGCTTGCACGCAGGAATATTATCTCTTGAGAGGGCACTAGTTTTGATTTCTTTTCGTTTACTATGTACCCTAGGCAAATTAGCAATATTTTTACAAACGCCAGGTGCTTTAGAAGAATGCCCTTGCTCTCCGCTTGAATAAGGCAGTCGTCCAAGTAGAGATATATTTGAATTCCTTTTTGTCTGCAAAATGCAATTACTGGTGCCAGGCATTTTGTGAAGACCCTGGGCGCAGTAGATAAGCCAAAGGGCAGTGCAGAGAATTAGTAATGCACTGAGCCTGCTATAAATCTGAGGCATCTTCTGCACAACTGTCTGACTGGGACGTGCAGGTATGCCTCCTTGAGATCCAAAGTAACTAGCCAAGCCTCATTGCCCAGCATGGGCAGAAGTTGTTGTAGTGTTAACATTTTGAATTTTGCAACATCCAGGAAAGTATTTAGGATTGACAAGTCCAGTATTGGTCTCCAGGCTTTGTCTTTTCTGGGTACTAAGAAAAGTTTTGAGTAAAATATTTGTCCCTGTTCTTCTTGTGAACTTTTTGAATAGCTCCCATATCCATAAGAGCAGCAATCTGTTTTTGTGTCTCTCCCCATTGGTTTGGTGGCAGGTTTAGCATACCTCTTGGTTTTGGAAGCATGTGGAAGTGGAACCTGTACCCCTGAGAAACTATATTCAGCACCCATTGGTCTTGGTTGATCATATGCCAATTTTTTGAGAAAAGTGCTAGCTTTCCCCCTAGGGGTGCTGTCAACTGGTAAGAGCTTGGCATTTGCAGAGGGAAGTCATTGGGACTGTTTCCTATAAGGTTGTGATTTGTCTTCTCCTCCTTTGGGGGCTGAAGCACCCCATTGTTTAGGTCTGTAGGAACCTTGGGGCTGAGATCTGCCTCTTGGGCGTCTGTATCCGCCTCTTTGTGGCCTGTCTGACACTGGAAAGGACCAATTTTTTGAAGGCCAGTTTCTGCTAAATCTAGGTGGTTGAACCTGTAAGAAATCTTTCACCGTTTGCATTGACTTTGCTTTATCGTCCATTTTCTTTAACACCTCTTCTGCCTTAACACCAAACAAAGTATCATGCTGTAGTGGAGCATCCAATAATTTTACTTTAACATGGTCAGGTAAACTTTGTTCTTTCAACCAAGCACGTCTTCGAATAACTGAGCCTGTAACTGCGGCTCTACAAGAAGCCTCTAATGAATCAAAACCACATTGCAGAGTATGCTTTCCCACTTGTTCAACTGCATGCAATAAATCCTGCATTTCTTTACTATCAGGACTTTCTATATTTGTAACCATTTTCTGCTTTAACAATGACATGAGATACTGTTGATATTTAAGCATGTGAAACTGACAGTTTAAAGCTCTTACAGCTAAAGTAGCAGAAGTGTAAATTTTTTTCCCCCATCTGTCAGGAGCTCTGGAATCCCTGAGGGGACAGGATTTTTGGCAGTGGAAGCTTTAACCCCTTTAGGACCCTGAGAAATTGCTTCTGGGTCTGCAGCGGGGTTTTTGTAAAGAAATTTATGAGAGTCAGGGACCCTGTAGTACCTGTCTGGCTTTATTGGTGCAGGGGGTAACGAATCTGGAGACAGACTGGATTCAGAAAAAAACATCATCTACAATATCAAGCACAGTGGGGATAGCCAGGGGCCTGTGCTGAGGCAAGAAAAGGAAATTTCTGAGCCTTTTCTTGGATTCTGAGTAATCCTGGCTCTCCCAATGGAAATGCTCCCTCATGGTGTGTAGGGTTCCCCGAAAGAATAATCCTCAGGCGGTGAGGCTGAAGGAATGGACTCTTCAGCATCAGAGTCCTCATAAGGAGGGAGAGAATAGCCCTGATCAGAAGAATCAGGGGAAATGGAAACCTGATCAAAGGAATCATAATCAGTGTCTTGCCTAGGCCTTTTGTCAGGAGGGGGATGGGGGCCCCTGATTAAAGTAATAAGGTCTTCGGCCATTTTAAGCATCTGTTTCTTTGGCGTGGATGACTGTTCTGGAGAATGCTGCACTTGTTTCCTTGTCTTTAATGGTGTTTTTGACTTTGCCTTTGCTGCTGTAGTAGCCTTAGTTGTAAGCTGTGAAGGTCTGAAAACACCCTCAGAAGCCAGTGCCTGCTCAGCGGCTCCGGACCAATCTGAGGGTATAGTTTCCGTAGGCCCAATACCTTGAGTTTCCACAACCCTCGGTGTCTCCACGTGGCTGTCTGTTATGGCCTGTGGCTCTGAAGTAGCGTCAGGTAGTGCGAGGGGCTGCGAAAGCGCCTCACTGAGAATTGGCGACTGTTCTAGAAGAGGTTTCGTCGGTTTTGGACCTCGGATGCCTGTCTTTTTCTTTGTCCTTGCATTTTTTTATACATTCCGGTCGTCGGTTGTTCAGACGGCATTATATAATTAAATCTACGTCCAAAATAATGTAAAGCAAAATCAAACCGACGTTTAATAGTGTGTTTATTGAATCTAGCACAAAACCGACAACTAGTAACATCGTGGTCAGGGCCTAGGCAAGGCCTAGGCAAGGAATGCAGTAAGAGTGAAAGTTCTTATGAGGTATTTGCTTCCCACAAGAAATACAATTATTAACTTTTATTGACATCGGTCTGGAGCAAGAAAAAAAGTTTCCCCAACAGGGTACTTAGCTTTATTGAAGACTTCGGTTCTGAAATTCAATTTTGAAAATCTCAGGAGTCGGCCGCCTGGCACTTGCGAACTGCTTTTGCTTCGGGCACCGTGCGGCAAGAAAGACTGGAGAAAATGGCGTCGGTTGCAACTTTTATACCCCTGGTGCACTGACATCAGGGAGAGGCAACACCAACCTACGCCAGACCAAGACTTTGGAACTCGGGCCGACTGTGGGTCGCCTGCCAGCAGGATAACCCAAGTGTAATGACTAACAGTGAAACACTATGAACATCACCACTCAACTCAAGTACTACACCACAACCCTATCTACTAATTTGTCCCTCCACCCCCCCCCACCACTCCCATTCATAAAATAAAAATATCCCCCCTCCCCTTTGAAACAAAAAAACAAAGTCTGCTTACTCAAATTAAAACCCCATTACAAACCTCTACTTCTATCTGGTGACATTAATCCTAATCCAGGCCCTACAGACACTACCCTGAACAATAACCCCCCCCCCCTGTTATCTAAACCTGCCAACCCATCCAACCCACAAAAATAAGTACAATTCTGCTCTATCAGCATCAGGAGCCCTGTAAATAAAGTTCAAGAACTCCATGCTTGGATAGCTAACTATACTCCTGACATAATTACCCTAACTGAAACATGGTTAAAACCACACCATCTGGACAGTGAAATCATCCCTCCTGGCTATAATATCCTTAGATTAAATCGACCCAAAAGAAAAGGAGTCGTTGTCTCCATACACTACTCCAATTCTCTCCCAAATCAGTCCCACACTAGACTTACCCTCCTTCTCACCAGCTGAACTCCTACTGACCAAATTCAAACTTAACAGTTTCAACACCATAACTGTTGCAGCAATCTATATTCCCCCTGGTGATAATATTAACATACTTGAGAATATCCTATCTCAACTCTCACATACCATCCACAATGAAATAATTATACTGGGAGATGTAAATATTGATTGGCTTACAATACAAGCTCCCAACACTACTTCCTGTATAAACCTACACGGGTTTGAGCAGCTAATCACAACCCCAACCTACATTAATAAATCTCATCTACCTAAGCTCTTTTCCTGACTGGATATTGGTCTCCGGCCCTCAAAACTATCATAAGTTCCAAAGCCTTCCAAATGCCCTCAGCGACAACTGCCCTATAACAGTTAGCAGACATACTCCCCCACCTTACCAAACCTAACAAATTTATTACCACCTGCTCACTGCATCATTTCTGTTCTAACGCCTTTATTCACAAACTCTCTAAAATTAACTGGTCTTACCTCACCACTCTTCCTTTAGATGAAGCTGTCCACTCCTTCAACACTACATTCCTAAACATTCTTAACTCCCTTGCTCCTCTTCGCATGATTAGAATCAAATCTAATACTGCTCCCTGGCTCACTAAATCTACCAGAACCCTCATGAAAGTCCAGGACAGGATTTGGAAAATGTGGACTAAAACTAGGACCCCTTCTCTTCTTCAGAAATATAAAGAACTCAGAAATAAAATTAAAAAAAAATCATCCATTATGACAAAATAAACTTCTATGCCCATCCTCCCTCTACTCTTAAATCAGACCCCAAAAAATCTGGAGCTCTATTAAACAGGCTTCATCCAGGAAACCCTTCCTCTCCTAACCCGTCCGAATGTTACACCTGAAGACATAGCCAACAAATTTAACAATTATTTTATAAACTCAGTAACCTCCATAATAAACCTCCCCCCCAGAAACAACACTTGCATCCCCACAAACTCTATACCTCTTCCAAACCCTCCCAACCCCTCTCTAAAAGCAGTATCAACTATGTAAAGTCATTACTCTCCAAACTTAAACCTTGCTCCCCATCTGTTGACAAGCTACCCTCTTACTTCCTGCAGATTGCCTCCGAACCTCTTGCCTATCCTGTATCCATCTTAATCAACCGATCCATTTCTGAATCCTATGTCCCCACTGTATGGAAGAATTTCTTTACTCTACCTATTCACAAAGGGGGCAACTCCTCAGACATATCCAACTTCAGACAGACTGCCATACTCTCTCCACTCTCAAAAATCCTAGAGAAATGCATTCACAAGCAGGTAATGCATTACCTTCACCAGGAAAACCTTCTCACACCTACACAGCATGGTTTCCGTCCCAAGCATAGTACAACTACTGCACTCATATCATTCATCAACATAGTCTCCCTAGCTCATGATAACAATAAACGTGTCTCATGCCCATTCCTTGACGTTTCTAAAGCCTTTGACACTGTCTCTCACCCACTCCTTCTAGATAAACTCACTAACTTACATTTCTCTCCCCCTACTATTTCCTGGTTCTCCAGCTATCTCTCTACCTGCCAGCAATCAGTTAAATGGCGCTCTGCACTATCCTCCCCTCTCACTGTACAAATAGGAGTCCCCCAAGGGTCCATACTTGGACCACTACTCTAATATTTTCACCAACTTGCTCTACTCCTCTTGTCCCCAGTCATCTATTGTGCAATATGCTGATGACAACTGTTATAACCATTGCTGACAACCCAACTGACCTCCACGCAACTACCCAGGCATCCTTCCACACCACTGAGACTTGGCTTAGTGATAAACTAATACTTAATCCAAAAAAAACTAAGCTCCTACTCTTCCTCCCTAAAAACATCACCACACTCAAGAGTACATTTACCATCTTAACCTGCAACAACACTATCATCTCAGCTGAATCTAGTACTAAATTGCTAGGTGTTACAATAGATGACCAGCTTAACTTTGATCTCCATATTACTAACTTGGCAAAAAGAACTCATCAGAAACTTGGACACCTTTTCCGTAGCAAGAAATACTTAACTAACACTGCCCAAATAACTCTCTCCCAGGCTTTATTACACCCAACACTCCTGTACAGCTGCCACATATTCACAAACCTAAATTCTACACTTATTTCCGAGCTTGAAACTACCTATAAGATTGCTAAATTTGCAGCTAACTAAACCTACAAGTCACACCACTACTTAGCACTACAGCAACTAGACTGGCTAGAATTCCCTCATCTGGCTCCAACTATACCAACTACAAATCATCCACTCTATCCTCTATCTACCCTCCTTCTGCCCCAGCCTCTCCACCATTATATCCAAATATTCCCCTGCTAGGACGCTACGCAGCTCAAATCAAGAATTATTAGACATATGCAAACCCAAAGCCAAAATAGGCTGCCTTCTCTATAACTATAACCCAGCTACATCCTGGAACCAACTCCCCTTGGAAATAAAATCCCTCCAGCATAGCAAAAGTTTCAAATTAGCCACAAGGAAGTACCTAAAAACAAAGTGGTCTTGCCACTGTAGCCAACCACCCTGAAACCACCATCCTTTCACCTATTTCACCACCTCACTCTTAATGCATCTCTAACACTATCCCCCCTGCCTCTTCTACCTATTCCCTTCCTCTATCTCCAATTACTCAATTTTTACAGTCTCAAAACAACCTACCTGTCTAGTCTGTCTCCTATACTCTACCCTCCCCTACATCTCCTACTAGCCATTCTTACTTTCCTTTCTTGTTTCCTAACTCCTATACAACTAGATCCTACCCACTTTAAATAAGCATCTGCCTATTAACTCATTTTGCTCTAAGCAGCTTAAATAATATTGTAACTAGTCACACTTTTTTCTGCTAATTGTTTAAAACCTTGTTTGTAACAACTCACATACCTGTCTGCCAATTGTTAATACTCTGTATAACTGAATTGCCTGAGGAGCTTTTTTTTCTCTCCAGGTCTCTGCTTCTAAGATCCTATTTTTGTTACTACTATGTTACTAAAATTTAATAAATTGTTTTCTGGTCTTGAGGAGCTTTTCTTCCCGGGTCTCTGCTGAAAATGAGCCAAAAGTTCAGACAAGACTAACCCGGTTAACAAATGTAAAATAAATTAGACAAATAAATAAATATACATATTTGTATCACCATCTTCCTTCTCCAGAGGTTCCTCCCAGTCTGATTCTTTTCATGGACCAGACACTGGTCAAATCTATTATAGCTATGACAGTGCACATTGCAATTCAGGTCTTCTGTTCACTCCATCACTATCTTCTTTCTTCTACAACTCTCTCACTTCCCTTTCTCCATTATCTGCTGTTGTCTTTGTAGTTCATCTTCCATCAGTGTTACATTCATTCCTTTTTCTTTCCCTTCAGTGTTACATTCATTCCTTTTTCTTTCCCTTCTCTTCCCAGTTATTTCTTCTGTTAAGTTTATGCACTTGTCCTGTTGTACTCATTAGATCATCTTAGCACTTTGACCATTCTGCTCCCTTACCATTATTATTTCCGTTTCCACTTTCTCTCTTCTATTTCCTGCCTTTATACAAATACAGATATTTTCTGTATTTCTCTTACCTTTTTGTCAGATATTCACTTCCTCATCTACCTTATCTTTCTTCCGATGACTTAATCTTAACCCTCTATATTCTATCTTTCCTTCCTTGCCATGGATATATTTTCCCTTCCCTTAATATTTTCCTGTACTGCACTCCTGTTCACTTTTGTACTGCTATCTCTCCTCATTCCCTAGGGGCTTCTTCATTGCTGTTATGGCTGCTATCTTCCTTTACATACCCTCAGCTTCTTTATTTGCACTAGTACTTCTTCCAGCATCAGACATCATTGTTAGCATGGAAGTTTCCTATCTTTCTCCCACCATAACTTCACATGCTTGTTCCCCCTTCTACCTTCTTTTTCCTTCCTATGAGATAAGGAATGGCAGACAGAGGGTACAGAGCTAAATTTATCACAAATACGTTTTCCCTTCCCTAGGTATTGTCTGCTGCTCACCTGCCCACTTCTGCCAGGCTCATCTGTCTTAGTTTGCACGTATATTCCTGGAATTCTTCAATTCTCACTTTACTTTCTTTTTCCCCATTCTATTTTCTCTCTTTAGCTAAAGCAGAACATTTTACTGGGAGCCTTTTTGTCTCCTAATTCTGTTCTACTTTCCTCACAAAGTATTTTCTTATTTCCATTTCCTTCTTCCTCCTTACATTTCCCATCATTCCACTTTATTATGCGTCATTCTTTCCTGTCCCCCCTTCTTTACTTTTCATCTTGTCTAAGATGTTGCCAATCTTAACACTGTACATAATTGTGCTTGCATCACCCTCAAGATACCTCAACACTTTCTCTCATTTTCCCATTCTCTTTTCCAACTATGTTGCCCTAGTTTACCCTTTGCCTCTTGTGGCCTTTCTCTGCATTTTTTTATTTAAACAATCATTTCTACCCATTTCTTACTTTCTTATTCTCTGACTTTGCTACCACCTCCCCTCTACGATGGTCACTCATTTTCTTACTTATTTCACCTTTAAAGTATTCTAAATGGTTAGAAATTCACTCATCCCTTTCCCCGCCTCTCAGTAATCTTATTTGCTCTCACTTCTCCCCATCAGATGCAACGTTGTTTGCACTAACTTAGGTGCTCAACCTTTATTAGCCACATTCTACTTCCTAGTCTCCTTGCAAAATTGCCCTTCGAGGAATGTATATGATCCTGTTATCCTAATCTTGTCATCTTCTCTTGCAACCATCTTTCCTGTAAAAATCTTTCTCTCTTTCCTTGTTGCCTTACCCTATCAATATTTTTATTTATTTATTGACATTTGTTCACTGTGAAAGTCCGACTGGGTCAGGAATCCATTTTCAGTGGAGGCCCAGGGAGAAAAGCTCCATTAAAATGTTTTATTTGTACAATGAACCATCAGAAATAATAACTTCAACTCCACCAATTTTCAAATGAACAAAGCTTGCAACTGGTCAATCCTAAAGCACCTTTCACTGAACGATGCAGTAGCATACTTTAATTCCATATTCTTTACTATTCTGAATTCTCATGCTCCTGCTTGCGCCATTAAAACCAAAACAAAAACTGCCCCATGGCTCTCAAAAGAAGCCAAGTCTAAAATCATAGCTAGAAATAAGGCATGGGACAAATGGTGTGCCACAAAAGACCCACTAGCTCAACTCAGATACTGACAGTGAAGGAATCACACAAAAAATCTATTATACTAAACAAAAAATAAAAAACTTCTACTACCATCTTCAACAAAAACATCACAACAAACCTCAAAAGTTTTGGGCAGGAATAAACAAACTTCTTCACCCAGGACAGTCCTCAACTCCTACCCAATCAGCTTCCAACCTCAACTCCCTAGAGGATATTGCAAATACATTCAATAGTTTCTTCACAGAGACTATCCAATCCCTAGCCAGCCAACTGGCACCCAGCTGCTCCAACCCAAATTCTGCCACAGCCAATATCCCACTCTCCTTTAACTTTCAGCATGTTTCTACATCACTTATCAGATCTCTAATTAAGAAATTAAAACCAACTACTCTAGCAGCTGATCTCCTCCCACCAGAGTATCTGCAAAAAGCAGCAGATGCCATAGCATACCCCATTCTCCATCATAATCAACAGAAACTTATCTGAAGCCACCATCCCCTTCATTTGGAAAATATCTCATGTAATACCACTCCATAAAGGAGGCAACTCCTTCAAACTGTCAAACTTTAGACCCATAGCTATTCTGTCACAAGTGGCTAAAATTATGGAGAAATGTGTCCATAAACAACTTATGCATGATTTTACCCAGAATAAGCTGTTGGCAAACTCTCAGCATGGTTTTAGGCCACACCACAGTATCACCTCAGCCCTCTTATCCTTCTCTAACACCATAAACCATAACCAAAATAATAGCAAGCTTTCCTCAGCCATCTTTTTAGATCTCTCCAGGCCTTCGATATGGTCAACCAACAAATACTTGTGCACAACCTTAAGGCAAGAGCCATGCTTGTCAATGGTTCCAATCTAACCTGTGTGGTAGACAACAAGCCATTCTATGGCAGGACAAACTATCAACTCATCTACCCATCACCCTAGGTTTCCCACAGGGCTCCACATTAGGACCTCTTCTTTTCTCTCTATTAATGACCTTCCCACTGTCATCCCAAATGTTACCTATATCCAATATGTGGATGACTCCACCTTGATTTGTTCAGCCACGTCCCTGAAAGATCTAATGACATTAACCCAGAATAGTTTCAATATAGTTGAAAACTGGCTCTCTTAACCATCAGCTGATATTAAACCCTAACAAAACAAAGTTGCTTCTTTTCTCCCCCACTTATAAGTCTTCCTCACTACTCTTTACCAAATATCTAATGGTACTATTATCTCCCCATATGCTCAAACCAAACTCTTAGGCATCACAATAGACAACACTCTGAAATTTGATATCCATGTCAAACTATCAAAACCATTAACAAAAAACTTGGCTCCCTCTATAAGATCAAACCTTTTCTTACTCTATTTGCTAGAATGCTACTGCTCGTTCCAATCTACTCTCCACTCACTCTTCTCTATGCCTTCCCTCTACTCACTAATTTGAAGAAATCCGCTCTTAGCAAACTCTTCAGCTGTTATAACCATATTACAAGATTTGCAACAGGCACAGCCTATAGGACCCACCATTGTCACAACCTAAATCTTCTGGGGTGGCTAGAATGGCCTAGCCTACTTCAGTACAAGCAGCTTATAATTGCCCATAAAGTTCTCAACCCCCCTGATAATATGCATGCACTTAAAAACATCATAAACCCTTATAGCAACCTGAGATCACTTCGCTCTTCTAATAAAACTACTGGTTCAAACATCCAAAATCTGGTTCAAACATCCAAAATCAACAACTCTGTTGGGGACTCTCTGTTTGCTAACTCTGTTGGCAAAACTTGGGACTCTCTTCCTGCTGATCTTACTCTTGAACCTGCTCTTACTCAGTTCAAGAAAAGCCTCAAGCTATACTTTAAAACTCACTGGCTGTGTCCTTGTTCAAAACCAGACTAGATCCTCCTCTATAGTCTGTAATCACGTTACACTGCCTAGTCAATTTATCAACACGGTTTTAAAAATGTATGATTATATTACCTGCTTGCTCAACTGGAGCCTGTAAACTGTGTGCAACTTGTAATCATTTTGTGATTTTTATTGTATGTCATACCCTTGGCACTTTTCTTCCCGGGCCTCTGCTGAAAATGGATATGTATCCAGTTGGACTAGCCCAGTCAACAAATCTAAAATAAAAATAAAATAAATAAATAAAAAAGTATTTAAGTACATACAGATTCTAAAAATAATATTAAACAGTGGAGTTACGCATTGTAGGTGAACAAAGTAATTGACAGTTTTCTAGTTTGTTAACGTATTATACAGTTCAGCAGATGACCTTTTTTTTTTTTTTTTTTTTGTACAGGAGACAGAGTCTGAATTTAAAGGTTTGGAAGGGAGATTGCAGATGGTTATTTTTACAAGAGAGTTTGAAGCAAAGAAGTTTCAAGGAGTTAATATATAATTAAAGTTAGAAATTAATAATAAGTTGCGTGAAATAACTGTAATAAAATTTGGGAAATTTAAGTATCGTACAGGTTGGGAGAGGGTTATTATTTTGGTAGGACAGATGAGAGCTCAAATGAGAGAGGATGCTCTTCGGGTAGGTGCAGGGGCAGATAAGAGTAGAGTAGATTGTTTTAACAAATTCAAGTTCACCCTAAAAACTGTCTATGGTATTTATGGTCATTGGAATGGCATTCCAAAGTTTTGCGACAGCATGCGAGTATAGGCACTGCCCAGTTCTTCTGTTTGGTATGTGGATGGTTATGAGTTGATTTTCAGAACAGAGGGTTCTTGTGGGGATATAGGATTTTAGTATGGATTTAAGAACAGGGTAGCTGTCTGGACTGGAGATAATTTTATGGGCTATAGACAGTTGAAGGAGGTCTAGGTGATGTGGGAATTCAAGCCAGCTGAGTTCCCTTAGAGCTTGGCAGCGGTAGGAGCTGCCTGTGGCAAATTTGGTGATCTTGAGGTAGCAGGACTGCAGTTTTTTAGTTTTTTGTTTTTTTTTTTTTTTTAGAGATAAGTGCAGATTGGTGAATATGGGTCACCATATAAGAGGGAAGAGAGCAAGTAAGTATTGGCAAAGGCTTTTTTGGTGGAGCTACGAACTTACGTCTACATATACAGTTCTTATTTTGCAGTGTGTTCTCTTTATTCAATTACAAATATGGTGTTCAAATATTAGTTTGTTGTCTATGGTAATGCCTAGAAGCTTAGCATTGGATACTGTTTCAATTTCTGTGCAAGTATGAGAGAATATTTTAAAGTCAACTGAGAGGGTTTTTTCTGTGAAGAGTAGAAGTTTTGTTTTTTGGAATTAAGGAGTAATTGTGATTCTCTCAACCAGGTTTCAATTGAGCTAAAGGCATCTTGTGTTATTTGTTGGAGGTGCTGTATACTATTTGAGGAGGAAATTATGGTAGTATCATCCGCATATTGGATAATGGAGCTTAGAGGGAAGCGGTGTGTGAGTTGTTGGTAAAAATATTGAAGAGTAGAGGACAGTGGATGGAACCTTGCGGCACCTCAGTTTGGTTAGTTTGGTACTGGGACGAACTATTTTGTCATTGCTGACTATTTGATAGGTAGCTATCAAACCACTTGTAGAAGGGTGGGGAGCAGCCAATATTGGAAATTTGAATATGTTTTTTGTGTGATATTGTGTCAAAAGCCTTTGAGAGATCTAGTAGAAGTGCTGAAGTAATGTTACTAGAGTCAATGGATTTGTTCAAGGTATCCATGGAGATTAGTGCAGTACTAGTACTGTGTGATGACAGAATGCCATGTTGGGCGGGGGCGAGTAGATTATGTGTAAGATGAAGTAATTGCTTATGTATACATAGGTTCATAGATTAGTACTAGGCTTACTGCCCTTGCGAGCCATTTTAAGCCTAGCCAATTATCCCCTGTGAGATTCAAACCCTGTACCTTGGGTTTGTAAGGCAAACACCTTAACCATTAGGCCACCCTCCCACTAACATTTTTCTAGATGTTTGGATAGAGGAGAGAGGATGGAGATTGGACGATAATTGGATGGTTCACTGGAATTTCCTCCTTTGTGTAGTGGAGTAATAGATTTTTTTTTCCAGAGGTTGGGAACATAGGACTCTGTGATAGAGCAATTAATAAGAATATTGACAGGATATGCAACAGCATCTGCAGCGAGTTTTAAGTTTCTGGTGGAAAGTTGTCAAGAGGAGACGGAGCATGGATTTAATTTCCTAAGGAGCTTCAGGATTAATCAGGTTGGTATGGGTTGTAGGTAGAAGGGGACAGATGGTGCAGTGCACTTTGGTGAGAGGGAGAACATTTGTTTAAGTAAGTGGGAGCAAGTGTCTAAGTGGGAGCTGGTGTCTTGGAACAGAAGTGAAGGGGGTTGAAATTGGAGATAGAGGTTGTAGTGGAAGTAGAGTCTGCTACTAGTTTGCTTACAGTACTGATAAAGTGTGAATTGAACATAGTGGCCATTTGAGAAGGTGTTCTGTCTGGGCATGGGGACAGGTTTTGTTAGGAGCCCAGGGTAAGGAGGTTTCTGATACTTTTCCAGAATAGTTTTGGGTTATTTTTATGGTTGGCGGAGTAGTTTTTTTTTTTGTCTGAACTCAATAGCTTTTTTGCTTTATTTCGTAGTTGTTTGTACTTTATTAGATTGGCTTCATTTTTGTTGTTATGCTATTCTTTCCAGGCTTTGTCCCTCATTTGTAAAAGTTTTGTTGTCTTTGTTAACCAGGGAGCATGGTTAGGTTTTATTCTTTTGGTACGAAGAGAGGCAAGGCTGTTGAGAGTGTTTAGAAATATTTTGTTTGAAATGATTAACTGCATTTTCTAGTGGGAGAGTTAAGTGGGTGCCAGTTGGTGTGTTTTAGAATATTTATAAATTGTTGTTGGTCAAAACGTTTTAGGTTTCTGGTGGCTTTGTAGGTATGGGTTCTTGATATTTGTGGTATGGATCTATATGTGAATATGGGTAACTGGACACGGAGTATATTCAGTAGAGTGTTTGGATTTGAGTATTTAAGTGGGTCAGAAACTAGGATCCAGTCAAGAGCGACTATACTCACAGAGGGATGCAGTTAAACAGCAGGTGCTAAAGGAAGCAATTTCTTCTATTTGTTCTTCCCTTTTGCCACAAATGAGTTCCTCCCATTTTGAACAGCTTTTGGGAGGAATGAATGATAAATTGCATAATTTTTCACAAGAGATTATTGAACGGAAAATGAAAAGAAATTACAGAGGGACATTAATGACTATAATAGTGGTTCAGTCTTTAGGGTAAGAAGCAATAAGAAGACTCCAGGGGGATGGGTGCTGCTTTGGCAGTGAGGAGAGTAGAAGACAGGATGGAGTCTCTTTTGCTTATTTGGAAGCAACTTATAATGCA
Source organism: Protopterus annectens (assembly GCF_019279795.1). Classification (NCBI taxonomy): domain Eukaryota; kingdom Metazoa; phylum Chordata; order Ceratodontiformes; family Protopteridae; genus Protopterus; species Protopterus annectens. The sequence goes on along the minus strand of NC_056750.1, from coordinate 439,261,345 downwards.
ACGGAAGGGGAAGACAATGTGGCACAGCCTATCCACCTCTGCCTGCTGCCCAACATCTGAATTATTTGAGGGATAATTTTTGGAATGAAAGGCGGAGTGACAGCTCTAATCTTAAACAAGGGCGTATGGATGCAAGGGATAAGCAGCAATAACAGCAACAAGGAAAAAGGAAGGAAAGGTATTAATATAGAGACTTTTCTATTATCTATTAAAGAACTGCCTACTTCTGGTCTAGATAATGATTTGTTTAACTTATCTGGGCATGTTTTAACAGATTTGGAAATACCAGTTTTGAATTGTGGACTGAAATTCATACCTACTGTACTACCTAGGTTACATGTTCTGAAATTGAACTGTTTCGTTTTATTAGAAAACATCTACTGAATCATTTTGCTTTCGTGCAATACAAGAATGATTATAGTACAATTTTGAATGAATCTTTGAATGTGTCAGTAGACAGTGATGAGGATGTTTATTTTTCTTGTGGTTCATCTATAGAAGAGGGTTCTAATAGTAATGCTTATTATTGTTTGTTAGATACTACAGATATTCCTTGTAAGAGTGATTTTATTCCTCTGTTCACACATGAAGGTGTAAAAACTTTTCTGCTATGGCTAACTTCACTTTTAAAAAGATATATAATGAATTTATAAAGAACAAGAAAAGTGTTAATTATAATTTAACTAAAGCAAAGTGGCTGGCCTTGCAGAATATTAGTCAACGGCAGGATCTAGTGTTTAAACCATCGGATAAGGGTCACAAAATAGAGGTTATGTATTACAGAACAAAAAAACCAGCAGCGACCAGGCGAAGGTGCAGAACCAAATAAACCAAAAAATAAGCAGCAAAAAGCATGAGGAGAATTCCAAATTAAAGTTTTTAGCATAGTTCAACTTCATTATTTGCTGTTCGTCACACAGACTTCATTAGAAATTGAATACCAAACAACTACGCCTCATTTTTAAATACATTCTGACCAATCAGTTTCAATTAACAATTAAGAACAGTTAAATGACTATGCCTTCAAAAAATATATCAATGCTTATTTTTTGGTTTAGTTGGTCCTGCACCTTCACCTAGTCGCTGCTGTTTTTTTGTTCTTTGTTGCTTTTGTGAGTGGCTCCATGGCATCTGCACCTGAGGAGGAATTACTAGACTTGACTGTGCATCCTACCCCTAATTGTCGTAAAGGAATTTTGGATGAATTGGTATCAACAGTGGGTGAGATGCAGAAATCCCTGGCTATTTTTTCTTCTAAAATTTTGGACAGTTATAGTTACAAAGAGAAGTCTGTGGAAGGAGAGTTAAAGAATTCCGCATATAACACTAAAACTTCTTCCGCTAGTGTTGGGACTGGTCGGGGTGCTGCTAACAAGGATGGAGGTGACAAAGATGTTAAAAGTCTTTTGAACATGAGTTATAATCCCTTTAGTGGGGAAGATTTTTGTTCGGACAATATATCAGTAGGAAATGATGTTTCCAGCATGTTGAATAGGCTGGAAAAAGACTAAGCGGTTCCGTGCATTGCACGCTGAGATTAAATATTTTGAACATTGTCTGCAGGTGGGCATTGTTCCAAAAGGTCTCCGCTTATTTAAATTACCTAATGGTATCAGAGTAGACAGTACTTTGTATACGGAACTTATGTGTTTTTTTGACAATGCGGGCAAGAAGTTCCTTAAGTTATTAATTAAGAACAATGCTGAAAGCCTCAATGAGCTAAGAGGCAGGTTGACTGAGATGAACTCTGCAGTAAACCAATTGTTAAAAAAGCTGTCCTGATTTTAAGGTGGAGTACGCACAAGTACTCAACAATGTCGAAAAATATGAAAGAACTGTGGTTCTCCGCAAAACTAAGAAAATAGCCAGAGATGTAGCGGTTTATCAAGCCGGTAATCCCTACAAGGAGTTTACTATTAATGGAGCCAGCTCTGGAAGTGATACTGGAATTGACTCTAGGGTTAAATCTACTGAAAAAGGGCATTTAGGTGGTTTAGTAGAAACAATGGAGAATTCTGATACCACCTTAAGCTCCAAGGGTACCACAGAGGGAAGTGACAACATCCAGCAGGTGTTAAGATGGAAGACGAATTTTCTGGTGGTAGGTGTTGGCGTGCAACAACAGAGCGGGCTGAACTCCAGGAATTCAGAAAACACTAAAACAGAGGTCAACAATAATAGTACTCCTGTTCCAGCAAAAAGGGTTTTTTTGCAGAGCAGTTTTCATCGTTCGCACAGCAGGAACCAGAACAGAAGCAAAGGCTACCAAACATGCAGCAGGGGAAGGAGCAAGAATCGAAATTAGGACAATGCCTTTTCACTAATGGTAACACTTCAGTGTTTAATTTCTTGGATTTTGTTTTGTCAGAGGATCATGAGAATATTTTTAAACATGGGTTTAATTTTCAGCCAAGCAGAAGAGCTGATTTAGCCAAGTCTTTGGCTCAACTTAAATTGTATACGCGGAAGTTGAATTTGAACTACATTTTACAGGGTGCTCATAATAAAAATTCTTTGACTAAACCTTCTACATTCATTGAGTTGGTTAATAGAACTGACTTAAGATATATGAAAGCAGACAAGGGTGGGTTGTGGTGATGAATGTACAGGATTATAATATTCGTATTGAAAATCTTTTATCTGATCTGCTGGAATACATGAAAGCAACCAGACTGGACATAACTAGAAGTTATGTCAACATTTATATCTTACATGAGTTACTTTTGAATGGTGATGTCACTGATGATGTGTTTAATTTTTTGTATGTGAAACAACCTAGAATTGGGGTGTTGTTTGGGATTCCCAAACATCACAATTCCACCACAAACCCCCTTTTAGACCCATTATTTCTGCTGCTGGTAGCACTACAGTTTGTATATCTATTTTTGGATTATATTTTTAAACCTTATGTAAAGGCATTGCCTTCATTTGCAGCGGATTCTTGGGATTTTTTGGACCAATTAAAGTCTTTCTATTTCATCAAGTGACTTATGTGATTATTTAATTTCAATAGCAGTGGATGTTGTTTCTCTTTTTACCTGCATTCCTAAAGAAGAGGGTGTTGATTATATTAGGTGTTTTTTGGGCAAATATAGCACATTAACTAACCATGACATTACAGTTTATACATGCTTATTAGATACACTGCTGGAGAATTCATTTTTTTACTTTCAATGGTGTTTTTTATAAGCAACTTAGAGGGGTTGCGATGGGGGCCACTGTTGGGCCTACCTATGCAAAACTTGTTGTAGGATGGTGGGATTTGGAAATATTGCCCAAAATTCCATTTTTTCCTAATACAGTTTTTTTTATAAGAGGTTTGCAGATGATTTTTTTTATGACCGGTTACATGAGGAAATGTGGGGCTTGCTCGTCTTGCACTCATATTTTGGAGGGCCCATCTTGTGTGATTAATGGTGTTACCATAAAACTGAGAAGGAAAGTTTCATGTCAAACTGAAAGGGTAGTATACTGTGCCCTATGTACAGTTTGTCCCACTTTCTACATCGGGAAAACTAAAAGGAAATTAAGATGTAGGATTTACAAACACTTAAGGGACATTAAATTGGGTGAAGAAACGAATGCTCTGGCAAAACACTAAGGAATATGAGGGACACTATTTTAAATTTATTATTATTGATGTATTAAACACAGATCCAAGGGGTGGCCCTGGACCCTACAACTGGAGAAACAAGAGGCATTATTGGCAGGTTAAAACAAACACTATAAACTGGCCAGGTATTAATGACGCTCTACCCTAGCTTACTTTTTGAAATTAAAAGCATTAAATAAATAAATATGTATTTTTACATTTTGACTATTCTGTATTAATATTTTTGAATAAAGGTGGGATATTTGTGTGGTGTTGGTATTGTATTTTTTTGTATTTTAATACAATTCAGTCCTTTATCGTCTTGTGTATGACTTTTACTGTGAGCTTTTAAATATGGATGAATTTCATGAATGCGTGTGAGTTTTTTCTTTTTGAATTTTTATTGGTTTAATGTCAATTAGGGTGGATCCGTTTACTTTAAATGCAGCTGTGTAACAGTGTTTAATATCCTTGAAAAAGTCTCTGAATGACCAAAGATGAAAGCACTTAGAATACTGTTTACACTTTTTGATGGATTGTTGCCTTATGCATGTGGATATACTTTTTGTTTTTATGTGAATAAAGTGCTTCATGAAAAATTGGCTACTGAACTCACTTCTGCTGCTGTTGTCTTAGCGTTCCGAGTTTGTGCTGCTTACTACATTTGGGTTGTTTTTTATTGTTAAAAAAGAACATTTCACTGTACAACAGTACGTGGAATTTTTGAGTTTAAGTACTAATTTTTTAAATTTGTTATAGGTGAATACGGAACGAAAGTTTCTTTTTTAGATGTTAGTATTGATTGGGACAACATTCATGGTAAATTGTCATGTAGTATTCATAGGAAAAACACTTTGTAATAGCTATGTGCATTTCAAAAGTGCTCACCCTCGTCTTATGAAAAGAAATATTAGACATGAGCAATTTATAAGAGCTTCCCATATGACAGTGGATGAAAGTAAATTCATAAAAGAGGTAAAGTTTATAAAAGAATTATTCAGAGACACTGGGTAGCCAGAGGAATTGCTTAGTCAAGCGGCAAAAGAAGTTATTTCTAGAAGATAGGTAGATTTTCCTCCCACTCTGATCTATGGATTTTCTAAAAAAGAGCATATTTTGGAGGAGGCTGCGAGTCATACCAAGAGAGACACTCCGATGTTTTGTTTGGATACGAGTGTCTATAATTCAGCCATATGTAGAATTCTCTGTGATAATTGGAGGATTATTTTAGGAAATAGTGATATAGCTAAGGTGTTAGGGGAAGAGTCCTTTTGTTTATAGAAGAAGTTCAAGTCTTAAGCATATGCTCGAATCCAGTAGTTTGGTGCCTAGAACCTCTGTTGTAGAGGGTATGGGCATGTTTAAATGTAATGGATGTACATTGTGTAGGTTCATTCACGAAGGTCTGTACATTTTTTTTAACACATATAGAGAGGACTCAAAGTCCCAGGTAGATGCGATTATAGAACTCCGGGCAGTGTTTATATTGCCCTGTGTTCTTCATGTTCTGCTTTTTATATAGAAATGTCTACAATGCCTCTAAGGAAGAGAATTTTAGAGCATGATTATGCAATAAAGAAGAAAAATCATACATTCCATTAAATGTGTGAACTAGAAAAAATTTTACTTTTCAGTTTTACAAGTTGTTCAAGAGGACTTTAGGGGTGGTAATTTTACAACTCTGGTCAAAGGGAAGCAGAATGGCAACTTAGGTTAGCCTCATACATCTCTCCTGGGCTCAATGATATGGTTAATATAAAATGTTTTTTTTAAAAAATAGGAAAATAGTGGTTAAATATGAAATATTAGTATATTAAAATATGCAGCTTTTAATATTTTTAAGGCATCATTTAATTGTTCTTAATTGAAACTGATTGGTCAGAATGTATTTAAAAAGGAGGGAGTGGTTGTTTGGTATTCAGTTTCTGATGAAGTCTGTGTGATGAATAGCGAATAATAAAGTTGAACTATGCTAAAAACTTTAATTTGGAGTTCTCCTTGTGCTTTTTTGGTGCTTATTTTTTGTTTTTGTTATGCATCATACGCAATATGAAAAATGTGCTATGACAACTTAAGGAATATTAGTGTTGATAAAACAGTTGCTATGTCTGATTATGAAAAGGCTCTTGTAGATTTTCAGGATTTGATTAGTAAGGGTTATAGATTGGGTTAATTGTCAAAAAATGATGTTGATTGAAAGTTTGCTACCAAGGGATGTACTTTGGTTTCTCCACCTGGACGCCCTATAGTTTCAGCTACTAATTACTTTTTTTGCATAATGTTGGGCTATTATTACACAAGTATTTGTTAACACTAGTGGTTAAACTAATCTGTTATATATACGAGATACTTTTGACTTTTTGGAGAAAATACAGTTAATAGAATGGAAGACAGGTAACTACTGGTTGACAGTGGACATGAAAAGTTTCTATACCAATATTACACATTCTTCAGGTATAGAAGCCTTGAATTATTTCTTAGGAGATGGTCCTTTAGCAAATTATATGATAGATTGGTTTTATTTTTGTTTAACTCACATTTTTTTTTTAATTTAATCATGAAGTGTTTCATCAAATTAAGGAAACAGCAATGGGGGCACCTTTTGCCCCCATGTACGCTAATCTCTTTATGGGATTATTTGAAATTAAACAGCTATACAATTTAGATTTTTATGGTAAATATGTGGTGAAATACTTGACTTTCTTGTGCGAGGGTGGTGAAACATTAATTGATGATTTTGTACAGGAGCTGCAACAGATCATATTTGGTATACAGTTCAATATACAAGTAGAGAGGAAAGTAACATTTTTAGATGTGGAATTAGAAGGAATATTTGGTGGGGAAATAACACTAAAGATAAATAGAAAGCTTGAGAACAGTAATAATTTTTTAGATGGCAAAAGTTCCCATCCACCACATTTAATAAATTCACTACCATTTAGTGAATTATTACTAATTTTTAGGCTTTGTAATGAAGATACCTTGGTTAAACAACTGTATAGAACCTGTACCCAGTTTAAACAAAAGGGTTATGAGACCCAAGTTTTTGTGGAAGCGGTAGAGAAGTTATTAGGTGATCAGTATGTTAAAACTCAGTATAAAAATAATAGAAGGGGAAGAACTATGTGACAAAGGTACAATGGTAGGGAACAATGAAAACAAAATTTACTTTGTATCTACATATGACGTTATTACAGATAAAGTTTTTTGACGTTATAACATTTTAGTGGGGTTCTTTATTGAATGACAGAAGTCTAAAGATTTTTTTTTTTTTAATTAATTAAGAGACCTTTTCTTTCTTTAAAAAGAGGCCGTAGTATTAAGGACATGATTGTTCACAGGTATTTTTTTGTTCAGTGTGTAAGCACATTGTAAGGACATGAGAAAATGAATAATGTTATACATTCCCAGAGATGTGTATAATTGTAATACAGAGGGCATTGCTTATGCCCCGAGATGCTCCTGTGACCTGTTTTATGTGGGTAAAACTAAAAGGTCTTTTAAGGTTAGATTACAGGAGCATCTCGGGGATATTAGGAATAAAAAGAATGAAAGCTCTAAAACAGCTCATTTTGAATTATGTCATGAGAGGATGGAAACTGTTTGAGGGGTACTGTCTGGAAAAAGTAAAAGTTCATAATAATTTGGACTTAAATTATATAAAGAGATTGTGTTTATTTTAAAATATGGAACACTGATGCCTGCTTGACTAAATATGGAATGCAACTGGAAATTGCTGTTATATTTAGGTTAAATGAGAAGGAATGTTTTTTATAGGGTAAATGTTTAATTGGGTAATTTAAATTTTAATTGATGTTAATATATTGTGAAGTTTTTTTTTTAAGCTTTTTATCTCTTTGAAGGCCACTGGGCCAGGGTGCTAGACAGTGTTTCTGTGCTTTAATACAACAAGGAGTACATTGGCCTTTGTGGTCATTTACTTTGGCTTTGTTTATGGTGGATTCTTTATTTATAAACTGTTGGTCAACTTTTTTTAGGTTTCTGGAGGCTTTGTACATATGGGTTCTTGATATTTGTGGTATGGATCTATATGTGAATATGGGTAAATGGTCACAGAGTATTTTGGGTAGGGTGTTAGGATGTGAGTAAGTGGGTCAGAAACTAGGATCTAGTCAAGAGTGTATTGTTATTAAACATTCTGGTAGCATTAGTGACAAGTTAGGTGAAGCCACAGAGGTGTATACTGTTAGCAGGGGAGTGGATTATTAAATCTTGCCAATTGATATTTACAATCACCCATAATAATGATCTCATTGCTGAGATTTCCTGAAATCAAAGCATATATTGTTAATTCACCCTCTTGTTAATTAAACTTGTTAACAAGAGAACACACTTTCCACATTTTGAATATCCTCTTAGTGTACTCTGAATGACTAAAAAACTTTTACTTATTCCCCCCTTTTCTGTATTTTGGGGTTAATGTTCAAAACTGTCCACAAAACAAACATTCCACAGTAAATACTAAAAACGAGAAAATAGTCCCAGTGTCCAACAATGTACCACAAAAAACGCCAACAGAATTGGCGTAGAAACACACCAGGAATCTGGAACCCGTACTGGAAACAACCTTATTTTATTTATAGACAAATAAACGGTTAAGCGCTTTCTTCAGTGTATCACTGACTTCATCAGAACACCAAATACTAAAAATCATTGCCTTAAATATAAATAACCCATAAAAAAGCCTGCCTTTTTCATCAATAAATCAATTGAATCAATTTACATTCAAAAAGTTGTGAATCATTACCTTATACACAAACAATTCCTATAAACCATTTCACATATAATGAATAAAACCATATATGTTACACAAACCTATACATATACATGTCTCAAATACAAATAAAATGTTGCATAAAAGTTGTAAAAAAAAAGTACAGTTTTGTACCTACCATAAATGTAGATGTTCGAGGATTCCCTTGCTGCAGTCCTGACTATTGGGTATAGTCCGCGTCCCAGTCGGCCCGAATACCAGAGTATAAGGCTGACGTCGGTCATGGCGCCTTAGACTGACGTCAGTACGTCAGGGTACTAATGCGCATGACCGACGTCATTTCCTCAGTCTTTTCTTGCCCCAGATGTCAGAAGACCCAAAAAGACAAGTCCCAAAAACAACCTGCACCAAAAACATGTACAATATATACAGCAATATATACAAAAAATATAAGCATGTAAACTCACCTACACAACCACCCTGGAACACAGAGGGGGAGGAGGGAGGGTAAATTGGACTGCAGCAAGGGAACCCTCGAACATCTACATTTATGGTAGGTACAAAACTGTACTATGTTCTTCGCCTTCCCTTGCTGCAGTCCTGACTATTGGGTAGAATCCCAAAGCAGAGGTAAGGGAGGCTGGCAAATTATAAAGTAGCAGGAGCTGACAACATGCCTTGTAAAACAGCTGTGGTAAAACCAGCCCTAGTCTTAGAGTATATAGGCAGGTGATAATGCCTAGAGAAAGTATGCACTGAACTCCAAGTAGCTGCTTCCAGAATATCCTTAGTTGCCACCCCCCTTAGAAATGCTGTTGTAGTGGCAGTAGCCCTAGTGGAATGAGGCCTAATCCCAGCTGGAACCTCTTTGCCATGATGGGAATAACAAAATGCAATGCAAAAGCCAATCCACCTAGAAATAGTTTGTTTTGACACAGGCTTGCCCTGTGAACTCAAAGCAAAAGAAACAAGTAACTGCTGAGACTGCCTAAAATCTTTAGTCCTGCTCAAATAATAACGCAATTGCCTGTGTACATCTAAAGTGTGCAAAATCTTTTCCCCTTTATTTTGAGGATCTGCTAAAAACGTAGGCAAATGAATAGTTTGGTTTAAAGCCACACTAGAAACCACCTTAGGCATAAAGGAAGGATTAGTACGTAATGAAACCCTGTCCTTATGGAAAACCAAAAGGGCTCTACTGCCATAAGGGCCTGCAACTCAGACACCCTTCTTGCAGAAGTAATAGCCAACAGAAAAGCAGTCTTCCATGACAAATATTTCAATTCAGCAGTAGCTGCAGGCTCAAAAGGTTGCAGAGTAAGTTTTTCCAACACAAAATTGAGATCCCAAGCAGGAGTAGGAGCTCTACGTGGGGGTCTTATATTCTTTGCCCCTCTAAGAAACTGCTTGAACAAAGGATGCGAAAACAAAGGTGGGTCACAATCATAGTGAGCTGAAATTGCTGCAGCATGAATCTTTATGGAAGAGAAGGACAAACCTTTGTCCAATAATTCAGTAAGATATTGAAGAGCCACACTCAAATTAGGCTCTGAAATCTCCAAATTCTTTGCTGTACTCCAAAATAAAAATCTCTTCCATTTTTCTGTACACTCTCCTAGTACTAGGCCTCCTAGCTTCCATAATCACATTTAAAACTTGTTGAGGAAGCTGAGACCTGCTGTGCTTCAACACAGAATATGCCAAGCTGTGAGATGAAGAGATTGAAGCTTGACATTGAGCAGATGACCGTCCTTCTGAGATAACAGATGAGGAATCAGAGGTAAAGGCCATGGAGGCTTCTTTACAAGACTCCTTAGAAGTGGGTACCAGTGTTGCCGAGGCCAATCTGGAGCTATCAAAATCATCCTTGGCCTGTCTTGTCTGACCTTTAATAATACCTTTGGAAGAAGAGGCAGAGGTGGAAAGGCATAGACATGAAGGTTTTTCCAACTGAAAGACAGAGCATCCACTTTCCAAGCTGTGTGATGAAACCCCTTTGTGCAATACTTTGGCAGCTGGTGGTTTAGTGGAGAAGCGAACAGATCTATGTCTGGAGTTCCCCATGACACTGTCAATTTCTGAAATACATGAAGATCCAGTTTCCACTCGTGGGGATCCATGATTTGTCTGCTTAATACATCTGCTAGGGAGTTCTGTGCTCCTGGCAGAAACCTTGCCTGAAGAGTCAGTTGCAGGCTTAACGCAGTCTCCCATAAAATCATTGCTTGCCTGCATAGAGGATAAGAATGTGTTCCCCTTGCTTGTTGATGTACCACATGACAGTTGTGTTGTCTGTTAGAATCAACACCTGCCCTGGAAGAAGTAACTCTTTGAACGCCATCAATGCAAACTGGACTGCTAACATCTCCTTCATGTTGATATGTAGATGCTGTAGTCTGGCAGGCCACTTGTCTTGTATCCACTTTCCATTTAGATGAGCTCCCAAGCAGTGTCCGAGGCATCTGTCGTTAAAATCTGACTCGCCTCTGGCCGGGTCACAGAGAGTCCCTTGTTTAGGTGACATTCCTGAGCCCACCACAAGAATTCCTTTTGAAGGCAAGGTATTATGTGAATGACAGTGTCGAAATCTTGGCAGTGCTGTGTCCATACATTTTGAGATACCATTGCAGCTTCCTCATATGCAGTTTGGCATTGGGAAGCACCAGAATACAAGATGCCATGAACCCTAATGCTTGAAGGACTGTCCTTGCAGTCAGCACGGACTGATGAGATAGTTGATGGAAGTAAAGTGACAGACTCTTTTGTTTGTCCGGGGTTAAAAAGGCCATCTGGGCTGCTGTATTCAGTCTCACACCCAGAAAGCACATGTCTTGAGAGGGTACTAGACTGGACTTTATTTCGTTCACAGAATACCCTAGGCATCTTAGCACTGCTATGACATATTCCAGATGCTGTAGAAGGTCTTCCTTTTCTTGAGCCAGAATCAGGCAGTCGTCCAAGTAAGGATAGATTTGAATGCCTTGAAGCCTGAAGTAAGCTATCACTGGAGCCAGAACCTTTGTGAATACTCTGGGCGCAGTAGATAAGCCAAAGGGCAATGCAGAGAACTGATAATGAAAATCTCCAGTGCGAAATCGCAGATACTTTCTGCAACTTAGCCTTATAGGCACATGAAGGTAGGCTTCCTTGAGATCCAAAGTTACCATCCAGTGATCCTTGCCCAGCAGAGGTAACAGTTGCTGTAACGTCAACATCTTGAACTTGGGAATGTCCAGATAAGTGTTGAGGATAGATAAATCCAAAATTGGTCTCCACGTGTTCCCCTTCTTTGGGACTAGGAACAGGCGAGAATAAAATCCGAAGCCCCTTTCTGATACAGGGACTGGCTGAATGGCCCCTATCTGGAGTAACTGAGAAACTTGCTTGCGAGCCTCTTTTCTTTGTGGAGGAGGAACATCTGGCATGCCTTTGAAAGGGGGCATTGTGTGGAAATAAAATCTGTAACCGTGATGAATGATATCCAGCACCCATCTGTCTTGAGTGATTAAATCCCAATTTTCTTTGAAAAGAGACAATCTTCCTCCCAAAGGAGCTGCCAGACGAGAGTCCACTGGCAGCTGAAAAGGCAGGTCATTGGTTCTGCTTACGAAAGGACTGACCCCTGCCCTCACCAGAAGTCTGAGCAGGTGAACTGTCTGATCTAGGCCTAAACGAACCTTGAGCCCTGCCCCTACCACGTCTAGACCTACCCCTAGACTGGGAACCATAAGCAGGATATGTCCACCCCTTAGCAGGCCAATTTCTACTAAACTCGGAGGCTGCACCTGCAAAAATCTTTAACAGTCTGCATAGACTTAGCTTTGTCCTCCATTTTCTTTAAAACTGCTTCCACAGGCGGTCCAAACAACACATCAGACTGTAAAGGAGCATCCAAAATCCTGGTCTTAACATGCTCAGCTAAATTCTGATCCTTCAACCAAGCATGTCTGCGAAGAACAGAACTAGTAGCAGCCACCCTCGAGGAGGCCTGAACAGCATCAAAACCACATTGCAAAGAATGCTTACCCACTTGTTCAGACACATGAACCAAATCCAGCAATTCTTTACACTCAATACCTTCCGCCAAAGCATCCACCTTAGATTTCAATTGTGAAAGGAGATAATTCTGATATTTCAGCATATGAAACTGACAATTCAACGCCCTCATGGCTAGAGTGGAAGAAGTATATACTTTCTTACCCCACCTATCCAAAGCCCTTGCCTCTTTATCAGAGGGTACAGGATTTTTAACCACAGAAGCTTTAACACCTTTAGGCCCCTGAGAAACAGTTTCTGGGTCCGCCCTGGGACTCTTAAACAAATACTTATGAGCTTGGGCACCCTATAATACCTATCAGGCTTAACAGGAGCAGGAGGCAAGGAGTCAGGGTTCAGGGAAGCCTCTGCAAAAACATCCTCCACCACATTCAACACAGGAGGAATAGCTAAGGGCCTATGCTGGGGTAAAAACAAGAATTCCCTAAGCCTTTTCCTGGAATCAGAGTAATCCTGGCCTTCCCATTTAAAGTGCTCCCTCATGGAGTGAAGAGTCTCTGAAAATGAAAAATCCTCAGGAGGAGAAGCTGTAGGAGTGGAATCATCCACATCAGAATCAGAATAAGCAGGAAACTCATGCAAGTCTTCCACAGAAGACTCTGAAGCCTGTGAACACTGTTCAAAACTATCAAACTCCTGTTCCACCCTAGGCCTCTTATCAGGCGGGGGCATAGAACCTCTAATCAGAGTAATCAAATCTTCTGCCATTTGAAGCATATGTTTCTTAGGCACAGAGCCCGAAATGCTAGGAGAAGCCCCCACAGAAGCTGAACTTGGCCTACCTCTAAAAGAAGCTTTGGCAACAGAAGGAGAGGCCCTAACTACCTTGGGAAGAGAGGGAAGAACAGTTACCTGAGAAGCCCCCTCAGCCTGGCCTACCTCCAGAGAGGGTACATCCTGTAACAGTAAAGTATCTGCCTGAGACTCCATAGAGACACCTGGCAAAACCTCTGGCTCCCCTGAGCCTTCTATAGAACCGACGTCCGGGACTGCCGGTTCCTCACCCCTAGGCTTCACTGTTTTGTCCTTGCGCTTCTTGGATGAAGCGGGCGTCGGAGCATCCGACGGCATATTATAATTGCAACGCTTCCCAAACACTAACCTAGCACAATCAAGCCTCCTCTTAATAGTGCGCTTGTTAAATCTAGCACAAGAGCGGCAACCAACAACGTCGTGCTCAGGCCCTAAACAAGGTATACACAATGTATGATAATCCCTATGCGGTATCTGCTTCCCACAAGAAATACAGTTATTCACTTTTTCTGACATCCGGTTAAATACTGAGGCAAGAAAACCAAAATGTTCCCCAACGGGTTACTTAGCCAACTCTGTTTCGGTCTGAAACTCCGGTTTCGGAAAATCTCAGAACGCCAACCTGCACTCGCAAAATTGCTTCTGCATCGGACCATGCGGCAAAAAAGACTGAGGAAATGACGTCGGTCATGCGCATTAGTACCCTGACGTACTGACGTCAGTCTAAGGCGCCATGACCGACGTCAGCCTTATACTCTGGTATTCGGGCCGACTGGGACGCGGACTATACCCAATAGTCAGGACTGCAGCAAGGGAAGACGAAGAATATCTTGATAAAACAACAAGAATTTGACAAAAGTAAAACTCCTGTTCACTGCTGTGTCTCATTAATTGTAATTATACTGACACTGTCTGCTAAAAAAGTCTATCTATCATCAGGTATCTGTAAGAGATGTATTTCCTAACATAATACGGTACTCATCCTAGTGTGCTACCCTGTATCACAGTATACTTCTAATAGTTCATACCAAAGCATGACCATATTTATTGAAATACCTTTAATATATAATATGTCAAAAACTTTATATAAGTGAAATGAGCCTAGAAATTTATTCTAAACCTTAACAAGGGGCTTTGTTGGAATCATCTCATTAAGGCCTGGGGGAGTGGACGCATCTAACCTAATCTGCCATCTGATCTCCCTTTCCCCCACTATTGCCTTAATGTTGCCACCTCGTGGGTTGGGCATGACCATTTCCAAAATGGCAAATTTGAAAACCTTACATTGTGGATTTTTGATTAAATGTCTTGATAAAGCGTTATTTACATCACATTCCCTCATACAATATGTGTGGTCATAAATCCTGTTTTTTAAACAGCGATCTGTCTTTCCCACATAGTAACTCATGCATGTTTGACAAACACCCAAATATACTATGTGTTTGGTCAGACAGTTGCCATTACAAAACTTAACTTTACTTTTTATACTGTTGTTTAACACAATGTTGGGTACATCCAAAATGTATTTACAAAAATTACATTGGCCACATTTTTTTGTACCAGTTTTCAATATTTTCTTTCCCTTTTGATAATTAGACTTGATCTCAATAATTCTCTTTAAATTGTTACCAGTCTTGTGTACAAAATGTGGTCTATCAGGTATTTTTTCTTTGATTGATAAATCACTTGTCAAGATATTCCAGTTTGAAGTAATTATGTTTTTAACTTCACTAGTGTGTCTACCGTATTTAATTATACATGCCCTTAGATGTTCATTCCCTGGAACGTGACTGCCAGCATTGTCATTGTTGTTGTTACTGTACTGGTTAGTTAAGTTTCCTACTCCCAGTAGTGGTTTATATTTGTGTCCCCATTCCTTTATAACATACGAAGTGATGTCCTTTATCATATTTTCGGGGTATCCTTTATCTGCAAAGAGATGTCCAATGTATGACATCTCCTGAAGCATGTATTCCCTCTCAGTGGTCATCCGTGCAGCCCGGATACACTGTCCCCTAATAATACCCCTTTTAGTACTATAGGAATGTGCACTGCTATAGTGTAGGTAAGCGTTACTGAACGTTTCCTTTCTGTAGATACGAGATTGAAACGATCCACCCTGACTGTATATATACACGTCCAAGTAATTGATACCAGTGTAATTGTACTGATGAGTGAATTTAAGATATTCAGTGGTGTTGTTGATATATTTCATAAAACTTGTTAGTTCTTGTTCACTACCATCCCACAAAATGAAAATGTCGTCCAGGTATCTAACAAATCTCTTAATGTGCACCATCCAACTAGAATCTAGAATAAATTCCGTTTCCCAGTCCAGTAAAACCAAGTTGGCGTATATGGGGGCACAAGCAGTACCCATAGCTACGCCAACTTTTTGTTTATAATACTCTCCCTCAAAATAAATATAATTATGGTCTAGGACTATATCCATGAATTCCATAATCAAAGAAATATCATTCTGCCCCAGACCACTCACTCTGCGGATACTGTTGTTAAACCTATATAGGCCATCCTCCTTGGGAATACATGAAAATAAGTCCTGAACATCAATGGTGACATAAATAAGATTTGGACTCCACATATCTTGCTTAAAAATGCCCAGGAATTCCCATGAATCTTTCATAATATGCTCCACAGTATTGTACATATGTTTCAATTTATGATGGACCACTTGACCAAAGGGGAAGGCATTGCTTGCACTACCAGAAATGATAGGTCTGAGTTGAGGAGTTTTACTTATTTGTCAAATTCTTGTTGTTTTATCAAGTTTTTTTACAACTTTTATGCAACATTTTATTTGTATTTGAGACATGTATATGTATAGGTTTGTGTAACATATATGGTTTTATTCATTATATGTGAAATGGTTTATAGGAATTGTTTGTGTATAAGGTAATGATTCACAACTTTTTGAATGTAAATTGATTCAATTGATTTATTGATGAAAAAGGCGGGCTTTTTTATGGGTTATTTGTATTTAAGGCAATGATTTTTAGTATTTGGTGTTCTGATGAAGTCAGTGATACACTGACTGAAGAAAGCGCTTAACCGTTTATTTGTCTATAAATAAAATAAGGTTGTTTCCAGTACGGGTTCCAGATTCCTGGTGTGTTTCTACGCCAATTCTGTTGGCGTTTTTTGTGGTACATTCCACAGTAAATGTTATGATATTCCAGACTTACGGCAGCTTTGAAGCCATACTTTCTACCCCTTATTCTTTGCCAGTCTTTCTTTATTAGTTCATTTATATCCCACCTTCCAATTCTGTTGGTCTACCATTACACTACTTCCTGCTGTCTTGATTATTTCCACCTTCTCTTTCAACTAGTGTATTGGTAACAAATGAAGCAAGCCACACCCGAGCTCCTCCAGTTTTTCATCAATCTCTCTGCCCATAGTGTACATCTTCCCCAAAATTCCTTCTGCCACCTCTCCACTCCTGTAATTTGCAGATTTTTGTAGGAAATTGCTGTTTTTGGATCTACAAATTAAATTCTTCCATATGTATATATCCATGACAGAACTGGAGCAACACCCAAGTTACTCTCTTCTTTACAATGGCTGGTGGTAGGGATAAGCAAATAACTTACCTTCCCTGTTTGAAGGAATTAACCTTGATATGTCCCTAATCATCCTTAGGTCTTGCCAGGTATTCCAATTTCACTAAAAACTCTCTCTCTCATATCTTAGGTGTCCTGTGCACCCTAATATCAGCTCTTACTTAGGGATACTTTTGCCAGCAATTTTTTCATTGATCCCTTATAGTCATGTCCTTCAGATCTTTCACGGATTCTCATGATTCTTCCTTCTCACACTATCCTAACAGTCAATGGATTTTTCTTCTAGGCGCTCCAAGTTCTTCATTTTCATCTATTACGTTTTGAATTATGTCTGTATTATCATCCAGTCCCACATGAAGTCTTGTTAACCACATCTCCTGAGCAGCCTGGTTATCCTGCAAGGATCTCAGTTTCTTTTATTTAGTCTCTTTTTTTTTTTTTTCAGTGCAACCTGGTTGTGTGCATTACGTTCTTTCTCCTTCTTCCTTTAGGGGCTTGGCAGACATCTGAGAATCTCCCTTCATATTGTTTAATACTTTGTGAAAAGCAGCTCTGTTGTCTACTTCTGAGGATTCTTTAACTTAAAGATTTGGACAAAGCATCATGAATGCAGATTACCAGCATGCTGCCTGTATTTTTTATTTTTTTTGAGATGCAGAAAGAATATGGACTACACCATCACTTAATGAATGGTCTCTGGCCGTCAAGGGAACTGGAAAAACCAAGTGGCTAATCTCAGGCTGTGCAAGTCCAGGTGAGGCTGCCCAGAAGGATCCGACTGGAGACCTGGGAGAAGACCTAAAAATAATGGATACTTCATTATGTGATGTCTGAGCAAAGGAAACCAGATATGCTTCAGACAAAAAGGAGCCATCACTGTGGCTTTACATGCTACTGCGTTCTGCAAAAATCTTGAGTTTAGAGGGGGGGGGTTCAAAAGTATGGAGGATGACTGTAACTTAAGAGCATTTCTTGGGGACTGCCCTTTGGGGTGCTCAGGCCAAATTAGCTGCTGCAACTTGTGTTGGGTGGGTATGCAAACAAATGCAGGAAGTTTGGCCCAGTAATGGAAATTCACTGGGCTGCTGTTGTATTGAGAAACAACCTGCTCAGCTTGCCCACCGAATAGTTGGCTCTCCCCAGAATACGCTTTAGAAAGTGATGTAAAGTGATCACCCATTACCAAACTCTCAGGTCCTCTCTTAAAGGGGATATGATTTGGTTCCTACTTGCTTGTTCTTCTACCACACATTACAGACATGTCTGTATGAATAGAAATCACCCCCAGAGGAAGAAAATCCCAGAATTCCTGTAATGCTAGAAAGACTGCCCTCATCTGCAGAATACCGATGTGAATGTTGGCCTCTGTCGGATTTCAAGTTCCTTAGACCATCCTCCCCTTGAAATGCCCCAACCTACCCCAGATAGGCAGCATCCATTGTGACCATTGCCAAGTGTGGAGGGAGAAAGTACAGTTGTGTAAAATCTTACCATAACAGATGTCGTCCTTCTCTTCACTGTTACAATATTCATTACAATACAGACCATAGGACAGCCCGACCATCGACCAGCATACTATAGCTTTAGGCTGCAAAAGGGATATTGTAGGTCACGTGTATGCTCCCCACACCTGGCGCAGGGCATAAAGGTGAAATACAGACATACCATCCACAGACATAAAAAGCCCCAGGAGGAGCGACCGTCCAAGGAGAAGAGAGAAAACATATACATGCAGGAGGAGAAAAGAAACAGGAGGAGGAGGGAGGAAGCAAATACTGCAACAGTGAAGAGAAGAACATCTACTGTTATGGTAAGATTTTACACAATTGTCCTATGTCCTTCTATATCACTGTTGCAATATTCATTACAGTACGGAAAGTTCAAAATTTCAGGAAGAAAATTGAGAGGAAGAAGGCCCAGCAGAGCCCTTGAAAAAAAAACATGCAGGCTACACCTAGCAAATCTAGCTGCATCCCTAAAAACAACATCCAACTTATAGTGCTTGATAAAAGTATGCACAGAAGACCAAGTAGCTGCCTCAAGAATGGAATTAGTATCTAAATCTTTGAAAAAAAGCACCAGAAGAAGCCACAGCCCTAGTAGAATGAGTCTTTACAGAAGGAGGAAGGCTTTTCCTATGAAAAGGCATAACAAAATGAAATGAACTTTACAAATCCAAGAAATGGTTTGCTTAAAAACAGCCAAACCTAAAGGCCTAGGATGAAAAGAAACAAAAAGCTGCTTAGACTTATGAATGCCTTTAGTTTTATCCAAATATCTGAGTTGTCTATGCAAATCAAAGGTATGAAGATCCTTCTCACTAGCAGACTGTGGAAAAGGGAAGAAAAATGGAAAAATTAAGAGACCACTCATTAACCACCTTGGGCATAAAAGAAGGATTAGTACGAAGGGACTTTTTGAAAAAAAAAAAAAAAACAAAGGGAGGAACAGCCATAAGAGCCTGCACCTCAGACACCCACCTGGTTGAGGTAAGGACTAAAATAAGAAGTCTTCAAAGAACAATGCTGTAAGGAAGCTGAATCTGCAGGCTCAAAGGAAGCCAGAGTCAAATTTTTCCAGTACACAATTAAGGTTCCAGGAAAGAGAAATAGGCTTCCTGGGAGGCCGAATATGAAGGATGCCTTTAAGAAATTGTTTTACCTCGAATCTAGAGGCTAAAGGGGGATTCAATGGCAGACAAGCAGAACTAGCTGACAAGTGGGCTGTTAACATAAGAATATGCCAACCCAGCACTTGAGCTATTCACAAACAAGACAGAACCAAAGGAACTTCCACAGAAAGTGGATCCAGGTTATGAGAAAGACACCAGACAGAAATTCTCTTCCACTTAGTTAAATACGATTTTCTTGTAGTGGGTTTCTTGGCCGCCTGCAGAACCTGAAGCAAGTCCTTGGGGTTTCCCTTTTAGGCACCTTTTTTTCTATCACTCACAATGTTAGTTGACGAGTAGACAAGTGAGAAAGGATGAGAGACCCCTTGTCTTGTGCGAGGAGGTCCACCCTGTCAGGTAACTTGTGATGATTGCCCTTGGCTAAATCCAGAAGAAAAGGGAAACAATGCTGTCCAGGCCAAAAGGGAGTCACCAACAAGATTTTGGGAGTATCCTGCTCTATCTTGAGCAGAATACATGGTATGACAGGAAGGGGAGGGGTAGGCATAAAAAAAATCCCCTTCCAGGAAAAAGAGAAGGTGCCCACCTTCCAAGCCAGAGGATATGAGAGACTGGTGCAAGAGAGAGGAAGCTGTCTGTTTAGAGGGAAGTCAAAAAGATCTACTTAAGGAGTACCCCACTGGTGGACAATGTCCAGAAACAACTCTGTGAAGCATCTACTTATGAGTTTGTGTTATGGACCTGCTCAGGTAATCTGCCACAATGTTCTGATCTGAAGGAATACTAACAGCCTGAAGAGAGACTTCATACTGGACAGCTAGATGCCAAACCGAAGAGCTAGTCTGCACAACAGATAAGACCCTGCCTCCTCCCCACTTGCTGATGTACCACATCACTCTAGTATTTCTGTGAGGATTTTGAGGGGCCCTGGTAGGAAGAGAGAATGAAAGGCCTGAACAGCTAGAAGCAGCTCTCTTATCTCTGATACTGATGTGGTCCTTCTTTTGACAAAAAGACCAAAAGCCCTGCACTTTCAGAGAACCAAAGTAGGCCCCTACCCCACATCTTAGGCATCTGAAGATAGTTCCTTAAGTGAGGACTGGAGGTTGAAAAGCAGCCCTGAGTTGAGGGACAACTGATGAATCCACCACTGAAGTTCAAGTTTGGGGCATGGGAGAAGGGATATCAGAAATTCCAAAGGATGAAAATGTTGAAGCCAGACTGACTTTAGGAACCACTGGCACTTTCAGATATGAAGCTTGGCCGGAGGAATTATCGGAATGGTGGAAGCCATGTATCCCAGAACCCTGAGAAACTCTCTGGTCATAACTGAGTCCAGAGGAAGAAGGGACTGAAAGAATGTAATCAGAATTAAAGCCTTGGGAGGAGGCAAAGATGCCAGTGTTGAAATTGTCTGGAGCTTGCACTTGAGAAACACATGACCATGAGAAGGAGTTAGGAACGACTTTTGGAAATTCACTGTAAACCCAAGACTTTGCAGGAAACAAACAGCAAAGTGAAGATGCTAAAGTAAAGTTTCTGGAGAAGAAGCCTGAATGAGCAGGTAATCCAGATAAGGAAAGATCTTAATTCTATTCAACCTGCAAAAAGCAATCACAGGAGTAAGGCATTTGATGAAAACCCTTGGGGTAGTAGAGAGGCCAAAAAGCACAGCACAAAACTGAAAATGCAAGGAAGACGCAAAGAAAAGTACAGTTTTGTACCTACCATAAATGTAGATGTCCGATAGATATGCAACTGCAGTCCTTACATACGGGTTTTGTCCTGCCTCAGGCAGCCCTCGGTCGGTCGGATTCCAAAGTCTGGGTCCGGCGTTGGCTGATGTCGCCTCCTCCCCGACGTCAGAGCGGCTGGGGTATAAAAGCAGCAGCCGACGCCATCTTCCTCAGTGTTTCTTGCCCCAGATGCCAGGTGCCCTCCAAGGAAGGCTAAATTTAGAACTGGATAAAAATTCCAGACAAACACAATAGCAATAAACAGATACACCATAACAGATATCCCCAGCTAAGTATAAAAGGAGGGAAGTGGACCCAATACACAGAGGGGTAGGAGGGAGGGAAAACCTGACTGCAGTTACATATCTATCGGACATCTACATTTATGGTAGGTACAAAACTGTACTATGTCCTTCAAGAATGCAACTGCAGTCCTTACATATGGGTTGAATACCATAGCCAAGCTGGGGGTGGTAGGCTCCAAGATAAGGATGGTGTAGCTAAAATGCCTTGCAGGACTGCCGAAGCAAAGCCTGCTCTGGATCTGGAATATAAAGGCAGGTGGTAGTTCTTGGAAAATGTATGCACGGAGCTCCATGTAGCAGCTTCTAGAATGTCCTTTGTAGCCACCCCTCTTAGGAAGGCTGTGGAGGTGGCTGTAGCTCTGGTGGAGTGTGGCCTGATATTGGCTGGCACACCCTTTCCATGGAAAGAATAACAGAATCTGATGCAATGTCCAATCCATTTTGAAATTGTTTGTTTGGAAATTGCCTTTCCTTGCACTCCAGGAGCGTATGCTACAAATAGTTGGTCAGACTTTCTGTTGGCCTTTGTTCTGTCCAAGTAGTAGCGTAGTTGTCTGTGTATGTCCAAAGTGTGCAGCAGCTTTTCCCCTTTATTTTGAGGATTGGGGAAGAAGGTGGGCAGGTGAATTGCTTGATTTAGAGACACCCTGGATATCACTTTTGGCATAATGAAAAATGAAAAATGGAGGTACTGCCATGAGGGCCTGTATCTCCGAAACTCTTCTTGCTGAGGTAATTGCCAACAGGAAAACTGTTTTCCAGGAAAGAAATTGCAATTCTGAAGATGCTGCTGGTTCAAAAGGAGGAAGAGTTCATTTTTCCAACACAAAGTTGAGGTCCCATGCAGGCACTGGTGGTTTTCTGGGAGGCTTGATATTCTTTATCCCTCTTAGGAATTGTCTTAGTAAAGGATGTGAAAACACAGGAGGATCAGTGTTGTATGATGCTGAAATTGCTGAAGCGTGTATTTTTATGGAAGAATAGGAAAGTCCATTATGCAGCATTTCTGCCAAGTATTCCAGTATCTGTGGGATGCTCATTACTGATGCATCCTGTCCCTTGTTGGTATTCCAGATGCTGAATCTCTTCCATTTGGCTGAATAAGTCTTTCTGGTGGAAGGTCTGCGTGCTTCCAATAATATTTGTTGAACTTCCTTGGAAAGAGAGATATGGGCAGAATTCATGGAACCCTCCAGGCTGTCAGCTGCAGAGTTTGCAGGTTGGGATGAACCGTCCTGTAATTGTGCTGAGTCAAGAGTAGAGGCCATTGAGGCAGGGGCCACGGTTTGGTGCAAGTTATGCTCCTTAGTAATGGATACCAGTGCTGTCTTGGCCAATCTGGAGCTATTAAGATGCCTTTCGGTTGCTCTGTTTTGATCTTCAGTAACACCTTGGTCATTAATGGTAGAGGTGGGAATGCATAGATTGTTAGAGAGTTCCAGCTGAATGAGAGAGCATCTATTCTCCAGGCTTGTGGATGGTGTGTCCTCGAGCAGAACTTTTTCAGATGATGATTGAGGTGGGAGGCAAAGAGATCTATGTCCGGCCTCCCCCATGCATGAGTTATTTGAGCAAAAATGTCTGGATGCAACATCCATTCGTGCGGGTCCAGGATGTTTCTGCTTAGACTGTCCGCCAGTACATTGTCCCTGCCCAGAACAAACTGGGATTGCAGCTGTATGTTCAGTTTCAGGGACTTTTCCCAAAGAGTCATTGTTAGTCTGCAAAGGGGGTAAGAATGAGTACCTCCCTGCTTGTTTATGTACCACATAAGAGTGGTGTTGTCTGTCTTTATTAGCAGATGGCCTTGTTGAAGATATTCTCCGAATTCCTCGATTGCATGAATTACTGCTAACATCTCTTTTTGATTGATGTGAAGATGTACTTCCTGGGGGGTCCATTGCCCTTGAATGCATCTGCCCTCCATGTGTGCCCCCCATCCATGGTCTGAGACATCCGTTGTAATGGTTTGGCTTGTTTGAGGTTTGTTGAAAGGCATACCTTTGTTTGACTGGCTTGCTTGGGTCCACCACAAAAATTCCCTTTTTAGACATGGGATGAGTGGGATAATTGCTTCTAAGTTGTGGCTGTGTTGAGACCATAGACTTTTTAGGTACCATTGCAGTTTTCTCATGTGTAGTCTTGCCAGTGGAATCAGTAGAATGCAAGATGTCATGAAACCCAGGGCCTGCAGGATTTTCCTTGCAGTCATCTGGGTGAGCTTTGCTAGGCTTTTGAAGTAATGTGGCAATTGTTCTTGCTTCTCTTCTGTGAGGTAAGCCATTTGTGATTCTGTGTCTAGTTTGGCTCCTAGAAAAATTATTTGTTGGGATGGCAGTAGTCTTGATTTTTGTAAGTTGACTGTGTATCCCAAAGCCTGTAGTAAGTAAATGACATAATTCAAGTTTTTTGTCAAGGCTTGCTTGCTGTCCGCTTGTATAAGGCAGTCGTCCAGGTAAGGGTATATTTGTATCCCCTGGAGTCTGCAGTGTGCAATTACTGATGCCAGGCATTTTGTGAATACTGTGGGCGCAGTAGATAAGCCAAAAGGCAATGCTGAGAATTGATAATGCTCTGACCCTGCAAGAAATCTGAGGTATCTTCTGCAACTGTGTCTGATTGGGACATGCAGGTATGCCTCTTTGAGGTCCAGAGTAACCAGCCAAGACCCCTTGCCCAGCATGGGAAGGAGTAGCTGTAGCATCAGCATTTTGAATTTTGGCACAATGAGAAAAGTGTTTAGAGCGGACAAGTCCAGTATAGGTCTCTACTGCTTTTCTTTTCCTGGAACAAGGAACAGTCTTGAGTAAAATCCCTGGCCTTGTTCCTGAGGAGGAACCTTTTCTATTGCTTTGATTTTTATCAGCTTTGAAACTTGTTTGAATGCCTCTGCCCTTTGATTTTGTGGCAGGTTTGGCATGCCTTGCCTTGTTGGTAAAATATGGAAGTGGAACCTGTAGCCTTGGTCTATTATGTCCAGAATCCATTTGTCCTTTGTTAAAATGTGCCAATTTTTTGAAAATAAGGATAATTTTCCGCCTAAAGATGCTTCTCTTTGAGCCTTGGTCGGCGGTGTCAAAGTCAAGTCATTGTGATTTTCCCTGTGGAGCAGGGGATGTCCCTGCACCACCTCTCTGACTAGTCGGTTGCCATTGGCGTCCTCTGTAGGAGCCTCTGTATTGCCCTCTTCCTCGGGTACGCCTGTTTTTTCCCCTTTGAAACTTGTCAGTGTCTGGAAAGGACCAATTCTTAGAAGGCCAATTCCTGCTGAACCTTGGTGGCTGAACCTGGAGGAAATCCTTGACTGTTTGCACTGATTTAGCCTTTTCCTCAATTGATTTCAACACATCCTGAGCATTAGCACCAAATAGCTTGTGTTTTTCCAGAGGTGCATCTAGAAGCTTTACTTTAACATGATCTGGCAATGCCTGTTCTTTCAACCATGCATGTTTACGAATGACTGCCCCTGTCATAGCTGCCCTACATGAAGCTTCCAATGCATCATAACCACACTGAAGAAAATGATTGCTAACCTGCTGAGTGCTATGGACCAAATCCTGCAAGGCTTTTCTATCTAAAGGCTCAGGAGAGGTCAACTTTTTCTGCAAATCATCCATCAAGAAATCCTGATACTGAAACATATGAAAAAGGCAATTAAGGGCTCTCATGGCAAGAGTGGTTGAGGTATAAACTTTTTTGCCACACCTCTCCAGGGACCTAGCTTCCCTGTCTGAGGGCAAAGGGTTTTTGGCTGTGAATGTGGCCACCCCTTTTGGACCCTGGGAAATTGTTTCTAGATCAACAGAATGGGCCTTAAATAAATGTTTGTGAGTTTCAGGAACCCTGTAGTATCTGTCCGGCTTGACAGGTGCAGGGGGGAGAGAATCAGGAGAAGCACTCGAATCTGAGTACACATCATCCAGTACATCTAACACTGGAGGGACAGCTAAAGGCCTGTGTTGGGGAAGCTTAAGGTAGGTACGAAGCCGCTTCCTGGAGTCGGAGAATTCCTGACCTTGCCACTGAAAATGCTCTCTCATGGAGTGGAGAATTTCCCCAAAAGAAATATCCTCAGGAGGAGAGGCAGAAGGAACAGATTCCTCCGCATCAGAATCTTCGTAGACCTGGAAGGACTCTTCCTGGGTATCTGAGTGAACAGAGTCACCAGAGGCTTCATCCGAAGAAAGGGTGTCTGTATGCTCAACCCTAGGCCTTTTGTCAGAAGGTGGCTGAGAACCTCTGTCAGGATGGGCCTGGGAGCCTCTGATTAAGGAAATTAAATCTGCAGCTAAAGTCATAATTTGTTTATCAGTAGAGGGCTGAGGCAAAGCTTTAGGAGGGTGAGACTTAGCCTGGCTGGCAGCCTTAGCACGTGTGTAGGCCTTGATAGACATAGACATAGGGGGCCTAGCTGCCCCACGTGCTGGAGTCACCTTGTCCACGGATATGGTCTCAGGCAAATCCTGGGCTTCAGTTTCTGGGGGAAAATCAACAACAGGCACCGGCGCAGGCTCCGGGGCCGGAGTGATCGGTAAAGCGGTGTCGTCGGTCCGGAGCGGCGGAACAACCGCCTCAGAAGAGACCAATGCACTGGCGGTAGTTTTTGGAGTGGTGTTGGTGGAAGTCGCGGGCCGAGAATGTCGGTCCCGGTCTTTCCGTTTTTTGGAAATATGTGGTGTTGGTTGTTCCGACGGCATGTTATAAGAGTATTTATCGCCAAAAAAGTCTTCAGCAAACTGATGCCTGAGTGTGCGCTTATTGAAGCAAGCACAGGCGGCACAGGCCGAGACGTCGTGGTCTGGGCCAAGGCAGGGGAGGCAGTAAGAATGGAAGTCCTTATGAGGTATTTGTTTACCACAAGACAAACAGTTATTAACTTTTTCAGTTTTTTCTGACATCGGCTGAGGCAAGAAAAGGTTCCCCAATGGGGTACTTAGCTTTTTGATGACTTCGGATACGTAAAACACAGGAGCTGACCGACCGGCACTTGCGAACTGCTTCTGCTTCGGGCACCGCGCGGCAAAAAAGACAGAGGAAGATGGCGTCGGCTGCTGCTAGCCGCTCTGACGTCGGGGAGGAGGCGACATCAGCCGACACCGGACCCAGACTTTGGAATCTGGCCGACCGAGGGCTGCCTGAGGCAGGACAACCCATATGTAAGGACTGCAGTTGCATTCTTGAAGGACATCATAAAAACTTCCTGAAAAGGGGATGAATAGGGATACAGAGATAGGCAACCTTGATATCCAGAGAAACTAGAAAAACATGAGAAAGAAGAGGAGGAAACAAGGTTTGAAGGGACAACATCCAAAAGTAAGGAACTTTTAAAAAGGTGTTGAGCTGAGAGAAATCCAGAATGGGTTTCTGAGTGCCTTCTTTCCTGGGAACCAGAAACATTCTGGAGTAAAATCCCTTCCTCTTTTGAGGAGGTGGAACTTCCCGAATTGTTCTTTGGGAAAAAAGGCTTCAAAGAACCTCTGGAAAAAAAGGGCAGCTGTTCCTGAGAAGGTTGAATAATGCCCAAGAAGGGGGGGGGGGGATTTCCAAACCATGTAGTACCCCTGACAAATGGAGAGAACCCAAGAATCCTGACTGACCTGAAACGAAATTGGAAGGGTTACGGAAACCAGAAGAGAAAGAGGAACATAACTGAGGAGAGAGGACGAAGGATAGTCAGATAGAACCTGGCTTGTCTTGAAATGAGGCATCTGAGCTGCAGGAGTTTGAGGAGACTTGGCAGGAGGAGCAATTCTACTACCCTTTTTACCTTTGGGAGGACAGAGAGACTGTATGCTGACAAAGGCAGGTTTAGTAGGGTAATTCCTCAAACTTGTGAACAGGAGAAACAAAAATATTTTTCAGTTCCTGCAAAGAATTCCCCTTTTCCTGAAGGGACTTAAAAATCTTAGCACCACCACCACCAAAGAGATGTTTATTATCTAAAAGAGCATCCATCAGCTTAGTCCTAAAGGTCAAGGTAGCAGCAGTATATATTTTCTTACCAAACTTCTCAACAGTTCTGCTGTCTGTGTCAGAGGACAATAGCTTTGTAGAAGGTAAAAGCTTAGACAGCTTATCAGAAGCAACAGAAATAACTGAAGGGTCAGCAGAGGGACACTTTTAAAAGGAAGTTGCAATGCTCAGACACCTTATAAAACCTATAAGGTTTCTTAGGAGCAGGGGGCTGGGAGTTAAGAGCCTGAGAAGCTGCAGAAAATGTGTAACAAGGCAGCAAGAACAGGGAGGACAGCAGAGGTCCCACTTAAACTCCATCATATGGGAAACTGTAAAACCAAAAGAAATCTCAAAATAATAATCAGGACTAAGATTCCTCCTCTTCAGAACCATAGCCCAAGGGAGGGAATCTGGGAAGTATAGCTCCAAGATTCTTCATCAGAATCCACATCCACAGATAAAAACTATTCCCTAGGCCTCTTAAGAGGAGTAGAAGACCAAGGGGGAGCAGGAGCAGAGACCCCCCCCCCCCCGAGAGGGCTTCAAAACTGTAAAGGCATTAAATAGACCCCGAGTGAAATCCTGCCATTCATGTTGAGGATACTTGGCATCAGGATAAAGATGCTTAGTTTTCTGCTTCTTTTTCCAAGGAGATGTCAGTCCTAAAGATCTTAGGAGGCTTGGACCCCCACTCTAAGCATAGTGGGAATCCTCTCTCCTGCAAGGATTTGTGGAAAGCCCTACACCCTTGGGAAATAATCATGACCAGTTCCCCCTGAACATCCACAATAAATATCTGCATAGCTTCCAGGGACATGCAAGAAGCTAGATCAGTGGCAGCCTCTGAAATGGTCACAGCAGATGAATCAGACTGAAAAAATGGGCAGTCTTCTGGGCCTTCAGCAGCCTTGTGCAAGATGTCTAGTGGAGGTGGTACAAATGAAGAATCTGGCCACATTTTCTTGGCCTTATTCTTCGCGGATGGCTGACCCTTAGGCTGGGATGATTCCTCCATGGTAAACCTGGCCAAAAATTTAAGACAATGGTTCTCCGATTGAATGGCTGAAGAGGAGAGATGACTATACAAGGTCTTTGGAATGATTGCCTGACAAACAGGACAAAACGTATGGTCGTATGAACCAGCTAAGCAAAACAAACACTGCTCATGAAGGTCCTTATGGGAATCTGTCTTCCACATTGGCATTTCCCCTTTCTAGATGACATGAAACAAACCACCACAAAAATAAAGGAAGATAAGAAAAAAACACAATGGGGCACTTACCTGGAAAACGGCTTGATTACCAGCAGATGAATGAGCGTTCAGGCTGACTACTGAAAATAGCATTCGGAAGGGCAGCAAAGAAGTTCAGGGGATGGTATGTCAGTATGTCACCTTCATGCCCTACACCAGGTGTGGGGAGCATATGTGCGACATACGCTGTCCCTTTTACAACCTAAAGCTTTGGTATCAAAACCAAAAAACTGAAGCAAAGCCCAACCAGTTGCATATCAACACTAATATAAAACAAACCCAAAGCACGTGAATGCAAGACAGAACAGATCAATGTTTCTACCATATTTTCTCAGTTTAATAGTCGCTTTCCTCAGACTTTATCAAGAAAGTTAAGAAAAAAAATTTAAAAAGCCGCTTTTTTATATACTCCAAGCTAAAACCATTCCATCCAATAAGAATGTAAAAACAATTAATCAATAAACAAAAATTTAAAACACCTGTTTAGTTGTATTAACCCTTTAAGTGATAGCAAGTCTGCATTCTTTGAGAAAATGCTTTATAAAGGAGAACTGCCCCCACAGACTCAAAAAACATGTTTATTTCATTATGGTTTGGCGTTTCCTACAGTTTAACATCACTTTGGAATTTTTTAAAATATTTTTATATAAAATTTCCGAGTCTGACCACATGGGGTCTAGCATCTTGAAGTGATCCTGATACCTTTAGGTATCCCACAATTCAGTGCTTGTCTGTAAAAAATCATATCACGCAGGCCTATTTCTTCCTAAAGCTCCTGTCACTGCATTAATTTTACATGCATACACTGCCGTCTTTCAGCCAGTTAGTTTCAAGCAATATTTCATGCCGTTCAATAACTACTCAAAACACAAACAGTGCAAACGTCACAAAACAGACTTTCAAAGTGCTTTTTAATGCCGATTCTTTTTAGAATGGCTAAACTGCAGTCTTTTGTGAAGCCTGAATTGTACTGCTTTGACTCCTCTCCCTTCCGCCTTCACACAACTTCCCTAGCTGTCAAAGTGCTAAGGGTAATTTCAGCTGTTACCTGTTGTGATTGACAGCTCACAGCAGGAGACTTGACTCATGTACTTTTTCCTTGTTCTAGCATTTACTTTCTGTATGGGTAGGGGAAGGACCAGGGAGCTGTGACATCACAGCACGGGTGGGTTTTTAAGACTGTCGTGGTGATGTCAATCTGGGGAGGGAATTGGCTAGAAAACTACCTGCATTCATTGGCCTTGATGATCTCAATGAATTGGAGACTGCAAGCAAGCTTTTCCAGGGTGGGATAATGTTTTTTGAAAGTGAAACCACCACAGTACAGTAAGATACTGTTCTAACAGAGAGAAACAGTCAATTTAAAATATTTTAAATGCTGTATTGCTGTATGTACATAGCAGGGACTGTAAATAGGAAGAAAAAGGACAGAGAAGTTGAGCATTTAACAGCAGAATCCTGTTGTTGCCCTTTAATGTTGTCATTTAGACCAGGGGGTTTTGTCAGTAGCTAATTTTATTTGCCAACAAGTTTCTCTTCCTTCAACAACATTTTTATAGTTGCCAGCCCTCTGGTTTTCTCGAACGGATTCCACCACAGCAAACAAAAACTTTTTGAACGGTAAACATTTCTCTGTCTCTAAAGGCATTTCTAGTGTCTTTACTTTTAATAGAGTAACAATGTTTATTTTACCCTTTTGCCCAAACTTCTAGTGGACATACCCACATAGAAGCTTGGGTACCCTGAGCAGAGAGCTATGTATACAACACCTTTTGTATTACATGCATCTGTTTTTGCCCATAAAAATGTAAGCAGAATGTGATAGAAAAATATAAGGTCTTTCACTGATGCGTCTACAACATGTACAATTATGACATAAGTACCCTGTCTCTTTTGTGTAAATGGTGGGGGAATGTATGTGAAATTCCTTGATTTTATTTATAATTTTTTTAATTAAACAGAAAAAGTATTTTTCAATAAATACCAAGTAAAGAACAGTACAAATAAACCTGATTATTCTCCAAGTTGGTGTATTTGTGTAAACAATTCCTAACATATTTCACACCCTTGTCTTGAGGGATGTGAAAAAGAATGTTATGTCAACAGTAGAAAGATAAGTACCACTAGGGGAGTATGCTGATGACTCAGTAAATTCTTTGAAGCTGTTCTGAAAATCCCAAGAGTTCCTTATGTATGAAGAAAGTTGCTGAACTAAAGGATTTAGTACAGAGTCTAAAATTAAAGAAATACCCAGCTATGCTGGTCGGAGGTCAGGCTGTTGTAAGCAGGGAATCCGTATTCTAATGAATACTGCAACAGTGATATAGAAGGACATCAAAGGGTCCCTCCACAGAAACAGTTGAAGTTAGCCATGATTGTAAACGAGTCTTTCACAGCTATGTGTTGTGCATATAACTGAAGGGGAATGTAAAATCTAGAACCACTGAACTGTGAGCAAACGCTGTATTATGTGCATGTAAAAACACGTGAGTCACCAAGACTATTGTAGAGGCCATCAGCCCTGGAACTCAGAGAACCAGAGAAACCACAGGAGAGGAATGATTTAAAACAAATTAGACTGCTGCTCTGAAAGACAGGATTCTGTTTGGGGGAAGACTGAATGCTGTTGTGTCCTGATGGCAGCCAATAAATACACTATGAATGGAGTTGGATGAAGGCTTGAATTTTCGTAGTTTACATAGATACCCAAGGAAAGGCAGGACAGCAGCAACTAATTTCTGGCTGTGATGAGACTCTCTGGTTGTAGCAGCAAGGAGCTGAATTAATCATCCACGTTCAAAATATTGTTTTTTGCGATCATTTTAAAATCCTGTATATTGTTTACTTGGGATCATAAAGTGTAACACAAAATGCTACAGTTCTAATCAGTAAAATCAGTTTCTCATCCCTCATAGTATCTGTAGGCTGCATTAGTTATACGGCACACAGCACTGATAGAATAACTATCAATTACCACACAGCATAGCTTTCCATTCAACAGACAAAAAGGCTCGACTGCCAAATTGGGGATAGAATCTCAAAAAAAAATAAAATCATTGAAGGAGAGAATATAGTTAAAAAGAATTAAAAAATAAAACATTCAGTATATCTCAAAAATAATATCATAAAACCACCAAAATGAAATGGAAATGCCAAACGTTGTTTGATAAAATCATAGCTGTAAACAGGCAAAAAATAAAAAAATATGAGAAAGTTCAAAATTACGGTAGACAGTCACCACCAGATGCTTATACAAATAAGATTACAAACTGCCAAATGGCAGCTGTCAACTGGTAAAGTAGATAGTTTAGGAGTCTTCCATGAGCTCTCTTTACATGCTGTAAACAAATCAACTATGAAGCATGGGTTGATAAAGTCAGTCAAATCACCATATCACCACAAAACAGCTATGACCCAAAGGCAGGCCTTCACAGATAAGACGTGCACTCTCAACTCACAGCAGTCAAAACAATGAAATCCCACAGAGGGGAAAAATTACTTAATTCGCTCCGATGTTGAATTAGAGTATGAAAAATTCCTCTACAAAACTAAATCCAGTTAGAGAAAGGGAGGCAACAATTACCCTAAGGACCATTAAAGCTATAAGTAGCCCTGCAATGAGACCCCACAAAGCATGGAACTGATGTTGATATCTCAGTACTGCAACAAACAGCAGGAAAAGTTAAATAGCCTACTACTTCATTGCATGTTTTCAAATTAAGCCAACAGGATGGTCAAACTACTAATGAAAAACTTATCTAACTCGAACAAAGTGCCAAAGCAAAAGATGACAAGTGTCAAAACAGAAAATAAGAATGTAAATGGTCGTCACCAAATTGTCCTACAAACCTCAAAGTAAGCAAGCAGAAAACCTACAGTCATCTGCTTACAGTTCATTTGAGTTAAACATTGTTTATAGCTGGCAGGGTTATAAAACTAATTCTGAAGTTAATTACGTTACAAACATATGGTGACACAAATAAAGTAAGTGTAATCATCTAACTAAAATGGTGTTGTACCTGGATGTTTCAAAAATGCTTTTATTAGCACAGTAACCACTGGTACTGCAGCTATTCTATTCTCCTATACATTTTTCACTAAATTCAACCAAACTGCATTTGGGATCAATGTGTTGTTCCTCACAGGGGACATGACATCCAATAGCTCTGACTTTATTTATGGTTGGATGGTGTGTAAGGTTTCAGCTTATACAGCGATTCAGTAGTATCAATGTGCACATGAAGCAGGTATTCAGAAATGCTTAGTGCTTCAAAAATATGAATTTAAGATCCAGATCTAGCAACACTCCTTTCAACTGGTGAAAATAAAAACATTTCCAACTGTGATGCCTATTTACATACTTCCTAAATCTCGGACATACTATACTTGCTCACTACTTGTAAAATGTTGGCAAATTAAAGGCCTGATAGACTATCAAATAAATAGTTGGCTTTGTTGTCAGTTGCTTCTCTATCATCATCCCCTGCCTCGCTCCCACCAGTGCATTAGCATGGTTCAATTAATGCAACCTTTGCATGTACTGTCTTTTCTGTGTTGTCGGCCCGTCTCCCAAACAGGTATCACAGAGCAGTGAATGTCAAATTAACAAGACCACATTGCTATCTATTACTTCTCCATGTTCATTTTTTTTTTTAAACTTGTGACCATCAGGAATGACAAAATTCTGCCTGCCAAAGAATCAAGCCATATTGCTTCCTCACTAACATGTGCACTAAATGATACCTCCACATGCGTACAGTAAAGTGAAATATTCCCCTTATTTATATTTGGGTATCTCACTACTGGTAATCACAGCACAATGCTCAAACTGTGTACACCATGCTGCTGAATGCTGCTATCCAACTATCTTTTATTTTTCAGCTTCAAAACAACTAACCAATGATAAACCGTACATAACTAGAATTACAAATTGTTCAGCATTTATTCCCAATGCATCTTTTCTTTGGTTCTATATTACCAGATCAAAAACCCGTTTCAGCGAACACCACAAGACCGACACGTATAGCACGAACTGCAAATACGCCAAACCACCTAAACAGCGAAATATCAAATCTTGAATTGTCATAGTCGGCCAATACCACTGCGCACTACATACCCAAACATAATAAATAAAACACATACATACACTAACCAAACCCTACTTCTAACACTACAGTAAACCTTACATACATTACTACCTATGCACTTACCTTAACTGGCACCCTA
The DNA here is from genome assembly GCF_019279795.1 of Protopterus annectens. Classification (NCBI taxonomy): domain Eukaryota; kingdom Metazoa; phylum Chordata; order Ceratodontiformes; family Protopteridae; genus Protopterus; species Protopterus annectens. Next base: position 439,227,522 of record NC_056750.1, on the reverse strand, counting down.
ACCCTAAGGTCCGTAACTATCGCATACATACTTTAAGGATCTATACCGCAGATGGGCCAACCATGACACTTTGACGTTTCACGGTTTTGAAAGTTCGCCGTTACCCATAGTTCGTGTATACGTGCCAGTCTTGTGGTGTTTGTTGAAACGGGTTTTCGATCTGGTAATATAGACCCTTTTCTTCTAGGATCATTGCACCACTGAGCTTCTGACATCATCTAAAGTTACTAATAGCATCATAACAGTACTACTGCAAGGAAATATACTTTCATGCACTACACTAAGAAGCCAGCTGTTTTAGAAAGCTTTACAGCGATGTGTTTCTCTGGCTAAATAGATACCAACAGTAAAGCTATCAACAGCCTTTAAGTTTTAAATGGCACAAGCTGCTCCATAAGCATTAACAGAATGACACTGAATGAAGACTTACCTACCTGTCCTGTTAAACAAAAAAAAAGAAGACATTTACCATTATCATAAACTGGCTTACTTCTTAGCTTCATTGTCAATGTACGATGCAATTTGTTTACACAAATTTATTCTCTACTGGGCATCACAGAACTGTTTGTGTCAAACAGTGAAGATTACGCTGCATTCTGATGCTCTTCAAAACATCAGTTTCACAACTTCCAAACTAAATTTTACAGACAAACCAGGGTGTTAGAGATACAAGACTGGTAAACTGGGAAGTTGACTACATATTGTTCTGCTTGTCCAAAACTAGAATACATACAAGTTGTAGAAAATTTAGTAAGAGTCAATGATAAAGAAATTAAACTTTCCCCTACCATTTTATTGGGCTGACATGATGAAGTTGAGGTATCCAGGCAAGAATGAGTACTAGTGGCACTAATAATGATTCTAGGGGAAAAAGCGTTTAACATGCAAGTGGAAACAAACTTCCGACATTTGCATACCAGAATTGCAGAAACTTTTGGATGAGCTAATTGTTAAAGAAGAAAATCAATTCAAGGGAACAGATAGTGAATTTAGTTCAGATGTTAAGACCCTTTTGCTGTCTGCTGCTTCTTGATCATTTTAACAAGTGCATTAGAGAAGTTCAGATAATACAGCCTTTGTGTAGCTAGCAGTACAAATTAGTGCTCAAGAAACAATCGAGATCATATCGCTCTGTGTTGCTTCTGAACAGTGCATCAAATAAAACAGTCTTTCGGCTTCTCCCATTAGGGGTCACCACAGCAGATCACCGGTCTGCAGATTGATTGGCAGTGATAATATCTGCAAATCTCAAGTGAAATATTTTTCTTACTAATGTTTGCCTATAATATATCACTACAGAGTAACTCAGAAGAGTGCTGTTCAATTACTTAAGTCCAAGTTACAGCAGATTCTTTACTCAGTCTTCCTATTCACATCTACAAAAATAATGTAAAATAAAGAAAACTAGTCCACTTCCCCATAAATAGTGCCTAAAATGTCGTCTGCAAATTTAAAGCAACGAAAAACAAACCTTCTTGCCGATATTTGACTACTGAGTCCCACTAGTGAGCATCAGGTTCTATATCACATAGTCGAAATTGTATAACTTCGAACACAGAATGTTCAAACCATAGGTAGGTACTAGGCTACTGGCCCAAGGGCTTACGTAAGCCTAGCCAGCAAGGTTCCATAGCTTATGCCACCCAAGAAAGTTATTTTCCTGTGCCACTGTCCAGCAGAGACACAGAAGTGATCCCCGGCGTGTATTTCCTATTTCTCATCAAGATTTTTCTTGAAGAGTGTTAATGAAGAATTTTGCTTGACATAGATGGGTGGCTTGTTCCAGAGTATAGAAGTCTCTGGGACAGGAATCTATCCCTCCAGCATCTCCTGTTTATTGTGGTGACAAGGTTTAGGTCCCTAGAGCGTGTAGCTCGGAGGGATTGGGATTTCTTTAGGTGTAGCATGTCCAACAGCTCTGGGTTTGACATAGCTTTATATGTTAGGCAGAGATCACCTCGAAGTAGGCGATATGCTACAGAGTAAAGCTGGAGTTTTTTGAGGTGGTCAGTGTAGGGCATTTGTTTGAGGCTAGTAATCCTCTTTGTGAGGTACTTCTGTTGCCTTTTCAGCTGCTGCAGATGTCTTGTGAGGTACATTCCAAAAGGGGCGTTGTACTCTATAACGGGTATAATGAGTGACGAGTAGAGGGGAACAATTACCTCTTTTTTCCTGGATGAGAACCCTTTTATGATGAGGTGTGCCACGTAGAAGGACTTCCTGACTACTGTGGCGATGTGACTATCAAAGGAGAGACTACTGTCCACCTGGGTCCCAAGGTCTCATCACGCATTTGGTGTTAAGTAGACTGCTGCCTATATGGTAGTTCATGGGTACAGAGTTTTTACCAGAGGAGATGACACTGCACATTTTGGCACCGAGCTTGAGGCCATGGCTCTCACACCAGGCATCTGTCTCAGTGAGGCCCTTCTGTAGGATGCCCACATCATTTAGGGACTTGACTACGGCTCCTAGTTTGCAGTCATCTGTGAACTTAGTTAGCCAGAGGACTTCTGTGTTTGCCTTTACTTCAGAGAAGTAGATACCAAACAGGAACGGTCCCAGGATGGAACCCTGTGGTACTCCATTGGTTAACTTTGACTAGTGATAAAAAAAAAAAAAAAAAAAAAGTAAAAAAATAAACTGTTGTAAGCAGGGGGGTAAGGCCCCCTGCACCACCCACACCCCACGCTACTTAAATATACCAAATCAGATATCGCACCACATTGAAATGAATGTAAACCTCCCCTTAAGGAGATTTCTGTTTAAACTCTCGAACATATGGTCTCGACCATATGGGGTTTGAACTTGTACAAGTTCGACTATGTGATAGGAACCTGGGCATCACAGAATATTACCTGTCAAATGGTAAAGACAATGCTGCTGAATGTTGCCCCCCCCCCTTTTTTTTTTTAGTACAGTCTGCATGTCCTCTCCATGGGCAAGTGATGTTAAAGACATGCAGGTAGGTGCAAGTGTGAATGGGTGTGCCTTCCTTGAAGGTTGGGTGTTGGGCTGGCAACTTGGCACTGTAAAAATCCACTGCCAATCATTAGCGGACTGGAGTTCCATTGTGGCGACTCCTGACCAGGAAAAGCCGAAAGACATTATTTTTATATACAATTAATACAACAGCACACCGGCTTGCTGTTTTACTACCCTCTAATCAGGAACCACAAAAACAGCAACCTTCAAATGTTTTGTTTTCTCAGGCCATCACATACTCCCACCTCTGCCTTCCCATCACTACATCCACCCTGATGTGACACTATCATAGTTTCATAGGTTCACAGATAATTACTGGGCTTGCAGTCAAAAAGACCATTGTGCAGCTCAGTCCATTTACCCCACTGCCCCGGAGTACTGCTTGGTTAACAGACTTGCTCAGAATCACACTATAAGGTTGAGGGAATCAAACCCTGGACTACAAGAATTCTCATTAATGGCTTATAGCCATTTTCATATGAAAACATTTAACACTAGCAAATGCTTATTTAAATCTCCTTTTGCAGTTACATTATCTCCATGCAGCGCTACATTTGAAAAGGAAAGGAAGTCTAACACACTATTTAAGTTTTGAAACCTGTGTAGTTGTCAGCTCCAGTGGCAATTGAGCTGAATCATGTTCCCCAAACACATACAAGCACAGCAGCCCCCTCAGCCATTCTAGTGTCCAATTACTTGGCTATTTCTCCCCAATTACCATAAACACTGTACAAAGTTTTCAGTGTGCATACTATTTTCTTCTTACTTATACAATGACTATAGATATTTGGACTTAATTTAAAACTTCATTTCAGATTTTATAGCATAAACACTGATAGACATTTGTTAATCAAAGCAGTACAGTTTCACAGTGAAAACAGACTTGGATTATCTGTAAAATTCTCTACCTTTGAAACTGCACTGAAACCCATATTCAAAGAAAAGGCATCTGGCCACTGCCTTTAGGCTATTTTTATACCATAGGTTCCTTGCACACATTTTAGGACCATGCATACAAGCATGAGTTCTTTGATTTACCTTCCAGATTATATTAAATTATATTCCTAGTGTAAGACGGATTCCTATTATTTAAATGAAATTTCAAAACTTCGAACGTGCCTTCATCAACAGCTTAATGTCGTAAAGGCCAAATCCCGAAGACACAGAACAGCGATTTTTTTTTTCTAGGGAAAAAAAAATAACTGGTCCGTTTTTGGAACTTTGCCATTTCCTACACTGTGGTGCGATCTTGGAGTTGGTATATTTAAGTGGGGGGGGTGAAGCCCCCCACTTTATTTTGTGGGGGGGTTTTTGCTGCGGACCAGCGATTTTTTTTTCCCTGGGGGGGGGGGTCGCTGTTCCATGTGTTCTTTGACCTTTTCGACATTAAGCTGTCGATGAAGGTACGTTCAAAGTTTTGAAACTTTGTTTAAAACAGATGCGTGTAATACAGCACCACTTGTTAGAATATGTTTTAAATTTGCAGTTTTGAACTCTTTTTTTCCCAGTAAGCAATGAAACAAAACAAACATATTATCCAATAATGACAAAATTACCCATTTCAAAACATTTCAACCATAAAGGCCACTGAAACTTCTGTTATTACAATCCACCAGTCAGTCAATATGTACAATCTTTGCAAAAGTAAAAAAGTCACCTAAATAATTCCACATTAAATAGATCTGTAACCAATGAAGAGGTAACTGCTAGCAAACAACTTTACATTTCAGTGTTAAATCTACAAATGCAGCACCTGCCCTCCTTGAAAAATAAATTGCCTAGGTTACATTTTAAAAAATGGTATGCTGGTAATATTCCAATAGGGAACGAATGGCAAACCGACAATGGTTTCATAGTTAATAGGCATCTCATCCAAAAGAGGTCAGGATACACGCCGGACTGTAGCACCCCCACCTCCACCTTTGAGTACAACACAGTGTCAGCAATCCATCTACATGCTGTGGGAGTAAAATACACATCCTTTTACATCAAAAGTAAGTATGCTACCTGTTGTGCTACTAACACTGCTTTCAAACTCTATAGCACAACAGTGATGACCATTTGCTAAACAAGACAGTTACATACTGAAAAAGGACTTGGCATGAGCAGCAGTAAACTTAGCTTCCCTTGAAGCGCTCAGTTCCTTGAAAATGTACTGAAACAGTATTCGGGCTCTTAAGTCTCCTGTAACCAAGGTATAGGATTTGTGCCTGAGCAAATTAACTAAACACACACACACACACACAAACCTCTTACCGATGTCATGAATAATCATAAGTCGGCTGTGTTTGGCAGCAAGTGTTTCCATGTCGAGGCAACACACAGCAATGGATGGATGGATAGATGGAACATCGACTGTTCATGTTCAACAGGCAGCAGTAAATGCCTAGTATTTAAAATCCACATGTAGAATGCGGAAGAGAAGAAAGCAAGCACCAGGTGTATGCACTGAAGCACAAATGGATGCACAGATGCAGAGGGCATTCTTAAAGACAACCTTAAAGGTCTTGTGAAAAACTGAGGGGCTGCCGGCCCATCCAGATAGAATTCTGTACATAATTCTATGTCATTGTAAATATTAATATTATCCATAGGCTTATTTTATAAATGTAAAGAGAACTATATGTTATGATTAAACTATACATTGTACTGAGCTTCAAAACTGTAACCACAGTGCACCCTGCTGGAAGGAAAGCTGTTAAGTAAAGAATTACAACTGTGTTTGATCTCAAGCCCAGAGACAGGATGTCTGGGCTAGTAAATTCTTTCTATTGTTTAAGACAGAGATAATTACTAGATTTTACATGTAAAAGTGTGTTTTTACTGCTGTGGTTTCCTGCCAGGTGCAGCTGACAAAGAAATGTAAATTCTGAGTTTCTGTTAGCCTGGAACTAAAGGAGAAGTGATAAAAATGATGTAATGTGAAATGACTCGGGAGTACTGTGTATTATCAATTTAAGACTTTCTCAGAGAGAGAGACTGAGCATTTTGTATCTTGTCTGGAATCTAGTAAGACCATCCACTCACCAGCACTTGCTTGCTATGTATGCAAGGAGTATTTAGAACAGTGATTTAGCCAGATTAGTCTCGCTGTTTTCTACATTTATGTCAGACTATCCTATATTTTGTTTTAAAAGTTCCTGTGATTTCTGAATTCTTGATTAGCACCTTGTTGAATTGATGAGATTTGTCTTGTGTTTTTATTGTTTATTATTAAATATTTTTAAACTTTTCAACTGTGGCTGCTTTGTGTAGAGATAATTTAAGCTCTAGAGTACTTGCCTGTATTTGGTGATGCTGTATCAAGCCACTCCAACAGCCTTGCTGTATGTCACATTTACTAATTGGATAATAATAATATTGCATAATAAAACTGAACACCCTTTGGGAATGACACCATTAATAGCTAATAAATAGTGGTTGGTGGCAGTGACTTCTACCTTACAGTCTGGAGAGAAGGGGGCATAGCTGGAGAACCTGTGCCAGTCTTTCCCAGGAGTGTGTGTGTTTGTATACAACTCATATCTCAAAGTGTGTGTGTCGGCTACTTGGGCAGGGACACGAAGCACTGGTTGGACAGAGAGGATGCTGGAGGTTTTGGCTTGAGCACTAGGCTGCGATCTGTACCCTATAGCTGTGCCAGTGGGAAGTTTTATGAGGGATCTGGAGAGAAAGGGAGAAACCAGCCCCAGACTGACTAGGATCTTAAGGGAAATCGTACTTTACTGTGTGTGTACTTGTTATCCTCCTAATGTGCACACCCCTCACTGGTGCTCGTGGTGAGGATTCAGGCTCCTTGATTACTGGTCAAGCAGGGATCCTCCCAATCAGTGGGCCCTAGGTGACTGTCTAGGTCACCTAGTGCTGGATTCATCTCAGATTGGCATACAGGGATAAAACCAGACTATGACCCAGGAGACCACAGTTCAACAAGAAGCTTAGGCATGTGTCACAGCTGGTACAGGAGAAGAAATGAATGACGTGACAAAGCCAGCTCACCTCTCTTTGCCGGATTGGGGTGTAAGACTGGGCACATTCTCCTTGGCAGAATCCCCAATATAGAATAGGGATCACATGAAGGTATGTCTATAGGGAGGGCAAAGCCATGCAAACCACTTAACACTTCAGGCATGTGCAAGGCATACCTGGCCTTAAATTAAATCATGGTCCCCCTAAAGCTAGGATGCACATTCCCTCCCAGCATGTTTGACTCTCACCCATGGGGAAATGAACAGGCCCCTAGGGATCTCCCCCCCCTCCCCCCCAACAAAAGCACCCAGAGGGGAGAGCTTGATGGTCACGGATTGGAACAACACAAAATACTTCAACTGGACACACCTGTGACTGAACATCCATTCCTTATACAAGGAAGAAGCTCAGATGGCATTTATAATAATTGGGAAAAATTGCACAAACTCCCTTTCCCTTTTTCTGAGAACATGCCATAGGTTTACTAGACTACACCTGAAACTGCCACAAGCCAGGCAAGTGTGACCACTACATAATGTCTCATCCAAAAGATAGCATCTGAGGAAGAAGGCAAGCTGTTGTGTAACACTATAGCATCAACATCTGAATATGAATTCATGTACTCCATGTGGGGACAGAACACACAACCTTCTGAAATTATGGCATCACTGACAAGCCTAATTGTTACTGACATACTTGGTAGTATTAAATATAGTGACTGCATTTGACTGTTGTACACTGATATTCGTCTTTCGTGTGTTCAAAATGCACCAGTTATGACGTTTTATAAGTTCACAAGGAAATATTCCTGGTAATCTCTACACAGAAAACTGAAGACATATCCTACAAACCAACACTATCTAGCCAGTCTCTTCTAATTAGTTTTAAGTTGCAAGTGGGACAGTGAAATAATATAAATGTAGAAGTCAACTGAAATACAACACTTGTATAACTGCTCAGTATCTATGAATTTCTAAAACCAAATGGTATTAAAAATATTACTTAACTGAACTATTGTAGTACAGCTATGGTTATGGTTAAATCAGCAGCCTTCTTTGTCATTTGTTTTTTAAAACAAGGCACAGTACAGTTCAGAACAAAGTCACTACCTTTTAATGTATAAACTTTAAAAATTTAAATTCATCAAAACCCCTTCTTAACAGGACTAAGAGATATTATCATGCAGTCACCGAACAGTAGCTGCTTCTACTTTCCCTTATGCTTATGCTTTACGCATACAAAAAGCAGACCACTAATCATGGATTGTTTACCTTTCAACCCAGTTAAAGTCCTTTCTAGTTAATTAAGAATACTGAACTTTCAAAATGTGTACCAAAAACCACTGTCATAGCCAAGCAGAAAGTCAGTTAAGTGTCTGGGAAACAGCACAGTTTGATCCGAATTAGAATGTACAGTTCTGTGGATGCTTTCTACTATGAACAAAAAATACTGGTAAATTAAAACTGAAAACATTAGGTCTTTTTCCGGTCTTCTTTTGGCTTTTCCCAGATAGGGGTGACCACAGCGGATCACCGTTCCACTTATGATTGGCAGTGGATTTTTACGGTGCCGAGTTGCCAGCCCGGCACCCAACCTTCAGAAAAAGCACACACGTACGCTCACGCACCTACCTGCATGTCTTTTAATGTTCAGTCAATCGCAGGGAGGACATGCAGACTCCACACAGAAGGATCTCCAGCCAGGAATCGAACCGGAGAGCCTCTTGCTGTGAGGCAACAACACTAACCACTGCACCACCACAGCCGACTTTCCTGTAAAGTCTAAAAATCAGGCAGACAAAGAATTAAGTCTGCTGGCTTGCTTTAGTTATTAGTTCAGTTTTAATTTTAGGATACAGGTGACTGTGTACACCTCGAATAAAGGCAGTGATCATCTTTATAATGCATGACCTGCTCTGGATGCTGAGATATAGTTGTGGAGTGATGCGCGTTTTGATTAGGCTTGGGAAACTTGAAAGCAGCTCGTTAGCAATCTGTACTTCTACAGGGAAATGGACAAAGAAATACACTGACCAATCACAGACACACACTTCATGATTACTGTCAACTAGGTGGGCGAGTTGGACCAACACCCTTTTTTCATTTATGACACAGGCCAAAAGCAAACACTTCACAGTACAACGTAATGTGTGCATTAAAATGCAGTAAAAGAAACATCATCTGAATGCAGCACATGTTTATCTAGACTGATCATATTTCAGCTGTACCTTGTATAAAGTCATTAGTAATCCTTAAGTAATGAATTAGACATTTTGCATTTCGAAAAGCAGTTATAATACTTAACTGCCGACAGGCATGCAGGAGTGGTGGAATAAGATACTAGACTACATCTAGAGCCATTCTGATCAAGAAAGATCAAAGATCTTCCTGCAGTCTCCCATTTCTGGATCTTTGCTGCATGCACCTGCAACCTATAGTTATTTTAACATTTGTAATGACTTACAGCAGAGGCTCTCTAAGGTGATATGGACCACCTGCAGCAGATACAAAGGTCACTTTTCAGAAGAGTCACAAATATAACTACAACTATGAATTAGTGTTAATAGTAGATTAATGAGAAGTTATGTACCTACCATAACGTTCCATGTTAGTTGTCTTCTCTCGCCTTCTTTCTTGCTGGATGGGTTCGGAGCCGATCCTCGGCTCCGACTTGGCCACTTACTAAAGCTCGAGAGCTTATTTTACCGGCTCGAGGCAACCCTATATCCCATGATGCTAGGCAATAACTCCCCAGATCTCGTTTGGAAGCTGAAAAACCTAGCATAGGCCAATAAAACAAAATCCTCCAATTGGAAGGAGGAGGAAGAAGGATAAAAACCTCCAAAGATAATTATTTACACTAACTATATATATATATATATATATATATATATATTATATATTATATATATATATATATATATATATATATATATATATATATATATATATCTCCTAGGACACCTAGATAGTGAACAAAGGAATAAAAGGACCCTTCAAGGAAGGGAAGATATTCTCGGTCTGTCCAGGCTAGGGGGATGGTGGGTGGGATGCAAGAAAGAAGGCGAGAGAAGACAACTAACATGGAACGTTATGGTAGGTACATAACTTCTCAATGTTAAGTTGTCAATCTCGCCTTCATTCTTGCTGGATGGGACCGCGTCCCTAGCACCTTCATCCTGGGTGGCTTATTGGAACAGACTCTTAAGAATGGTGGAACCAAATGTTGCTCTGTCCCTGGAGGCCATGTCCAATTTGTAATGCGAAACAAAGGTATGAGGAGAGGCCCATGTGGCTGCCGCACAGATAGTGTTTATTGGTAGTCTAGCTTGAAAAGCTGTAGATGTAGCTAGTGCTCTAGTTGAATGGGCTTTTGGCTTAGAAGATAATTCCCTGCCTCTGAGTTGATAAATAGATGTAATCACAGAAGACAGCCACCTAGATAGGGTTACCTTGGAAACAGGAAGGCCTTTCTTATTTTCTGCGTACGATAAAAACAGTTGATCAGATTTCCTTATTTGTTTGGTTCTATCCAGATAGTACCGGAGCTGGCGGTGAACATCTAGATAATGTAGCTTTTGCTCCGCTCTATTAGTATAGTTTGGGAAAAAAAACTGGGAGATCAATTGATTGATCCAAATTTGTCTGCGAAGCCACCTTGGGCAAGAAGGATGGATTAGTCCTTAGAGAAACTCTGTCTTTATGGAAGATTAAGTAGGGAGGACGAATGCAGAGGGCGTGAAGCTCTGATACTCTCCTAGCAGAAGTAATGGTGACTTGGAAAAGTGTCTTCCATGAAAGAAATTTCAATGAACAGGAGACCGCAGGTTCAAAGGGGGGGGGGAGAATTAAGGATGTTAAGACTAAATTAAGATCCCACTGAGGTGGAGGATCTTTGATCGGAGGCCTAAGTAAATATACACCTTGAAGGAAGGCTTTGCAAAGCTTATTGGACATGATGTTGTGGTCCGATAAGCCTGTATGAAAATTCGATATGGCTGCCAACTGAACCTTTACTGTAGAGGCAGAAGACCCTGAATGAAAAATTTCGGCTAGGAAGTCTAAGACCGAATGAATTGGGGCAGTAAAAGGATCTATATTCCTTGCCTTTGCCCAGAAGGAGAAACGTTTCCATTTACTAGTGTAAATCTTTCTGGTGGAAGATTTAAGGGAAGCTACTATGATATCCCGGACGGGATTAGAAATCATAGGAAGCCTGGCTAAGGACAGATGTGGAGCAACCAAGCAGTGAGGTTGAGAGAATGTAGGGATTGGTGCAGCTGCCCCGACTGATGGGTCAACAGATCTGGAGCTGGGTCCAGATGCCAAGGCTGTACCAAAAGATAATGATGTAGGAACGGAAACCATATCTGTCAAGGCCAATAAGTGGCAATGAGAATCAACTTGGCTCTCAAGGCGGTTGCTTTCTGAATTACTTGTGGAATTAGCGGAAAGGGTGGAAAGGCATAGAGAAGTCCCAGAGGCCAATCTTGGACTAGAGCGTCTCTGAGGGGATGGCCTGGAAGGGGGAAGAGGGTGAAGAAGTCGGGGCATTTGCTGTTTTGGGATGTAGCAAAAAGATCGCAGCAAGGAAGACCCCACTTCTGAAAAATCTCTCCCGCTACCGATTGTTTGAGAGACCACTCGTGTGGCATGAGTATGGCTCTGCTCAACCTGTCTGCTATGAAGCTGGACTTCCCGGGGATATGCGTTGCTATCGGAAACCGCTGAGAGGAGACCGCCCATTGCCAAAGTCTGAGTGCCTCTCGACACAGGGAATAGGACTTGGTTCTGCCTTGCTTGTTGATATACCACACTACGGACATATTGTCCATTTGAATTGCAATAGTTCCTAGGGGAAGAGAGTCGTGGAGGGCTTGCAACGTTAAAAGCACTGCTCTAATCTCTAGGACATTTATGTGCAGGTGGCGCTCGAAAGGTTGCCAAGTGCCATGGACCATCCTGCCCTGAAAATGCCCCCCCCCCCCCACACCTGATCAGGGAGGCGTCCGATGTTACCGTGGCGACTGGGGGAGGAGGAACAAAAGGTTTGCCCTGATGGACTTGAGGGGACAATATCCACCAAGACAGATGACTTTTGCAAGTATGAATTATCATGATCTTGTGGTGCATGGGGAGTTGCTGAAAAGACCATTGGGCGAACAGCATCCACTGTAGAAGACGCATGTGAAAACGTGCAAGGGGAAGAAGTGTTATGGCGGCTGCCATAAGACCCAATACTTTCAGGACATACCTGGTCTGAATTTTGTCGCTCTGAAGAAGAACCTGGACATGGTTTTGAATATCTAAGACTCTTTGGTCTGTTAACTTTGCTGAAAGTTGTACGGTGTTCAAGTTGGCGCCTATAAAGGTAACAGACTGACAAGGCGACAAGGCAGACTTTTCGAAATTTATAGAGATTCCTAGCCCTCTGCAAATGTCAATGGTGTAAGCTCTGGCTTGGAGAAGTTGATGCCTGGTGGTGGCAGTGAGGAGCCAGTCGTCTAGATATGGAAACACCTGGAATCCTTGCCGTCTCAGGTGAGCCGTAACCGCTGCCATACATTTGGTGAACACTCTGGGGGCTGTAGTGAGACCAAAGGGCAGGGCTCTGAATTGGTAGTGACTGGCCCCCAGCCGAAAGCGGAGAAACCTTCTGGAGAGCCTGTGAATTTTGATGTGATAGTACGCATCCTGAAGGTCCACGGAGCACATCCAATTGTCCTTGCCCAGAAAGGGCAGAATGGACTGTAGCATGACCATCCGGAATGTTGTTCTCTTTACAAACTTGTTCAATTTGCTGAGATCTAATATTGGTCTCCAGTCCCCTGTCTTTTTCGGTACTAAAAAGAACCTTGAGTAGATTCCGGATCCTAGTTGGTCTGATGGGACTGGCTGGATGGCTCTTTTTGCTAGCAGTTTTGATATTTCTGATACTGCTAGATCCCTTAGACCGGGTGGAACGTCTGGAAGGGTTCCCTTTTGTTGAACTGAGGTTTGGATAAAGAGAATTTTGTAACCCTCGGATATGATCGACTGTACCCATTTGTCTTGAGTAAGGGAAAGCCAGGCTATTGGGTACAGCGACAATCTTCCCCCGACTGCCTCCGAAGGTGGACAATCGGGCAACATCTCAGGGATGCTGGAAGGGTTTGTCAGAGAGGGACTCCCTGCTACCCTGGTTTTGCGGACCCCCTCTGCCCCTAGGGCGGTGTCTGCTGTTGTTACCCCCTCTGCCTCTGGGGGTAAACTGACCTCTTGCATCAGACGTGACTCCTTGAGATTTGCGGAACCACATTTTCCCACGCTTCTGACCCTTAGAGTATGGTCTTGAAGGGGTGGAGAAACGGACTCCTACGGCAGAAAGAGTCTTGCCATCTTGCTCGCATCTGGTCAAGGTGTCTTTCACTTGAGGTCCGAACAAAGCCGAACCATCAAAAGGGGAATTTGTGAAGGACGCCTTGAAAGGGTCTGCGAAATTATACAGCCACATCCAGGCGTGACGCCTTAAGGCCACTCCTGTGCCTGCGGCCCTACTCGCTCCATCGGCTGCATATGAAATCAGACGCATGGAGGAGTTAATCGAGTTCAGGGTTCCAAGCTGTGAGTTTATTTTATCCTGGGACCCAGCAGCTGATGGATCCTGTAAGACTTCTCCCAATTCTTTGAGAATATCTCTCTGAAGGCGGGTGAAGTGACACTGGTAATTCAGCGACCGCATGGCAAAGGTCGCTGAAGAAAACATCCACTTACCGTACATATCCATGGTCCTAGAATCCTTATTAGGAGGATCGACAGGTACTGAAGGATCAGCTAGTTCCTTCTTGGTGGCTGCAGCCACCACCATGGCATCCGCCGGTACACCTTTTGTCAGGAATTGCTTGCCGACTGGTGGTGTAATGAATTTAGATGGCCTCCGAGGGGTGGGTTCCACTGAATCCGGGGCCGACCACGCCTTCCGAGCCACTACTTCCATAAGGGGGTCGAAAGGTGGAGACACCCAGGAGGTGGAGGGTCGAGAACCGAACGCCTCCAGGTACACCAACTCATCCTCGGAAGGATTAAGGGAAGACCAGTTCCCCCTCTGCTTCAGGATTTCCAGGATGTCTGAGAAAGAGACATCCTCAGAGGGGGACTTTGGGGATCCCTCCGACTCATCCAAGTCAGTGTCAGATGTAATAGACTTAGGCGAGTCCACATGCTTCCTCTTACATGTCCTCTTACGCGGAGGCTCTGCTGACAGGTCAGGAGAAGCCTCGGAAAAAATTCCCAGTGGGGAAACCCGAGGCTTTGGATATCTGGGTCCGGGAGCAAGACAGTGAGAACAGACATCAGCAGGCACTGTAGTGGGAGGAGCTGATGAAGCTGACCGTTGACTAAGCCCTGGGGCTAGTACGCTCATCACCTCGAAGGCTCCCCTATCAGAAAGGCCAGAGGGCCCCCGCTCCGAAAAGGTAGGAACCCCAGGCCGCACCGACAGGGAAGGCTCCGAGGCCGATGTCGGGGCCGGGCTCACCAGCACCGACGCTCACAGAGGGAGAACGAGGTCGGACAATGGTCCGATGCCACTCGCCCCCTCAGAGCCGACCAGAGAGATCAGGCGCCCGGATCCCTCCAATGAAGGTATCAAAGAGAAGATCGAGCGGAAGACGAAGGAGCCGAAGGGGGAGGTATCGGCTCAGACGCCACAATGGTCACGGCTCCGAGGAGCTCCGGCTCCAAACTCTGAGGGAGAGTCGAAGGAGGAAAAATAGGTGTAGTCGAAATAGCCACCGTCTGATGAGACGGGCTAGAGATCATCTAGGCCAATGCCTGAGACTTTAACAGCCTACTTACCACTCTCTCAAGGTCATGATCTGAAAGTCTGGATGACTGAGAAGATCGGCTCCGATGGCTCCGCTCCGAGAGCAGGGGAGACCTTGGAGCCGAATGGATGGACTCCAATGAAGGGGATCTTGACCTCTTCTTAGATGTATCCTACGGAGCCGGAGCCGACAGCGCAAGCATGGGCTCAGAGGTATCGGCACCAAGTGGTGCCGAGACCGGAACTTGTGACTCAAAGGGATCGGCTCCAGCTGGAGCCGATCTAGGCACAGACAAGGAGCCAGCAGCCGAAGGCTTAGTACTTGGAGCCGACGGTTTTGCAGGTTGAGGGCCTCCCCGACGCAGACTTAGTCGGGGAGCCCTCGGGCTTTAACAAGCCCCTAAGTATCAGTTTATTCCTGCGCTCCTGCAGGACTCTTGGACTGAATGCATGACATACTGAACAAGAGTCCTGCAGGTGCAGGGGTCCCAGGCAGTAAACACAAGAAGTGTGACAGTCTGTCAGAGACATTTTCTGACAGCACGAGTCACACTTCTTAAAGCCTGAGACTTACCAGGAGCCGGTAAAAAAACACACCTCACAAGCAAAAGCGGCAAACGAGATCTGGGGAGTTATTGCCTAGCATCATGGGATATAGGGTTGCCTCGAGCAGGTAAAATAAGCTCTCGAGCTTTAGTAAGTGGCCGAGTTGGAGCCGAGGAGCGGCTCCGAACCCATCCAGCAAGAATGAAGGCGAGATTGACAACTTAACATCATGCTAATGTTCATTTGTAAGAAATGCTAGGCTACATGACAAGGTACTACATAGCTAGGAATTGAGACATGACCCAAAAGAAATGCAGAGTAACAGAATAATGTGTTTCTGCTCATGTAGGAATGTGCACTAAATATGCTGACATTTGCATTTATAAGCTGAACCTTAAGCCATTAATGGTGTACCTCATAATATCAAATTAAAGTTAACATGACACTAAACAAAGCTTTCACTGGCACTTTAGGTCTAATATGCAGAGGTGTAGAGGTATCAACAATTGTCCAGTTATGTACCTGTGCTTAATAAACGTTAAATCCATAATTATAAGCATGGCAAATCGGTGTTGTCACTTGTTGACTGGGAGAAATAAAATGCAGAATTATCTCTGTAAAGTACAGCCTGAATGAGATCTGCATTTTATTCACATTTCGTTTTAAAATTATGAAATACACATCAAATTAAACTAGCACACCAATGTGATTATGATATACTGATGTACTCAAAGAAACAGAACAAGTTAGTACACTAAGAAATGTGATGTGACCCAATTGAAATGAACAGAAATAGTGTAAATTGCTTCTGGTTCTATAATTTCCATTAATAAACTGAACCTGAATCAGTTTTGTGGTACTGCATGTTAATACAATATACACTTAAAAATGAAGGATCAACTCAGTTGAGTTATTTACAGTTGCCTGCATATTTCATATATTTGCATTATTTGGCTAAATTTGTACTGCTGACTGGTTGAATAAGAAAAATAAAATGGCAGCAGAAATAAAGCCAAGCCCACATTAGAGTTCTTGTTTTGTAAACATTAAGTAATCGTGAAATGTTGTTATAAATGGATTCAAATTAACTTACCAGTGTTCATTACGAAGCATTGCTAAACTGCATCCAAGACAAGCCAATACAAAGATGAGGAATATCTCATGGTGTAATTTATGGTATCTAATTAAAGTTTTCCAAAAAAAAAAGCGCACTGACACCTACTAAACTGTCCAGCTGCACAGGTATTTACAGTTGGTTATTTATATCTGTGCAAATATGCAAAACTGCAACACTTTTGTAAATATCTCCAAAACACCATGAAGTACATTGAAATGGTTATATCTATCAACAGTAATTTCACTACAGAATCATGCGAAGATGAGTGTATGCTCACCATAACTAAGCTACTAAATATATTTGTACAGATTTAAAGTAATGTTTTAAAAATGTTTTTTCTTTTTTCAGAAAACAGTCCAGATGACAAACTCCTTTGTTGTCAATTTCTGCTAGGTATGAAAGGAGTTAAAACTGAGGAGCAACTTGCTATTAAAATACGCAATACAAAACTTAATTCAAACAACATGACCCTTTCTCAGGTATTACACTGAAAAGCTATAAAGCAAATGTTAAACAACATAAAAAGACTGGTAATATGAGAAACTTAGATGACACGGTAGTCATCCTTAAACAGTGGCATTTATTACTCTGTTTTGTATAATGAATTAAATTACAAAAGCACTGCTATATCCTGATTTACAAAAGGCATTTCAAGCTCCAATTTTACATAATTCTGGTGATCTAAACAATTTATTTTTAAAAGATTAACAGCACTGAAAAACAATGAAAGAAGAGAGTATAAGACTCAAGTATGAAAGCACATAAAAAAAATCCATTTGGTTTCTAAACCACTTATCCTGGTGGGAGCAGGTTTAGCAGGACAGACCAATCTTCCTTATCCTCCAGGAACATCCTGGTAAATCCCAAGCATTCCCATGCAGGCCAAGGAATATGGTCTTCCCAGCATGTCCAAGGTCATATATGGGGCTTCTTTTCATTGGGCTATGTCTGGTGCACCTCCCCTGGGAGAAGACCAGACACACTGCACAGAAACCTAAATTTCTGTTGCTTGCATCTCCAAACCCATCTTTTGTCACTATCCATGACCACAGATGAGGACAGAAATGTAGAATGAGTGGTGAATTAACATGATCATCCTAGTACTCTGCTCCCTCGTTACCAGTGTCTTTCACAATGCCACCATTGTACCCATCTGTTGGCCCCTCTCTTGAACCCTGTTTTTTATTAACAAAATTCCAAGATACTTAAACATCTCCAATACAAGTAGCTGCTCCACCATCACCTGTAAATGGACGACATCCATTCTGAAATACATAACAGCTGCTTTGCACTCAGCACTAATGCACTAATGTGTGCACTACAGATCACAGTGGCTTGAGGCCAAGTCAACATCATTTGATACAACCCTCACATTCCTAAAATGGTTACTCTCCAATCCTTGGCTGCATCTTGATAGCCTATCCATGAAAATCACAAACAGAAGTTACCAATTTTTCACCACTTGGGTCAGATGGAAGGTTGGTAGCCGGACAGACCTGGAAAACCCAAATGTACAGGGAGGGTATTCTGAGAATGCCTAGTAGATTCTTCGGTACAAAAAGATTACAACCTCCACATCTGCAACAGTTTCTTATCTCAAGGGATGTCAGGGACATGGAGGTTGAACAGGCCCTGTTTAAGACCCCAGCAGTTGAGGCAGTAGTATAAAACTATGGCCAAAAGGTAATCGGTGTCTGTCATGGTAGCAATCCTAGGATCCAGTAATGAACATCAGCTGTGGTGGGAAGCAGTCAAGTTAAAGAAAACAGACCTTCCATGCAATGCTGGTAAGGGAGGGGGAGGGGGATCCAGAGTTGACTAATAGGTGTGAAAAGGTCAAAAAGGAAGCAGCTAAAGCAGTTCCCAAGGTGAAGGCCCAAATACGGAAGGTGTTTAGCTTGGAAATGGTGATGGGGAATGATCTTTAGTAGGCCTCAGAAGAATTTCTGGCAAACCATATAGCAACTCATGAGGGGTCAACAGGACATTGGTCAGGCTATTCCTCCATTGTTTGTTTGTCTTTCGGCTTTTTCCCGGTTAGGGGTCGCCACAGCAGAACTCCAGTCCACCAATGATTGGCAGTCGATTTTCACGAATGCCGAAGTGCCAGCTCGACGTCCAACCTTCAATGAAGGCACGCTCATTCACACATGAGTTTCGAACGCCCACCCAACAGCGGGAAGGACATGCAGACTCCACACAGAAGGCACTCCCCACACTCCAGCCGAGAATCGAACGGGAGAACCTCTTGCTGTGAGGCAACATCGCTACCGCTGCACCACAGCGGATGTCCAAATCTCTTGTTGATATGGACCGCATTGTTTTTTGCTCCCTAAATTTATTAATACTATAAATATAGTATGTATGAGAACCTGTTTGCCTGTAAGAAGTATGCATGTATATGTGAAACAAAATACTGACAGCTTGTCACCTTTGCTTACTTTATACATGTGTGAGTACATTAATTACTGCTGGTTGTGATGGATGGTCAGTCAGACATGAATGATGAAGTACGTAATGGTTATTAGAATGTGTGATGACATGAGCAGTCTATAGGAATGTTTGAGTGGAACATATTAACCCCACATATGGGACAGAATAAAAGGTGTAGAGTGCCTAGATCTCTTCAGGATTGGCTACTTTGATGTAGTAACAGGAGTTTGCAATAACACAAACAAGTCAGTCTCTGTGACTGTTGATGCAAACGGGAACTTTCTTGTGACAGAGCTATCAAAAGTAAGAAGACATATCTAATGGGGAACGGAGTCAATCCCCCATTACAGTTGTTTAAAATGCTGACACTAAGTAAGGGGCACTCTCGCTGGGGAGATAAAACATTTTGATGAACTCCTACCCAGAGAAGGCGTCTTCCTCTAGGGAAGGAGTGTCAAGCAACTGGAAAGACTTGGTAAACTTCTGTAGATGAAGTCACTGTGATGATTAAAAAATCCAGAGGTAAGGCTATGGGAGTTGAAAAGGTCCACGTGGAAATGCAGAAGGTGTTGGTTACTGCTTGGGTGTTGTAACTAACATGGCTTTTCACTGTTTTGGGAAGGCAGAAGTACCTCTAGATTAGCAAACTGGGGTGGTAGTAGTCTCTATTAAAAAAATGGGGGACAGGAATGTGTGTTACTATTACACAGGGATCACAATTTCAGCTTCCATGGGAAAGTCTGCACTGAGGGGCAGTGTGTTCAATAGCAGAGCCTCCAATACAACAAGAGCAACGTAGATTAATGATCTCTTGGCCTTGAGACAGTGCATCCATTCTATGTCAAAGTATGAATAATGTTGTAGTTGTGGAAGCTTCTTAAATTTCTTTACCTGTCCTTTCATAAACAGCTTGTAACTTAGATTATTTTGGTATATGTGCCACCAGATACAAGAACTTCCAGGAAAATATCTTAGTCTGACAAAGCAGATTTCTCATTTTTGCAACATGCAACAAAAGACCCCCGATGCTGGAAAATCAGATGGCTGGGGTCTTTTCCTTCTCCAGGTGCTTAGATTAAAATTTTACTTTGTGCGATCACATATTTTCACCTGTGATATATAGAGAAAAGTCTACTTAAATCAATGCACTGTTAGTCATCAAGTACTCGGTAATACGGCCAAGATTCTCAATGGTCTTTGCCATAAGCTCAATTAGAACCTATGAATCTCTACAGTAAGTTTCTAGAGCATGAAGTAAATGTTCCATGGTTGCAGGGTGCAGCATTCCTGAGAAAAGGCCTGCAAAAATGGTACCTCCGAGAAAGGCATTCCACCTTGCCCACAGGATGGAGTCACAAACAAGAAAAAAAAAAAAAGGTTATAAATGGCAGCCAAGTGAACAGGACACTCTGGGGACAAAAGTGTTTTGACGGTTAACATCTAGAAAGGGCATAAATTCCTGGGTCTTCGTTTGTTACTAAAAATAATGTGCAATAATAACAGAGACTTCATTGCTTTGTGGGTCTCTTGCAATGGTCTTTTCTCAAGATTCTGTACTTCTTTCCTTGTGTATTTTTGTTGGGATAGTATACTTAGCAAGGGCTGAGAAGTGGGAACAAGTGGTAAATCTTTTTACAAGATCTCCCTCATCTGTACCACCTTGTTTCTGAGCCACTCTAGGCATAAAACAAGCATCTCCCTCTCACCACCACTCAAAGTGAGTCTAAACAGGAGTCAGGATTGTTGCAGTCCACCACTGTGACCAGCCATGATCACCACGCAAAACTGGACAACTACACTTTTTGGCACCAATGACCTTGTTGGACACTGGATGGGAGAGTTGCTGGGGCTGCAAGCTTTAGGCTCTGAGGTGGCAGCAGTTTTCCATACTTAATAAAGTGACCTGCTGCCTGACTTGTTTATGATTTATGTTAGTTCCTCTGCATGCTATGAGCAAAATGTTTTGGGGAATGAAACTTAACGCAAACAGCCAAAAAGATCTGCCCTTTGGTCCTGAAATTTATAATCTTCTAAACAGCAGCAGTCTTTTAAATGAAGAGTCTAAAAGGTCACTGCTGTGTCTTCAGTGAATTTTAGGAGAGACAGCAGTACTGAAACATGGCTATACTGAATCCTGCTGTAGCAGAAACCCCATTCATGGTACTACAGACCAAAAAAGCAAACAGATTTTCCAGTGTAAAAGCTGTGGATAACTAAGCCTCAAAGGTATGTTTCAAGGAACCTTCAAGGAAGCCACTCTGCAGCACTCAGAATTCCATCAAATAACTCTCAAAACTACATTATGTTTGTTGTGCAGTTCAGTGCCTAGAGTGAATGTGGAATATGTGAGCATACACCTTCTGATAAGATACACAGTACTGGGCTCCCTGTAAGGGATACAGAGTGCTGGGACCCAAGGAGTTTAGCACCTTCTCAAAACAGCTGGTAACATCACAGCATGACAGAAGAATGACTCCTTAAATTAAGGAGAAACCAGAGGAACAGGAAGCATCTGATCAGTTGCCATATGAATTCACTTTGGAGCCTTCAGTAGTAAACCAGTACAAAAGTTCAGTTGGAGCCGCACAGCAAGGGATAGAAGCAAGAAAAGTTGGCAACTCTGACGCAGTCATTGCTGCGCAGTGATAGGCTAGTGAGTTCCCATATGAAAGAGTAACAGACGACACGGGATGAAACTGGAGAATATGTCACAGGAAGATGTTCTGCAACTTTCTGCAGAATGCCTGCAGAGAAAGGAGAATGAAGAATGTCCCCTTAGTTTAGAAGGAAATTATCTAAGGGAACAGTTGCTTGATTTAACAGAGATGGACAGACATATTAAGATCAATGAAAGAAATAGATAAAGTCAGTAAGACCCAAGAGGTCAGAGATTTGATAAAACAAATAAACGCCATAATAAAGACTGTTCACAGAAATTCATATGATATAACAAGAAGTAAATAGGATATATTCCTTTGCAGCTAAATTATTAACAGATAAAGGCTTACCACAAAAACACAGAGCAATAATGGAAAGGAAGGGAAGAAATTAAATGACATCATGGAAATATCGAACAGAAAAAAATACAGAGCAATTAAGACAAGAAGTGTCGCTGTTAGAGGAGTATAGAAGACGGAACAGACAAAAACACTTAGAAAGATGGACGTGATAACGCTGAGTATTAGAACAGACTGGGATCAATCAAACACTATTGCAAATAATAAACTAAACACATCAGCACTGGCAGGAAAATGTAGAAGATATGCAAATAACTATAAAAGGAAAGTACAAAATAAGCAATTCATTGATGACCCAAAAATGTTTTATACAGAACTGGGAAACAACGCAAAAGGAACAGAAAGACTATATCTATAAAGAGCCTATGGAACATAACGAAGACGCTGAATGGACAGAAAAAGTAAAAGAAACCGTAAGAAGTTCAAATGCACAGGATATAAAAATGGGATGAAGTAACGGCCAGAGAAACTGAAACAAAATTAAGAAGACCTCCTTACTGGAAAACCCCAGACCCAGATGCAGTACCTAACTTCTAGCTAAAAGTAATAACATCCTTACATGAAGATCCCCCCCCCCCCCCAAGTAAGAACTTATATGCACATCCCGAACAGACACCAACCTGAAAGATGCACCTCCTTAAGAGGGAATCTGCAAGCTATCCTAAAAACTATAGGCCAATATCTTGCCTTCTAATGAGGTATAAACTATATACTGGAATTGATGCAGATACAGTTTATAGTCATTTATAAGAAAACTCAACCATGGCAATAGAGCAAAAAGGGTGTAATAAAGTCATATTGAACAAAGGATCATTTGTTGTTAAAGTCATTATGGAGGATTGCAAAAAGAGGGAACAATCTAAACATGGCATGGATAGACTAAAAAAAAAAAAGAATTTGACAGCATCCTACGTTCATGGATAAAGAAGTGCTTACAAATGTACAAGATAAACTCCATATTAACTGATTACAGTAAAATGACCACAAAACAGTGGCAAACCACTCCGCAGCTAAGCCAAAGGACAAAATTATTATCTTTGGGATAACATTTCAAAGGGGAATATTCCAGGGTAACTCTTGTCACCCCTGCTCTTTTGTCTTGCCTTAAACCCATTAAGATGTCTACTTAAACTAGGTCATGGTTACATTTTGTCTCCCAAAAAATATCAATGTGTAAAGACTTACCTTCTTTTTGTAGATGATTTAAAACTGTATAATTCATCAGATGAGGAACTGAAAGCACAACTGCAAGTGGTCAACATTTTTCTCAAATTATATAAGAATGTCATTTGGTCTCGATGAATATGCAAAAGCAACCTTTAAAAGCATGAAAGCTGCAGCACCAAGAAAATATCAGTCTGGGAAAGGTAAGTGATATAAAAAAACTTGAGCAAGAGGGAGTGTATAAATATTTTGGAATTGATGAAGAATCAACAATAAAACACTTGCAAGTTTAAGTAAAACTTTGTTGTAATTTTGAAGCCTACAATTAATACTGAAAACAGCCCTGACCTCCAGGAACGAAGTCCAAGCTATAAACCAATTTGCTCTTCCTGTTCTGACTTATAGATTTGGGGGATTAACTGGCCACAAAATGTATGGATCAGTTGCACAGGAAAATAAGACAAATACTTCAACCTTATCAAATGATTTATATAAATCTATGCACATCAAGATTATATAGTCCCCTTTCTGAAGGAGGTATGGGTCTCCTCAAAACTGCTTGCAATTGTAGGACTGCATACATTTCTGCAGACCTCACATGACCCAAACAGTGAAAGTTTTAAAACATGAGGAAAACAAGTCTAAGATGACTTCCCTGCTTAGTTTAGCAGAAGCATGTAGGTGTCAAGCAGGAATGGAAATCAAACCAGAAAAACAAAAATCAGGGAAAAACTGAATGCGCCTAACACCAGGTGAAGCATCACATGAGAGGGCTAGAAATATGGAAAAGGTACAATTTGAACTGACATCTGTGAAGGACTGGCAGAACCAGCACCTCAGTCACTGATGTTAGGGGAAATTGGCAATGACCGCTTAACTTCATGAAGGAGTCTTTACCTCTAAAAAATATTTAATGAACTCATCCAAAAGAATGTAATCTAACGAAAGGCTGCATACCTTTTTAGAGTGTGTAGGGAGGGTGGGGCTTCACAGAAAAAAAAATACTATTTCAAGTGCAATTCAGGACAAGGGTACAGAATTTTTTTTTTCAGTTTGTACTCCAAGGTCTCTCATTGCTGCCTCCCCCCCCATCATCCATAATGCCCTATCCCTAATCTCCTGTCACTATCTATGCTGCCATGACTCCAAATGACTGTCAATTTGTAAATCAGTACATGATCATTCAATACAAAACTGACTTGTACACTGGTCTGCAGCACCGCACTGTCATGCAACGTCCTGTCTGGAGTTTTGTAGAAATGCTTTACAATGCCTTACCCCCCACACTTTCAGCAAGTGGTGCACGGTGACAGGGAAATATAGCTAAATAAGACAGCCATGCTAAAAGATGGCCACACACACAGCTAACTGGCATTTAGTAGCAGTGCTGCACTGCGACAAGCCCCTGTACCACATCAAGGTAGCCAGTCCCACAGAGGTCCACTCACACTGAGGGTCATACAACACAATTCACTTGCAGATGGGTACTTCTCATTTGAAAAGTGCAGTCAGTCGTTTGGTATTCTGATTTTGGTTTGCTAAACATGTTGTTAGCAAACTCAATCATTTGCAGCAAACAGTGCCCTGCCAGTTCAAAGCAAGTTCAAAGCAAAACACAGCAAACTACCATTTATTAAGTATGCCACAATGCACAATCTTAACCATTTACTAAATCACCCTCCCACACACAGGAGGAAATCAGCTCCTGTTATGAGACCTGAATGAGTTAGAATTAGTGTCGTTAGCTTAGCACATCATACCCCTTCTAGGTCTAAACCACAGGACTAATGTACGGTTGGTATTCATAGTTCATGCATTTATGCACAGCAGAATTTCCATGGGCTGCACCCAAGTGCAGCTTCGGCACAATTCACAGATGTACACTACACTTAAGCACTGCCAGTTTAGTCAGCTTAAAAAAAAAAAAAACTTAAGCAAATGAGACAGTAATGAGATGTAGAGGGGGAATGCCTAACATTTGTGTGAAAAACTATGTAAACAATGTCTGAGATTCACTACTGCTTTTTTATGTGCCTCTGCTTAGTATGCACATGCCTTATAAAAAAAAAATGTTGCACCTTTTCTACTTTACAGTCAGCAACAAGGACTGTTGTAGCTGCCAACCTGGATATTTCTTGTTGTGAGCTGCATGTCATAGCTGCTCTAAAAAGACACAGGTGCCCAGCTGTGCTCACTAGCTGAGAAGGCACAGATATAAGCAAAGATGGACTCATTTTAATTTTGCTGACCAAGAAATCCTTGGCAGATTTAGAGTGGACCGGTATAGCAATAGCTTTAAAGAAAGTGTCTGTAGGAGCCACAGCCAAGGACTGGGGGATGCGTGGTCTTCTATATTTGTGACACCAGGATATGTCTAGCCCTCACTGTAATTGCCATGAGAACCTTCCAGAGTCACAGTGAAGACACACTGTGTACCTCTCAGGCTTCTGCCTCGAGAATACTTATGCAGTTCCTCAACATACTCTTGGCACGTGTCGATCTGTAAATTTATCTGCCAGTGTCACCACGTGACTGAGCCAAAACCATGAGTAACTTCTACAGGATTGCAAATTTTCCTGAGGTGACAGACTGCACCCGTGTTATTAGGTTACCATATGAACTGCAGGAGGAGCTGTACGAGAACAAGAAGGTCTACTGCTACCATTCCATCCACTGTCAGGATGTGTGATACACAGGGGTGCACCACTAACATGTCAGCCTAGCATCCTGGTAGTGCCCATGATTCTCACATCTGGCACACAAGCACACTCTACTGCCTGTTCTTGCATTGCAGAATAGCTCATGACCACCTTGTTTGTAACTGCAAAGTTTTCCAGTCACAGTAATTTCTGTAGGAATAATTTGGGAAGTGTTTTGCTTAGTAGTCAACTCTTCCATTCTTTTGTCATGTCCCCCAATTTCTTTTAAGGCTACCTACTCAAATCCTGCCTAATGACACCAGTTTGTAATCTTAGGGGAACTGCTTAGGAACATAGACACTGCCCTTTCCTAGACATGGGCTGTCACTGAGGAAGTGTTTGGTCTGTAGAAAGCCTGCTTCCCATTTCATGGATGCGTCTGGGGGTGCCCTTCAGTATGACCCTGTTGCTGCAAGCAGGATGGTTTACCTAATGCTGTATTATGCAAAACATGACTGTGTAGAAAGACTTAATACTCAACTACTCCATGATGGTAGTGCAGCTCTCATCATCATTCTTTCAACCAATGATGACACTGTTGGTGGCCTACCAATAATAGTATCACGGTATCTCATGTAGCAGGTTCCTACATGGTACACAGCTGCACCAGCAAAGAGGAAGCATCTAGTCCACCACTACAGGCCATAACATCAGGGCAGAGTGTCCTTTACTGTAATATCACATAAATTAAACTTGATAATACACTACCCGAGGACTATGCCTTGTGGTGCATGGCCTGCTGTCACTGTACTTCAGACAGTTTCATTATTATGAAAATAAATGTTTCTGCCCGATTAATTGACTGCTGCAGTATGTGTTGTGTTAAGTATCAAACTGAAAATATGAAACTGTCAGCTGTGATCTGTACAGTTGATTGTAAAGGCATAAGAACTGTAATGACTCATTTAAGTGTTATGCTCACATAAAGTTAAGTACTGCTCAAGTGTAACAGGGATGGAACTGGACTGTTCAGCATCTGCCACTTTTTAGGCTGCATTTCAAGTAGTAACACAAAGAAATGGATATTGCAGCATGTACAGGAGAATTTTTTTTAATTAAGAGACAATAGTTTAGTGTTTTCCAACAGTGTGTTTTTATTTCCTGTGTGTTCTGCTGCTGTATTACTGTCTTTCAGATACAACACAGAAGTCATTTGTTTGCCAAGTGATTACTGGGGGAGTAGTAATAAGTTGTTTTACTGAACACTGACTTCAACCCTCACTTATAAGAAGTCTTGCATGTGTAATGTTGGCATGCTGTGTGGTGCTTGCTCAGGTGAGACTGCTCATCTGATTAGTTAGTTCTTTCATTAACACCAAGCCTGCTTGTCATCAGAAAGTACAGATGTTTAAGTAAACTTAACATAACAGTATATGCTTGAATGATCACTGTTGCAGTAACCTTAGCTATCTATACGAGTTATATCCTGCCAAGGGTATTACAACCAGCCAGCTTCCAAAGCTTCAAGGCACCTTCCATGCACCCAAATCTTTAGCCAGCTTGATCTGAGCTGACTACAAAGACAGGTTGGGCACCAAGCTCTTCAGAACTTTCATGCCAAAAAAGAGACGGAGGTTGAGCACTGAAAGGATAATGCTAAGAGCAACAAAAATGAATTTACACCAAGGCATAAACACACCAAAAATGACTGGGTATAGAGGGATGGATCAGCTATTGCAGCAGTGAACAAACATCTACTGTTATGGTAAGTTTACTTACAAAACTGTACTATGTTCATCATATTGACTACTACTGCAGTAGCCTTAGCTATAGGGAAAGGAACCTAGCATATAGTGTTTTATAAATGTATTTACACCGGACAAAGTTGCTGCTTCTAGAATACTTTTAGAATCCATCCCTTTCTAAAAAGCCATACATGAAGTCAAGGCCCTCAGACTGGCCTTAACCCTGCCTGGATTAATTTAGTTGTGGTGAGCATAACAAAGGTAACACCCTTAGACAACCATTTGTAAACTGTCTTTTCTTTAACACAGGTCATTGCTTTTTCTTACCTTCACAAGAAATGAACAACTAATCCAAAGATCTGAAAGATTTAGTTCTATCAAGACAGTACCTAAGCAGTCTGAACATCCAAGGTATGTCATATCCTTTCTCCCTCATTTTAAGGTTCAGGAAAGAAAATGGGGAGGAGGATAGTTTAGCTTAAAGTAAACTTGGATATCACCTAAGGCATAAAAGAAGGATTAGTTTTCAAAGAAATGCTGTCCCTGTGAAAAATAAGATGGGTTTGACTTGCCATAAGAGTTTGCCACTGTGGCAGAGGTCATAGCAGTCAGTAAAACTGTTTTCCCATGTTAAGAATCTCAAATAAGCCAGATAAGCTGCTTCAAAATGGTGCAAATGTTAAGTTTCTCTAGACAAAATTAAGATCCCAAGAAGGGGCCACCAGTTCTCTTGGAGACCTCATATGTAAAACCGCTTTCAAAAACGTTTTGAAATAAGAATGCACTGAAAGAGGGCCATGCACAAATGGCTGATAAATGAACCTCAATGGAATATTAAGGAATGCCATAAAATAACACACACAAAGATTGTAAAACCAGAGAACAACTAGCCTCAAATTGCTGCTGGTCATGTTGTTTGCACTAACTAGAAAGCCTTTTCCATTTGCCAATATATGATTTTCTAGTAACAGGCTTTCTTGCCTCCATTACTACATGGTGCACCTCCTCAGTAAACAGGTGTCTAAAAGAAATTAAGACCCTATCATCCAGGAAATCAAATGAAGTTGATTGGGTCGGGGTATATCAAACAACCCTGATCTTGTGCAAGTAGAACCATTCTGTGAGGAAACTTGTGGTAATTGCCCCTGCCATATTCAAAAGAAGGGAGAAACACTGTTGCCTGGGCCAGGAGAGAGTTACCAAAATGATCTTAGGGGAACTCCTCCTGAATTTTCAGAAATACCCTGAATATCAGTGTAAAGGGAGGAAATGCATATAGGAACATTCCTGTCCAAGGAAAAGAAAAGGCATCTCCCTTCCAGGCCTTTTTGTATGGAATCCTGGAGCAGAAGCTTGCCAACTTACTGTTCAGAGAGGAGGCAACTAGGTCTACTTGGGGAGCTTCCCACAGACTGATCAAACCTTGGAAGACTCCTTTATCTAGTTCTCCATTCACAAGGATCTGTCCTTGTCCTGCTCAGCTCATCTTCCTTTGCTGCAATGGAATGTGGGATGCCTGCAGAGTGAGACTGTGTTGTGAAGCTGCATCCAAGCTAACATGACGAGCTTGAAAAGGGGGTATGACCCAGTTCCCTTCTAGCTTATTTATGTACCACATGACTATGGTATCATCTGCAACAACTTGAAGAAATCCTGGGGGTCAAAGATGATTCAGAGTTGATTGCCTTGATCAGGGCAAGCATCTCTTTTTTTGTTTTTTGTGCTCATGTCTGTTCCTGATGTTCCACACACCTTGCACTTTTATCCCTCCTGAAACTGATCCACAAGCAAAGTCCGAGGCATCTGCAGTGACTGATAGCTTGGAACAGAGGAGGAAGAAAAGGAGAACTGGATTTAAGGATATTTGCCGTCTCCACCAAGTGATTTTTCTTCCAACTCTGAGGCATTCCCTGACAATGACCAGAGTCCGAGAGGAAAACGGAAACAGATCTAGTTTTTCCTGTAGATGAAAAAAATGTTTGAACTGAAGTGTCAAGCTGCCATCCCCAGGAACAGAATCCTGCATGAAGGACAAAGACTCTGCAAAGATAAGCAAGTTGTCTAAATATGACAAATGTGGATACACTGTAGCATGCAATGACCTATAACTGGAGATAGACACTTTGGATCACATTATCCCCTCTCTCTGCCTTACCCTTTGAACTACTACACTGCACCAAGAGTGTTCACAGATGCACAAAACCTTAAGAAATTACTGGAGTCTAGATGAATAGGGATACGATGACAAGCATCTTTTAATTCAAAATAAAACAGCAAAGCAGGAGGGCGATGCCTGAAGAAAGTAAACCACTGGAGTGCAACAAGTGAAAATTAACAAATTCTTCTCCAAGTAGTCTACAGCAGATGTAAAACACAAGTTTTAATGACAGAATAAAATACAGATAAGCACTTTCGCAGTAAGCTTTATCAGATCTAAAATGCATTTCAAAACTACAATCTTAAAAGTGCAAAAACAGTCACAATCAACATAAGTGCATCCAGTATTATTAGCTGCCATAGTAACTACACAAATATATGTTTAAAACTACAAACACTCTATATCACAAAACCATATATGGTGTGCAAAATCAAGATATATGCGAGTATAAACATCTCAAAGAACATATATATATATATATATATATATATATATATATATATATATATATATATAAAAAATGCATAGATACTAAATAAAATATATCTGATAAAACTAATGTAGCAGGAAAATGTACATAAAGCTTACTTCTTTTTCAAAGGTCTGGCTCTTAAAGTAGGTTATATAAATATGCTGTCATTCAACCCAGGGTAATAATGTGCTTGTAACAAAAAAATCCACTTAAGTTCTGCCCAAGTTCTGTTCACAAGGTCTCCCTTGCTGATGTTGTTATAAATTAATTCTAGTGCTACAAACCTAAAAGAATGTTCCATGGCTGTGTTTATCATGTGTTTTGCCAGTGCACTATAGCTCATACCTCTACGTGCACAGTACAAGTGGTCACGAATGCACTCTCGTAGGCACCTATTCATTTTGCCTACATAGAACGAACAACCATTACATAATGCAAGACAGACTAGATCCTTGGAATTACAGTCAGCTGAGGGCAGATGTGAAAACTCCCTGTTATTACTGGTATGTATGAAGGACCCAGACAAGTCAATATACATACAATAGGAGCAGTTGTTACATCCCCTCATCCCATAACCAGATGTAGTCCTATTAAGTTGGTTGGTTGATTTGGGATAACATAACTTATGTTTTAATGATTTCTTGTTCTTGTATCCAAAGGATGGTTTATCTCCAACAATCTTATGTATGTCATGATCGGTGTGTAATAATGTCCAGTGTTTGTAAATAATATCTCTTATTTTCTTGTCATCACTAGAGTATGTTAACCCAAAGAAGACTGTACTTCCTTGGTCTTTCCTATTATATTTGTATGTGATGTCATCACATCCAAGTGGTGTCGAAAAGTATGGTCTCCCAGTATTTACCCTATCAGCCCTAACAGCATCATATATTCTATCAATCTCTTTGGCATCATAGCCCCCAGAGATAAAAATCAGTCTTCATTTTCAAGAGCCCTCTCTCAAAGTCCTCATTCCTATTGTGCAAGCGGCTAGTACGCAGGCCTTGGCCTTTTAATGTGTTTTTAAAAATATGTCATAGATGCATACTCTTTCAATGTACATAGGTGGGCCTACAACATTCTTTCCTGTATAACAGCGTGTGGACTTTTTATTACAAGCACATTATTTCCCTAGGTTGAATGACAGCATATCTATATAACCTACTTTAACAGCAAGACCTTTGAAAAAGAAGTAAGCTGTATGTACATTTCCCTGCTACGTTAGTTTTATCAGATCTATTTTATTTAGCCTCTATGCATTTATATATGTTATTTGAGATGCTTATACTCACATCTATCTTGAGTCTGCACACCATATATGGTTTTATGTGATAGAGTGTTTGTAGCTTTAAACATACATTTGTGTAGTCACTATGGCAGCTAATAATACTGGATACACTTAATTCTGATTTGTTGATTGTGACTGCTTTTGCACTTTTAAGATTGTAGTTTTGAAATGCATTTTAGATCTGATGAAGCTTACGGCGAAAGTGCTTATATGTATTTTATTCTGTCATTAAAACTTGTGTTTTACATCTGCTGTAGACTACTTGGAGAAGAATATTTAAATGTTTCTTCTTGGAGAAGAATATTCAAATAAATCTTCTTTTTTTTGCTCCTCAACCTTGAGCTGAGGTTCAACCACACCATGGTGCAGCACAGGGTGCTAAATGAGCCAGCTATGGCTTACTTAATACAATATTATTGCATCACCATCAGTCAAATCCATACCACAATAACAGGCTGTCTGGAATGTAAATCCATGTATGGAAAATATCAGTGAGAAGTTAACTGTGGAAGAACTTGACAAATTAAAGTTAGCGACAAACCAGCCAAAGCTACCTTTACACTAGCTAGCACCACCTGTGATACCACTAGTCATGCCAGTTGGAAACCCAGTGTTCACTGCTGTCCCCCTTTGGCGGATACACGTACACGCCTGCCAACATCCCTGACTAAAGATGATATTCATCTATACTAAGCGTCACTTCCATCACAGAAGAGAGTCCGACTTTTCTCACCGAAAAACATTTCACAGCTTATTTTAATTTTTTTTTCAAACCAGGTGCCAAGACCTCACAGCAGAACTCTTAGGTCTTGAATTTGAAAGCTTACAAGATTTATGGGCCTTCTCCTTTCTGCTCTTTTAACCTGTTTTTTTTTTTTTTTTTTTACTGAAGACGCAGAAGTTTTCCCAACTACATCATGACATATAGGTTATTTTTTTAATACTGAAAGAGTCTCATGGTTATTCTAAATAAAAAAAAACTTACCCTAGCATTTAGTCGCATCATAAAACTTAATATTAATTGGCTGTGATAAAGTGCTATGTCAAACAAGGAAAATCAAACATCTGATGCGTTTGTCAGTGGGAAATACCTGCTTACCACAGGCACAGTTAACAATAAAAGTTGTAACAGAAATACAAAAATGTCTTGAATGCCGCACTACATAACTAAAGGAAATAGCAAAAATTTAAAGCTGAAAACTTTTCCATGTGATTGAGAATGATATCCCTATCCACACGTATTCATACATTCTCTAAAAGTTCATTTACGTTATTCACAGAGCACATCCATGTAATCAATAGACACAGACACAAGAATGAGAAAAGTCTAAGTCTATAATGCATGGTGGTTCACTGCAGGACTCTTGTCTACACAGTAGAAAGACAGACAACATCTCACTAGTGAAACACTTAAGCCAAGAAACCCTCAGCAAAAGCTAAAAACAGCTTGGGGACATTTTCAACACCTTTCAAGAACTCTCTCTATGGGAAAGATATTGGCAGGCAGGATGGCACAGTGCATCACAGGACAGGGTATCATTAACAACTACAGACAGGAAATTTTTTATGTACCAATTGCTAACCAGTCTCATCACTGCAATATAAATCCTTGCAGTTCTTGTGCTGCTGCAGCAGGAGCAATATGACATACTATAAAGAAATTACCAAAGATTCAGTCATCTCTATTTTTTTTTTACTCCAAACAGAATGGAAAGAATTTTTCCTCTGGTAGACGGCAAATGTTGGAGGTGTCATGGGGAAGAAACAGGTAAAGGGGTACATATATTTTGGGAGTTTAATGAGTTACCAGACTTTAAAAATTTCCTCCAGAGTACTCTGTCAGAAATATTGGGTAAACAAATGGGTGTAACTAAGGAAATTCTTTTTTCGAGCCAATATATAGGATCTGAATTGTCTAAACATAGTAAGGCCTTGTCAAGTTTAATTATGATGGCTGCCGAAAAAGCAATTACTAGAAACTGGCAATCAGAGTCTAAACCAACTGTATTTTAAGTAGTCAATATTGTAACAGAGATTAAAAAAAATTCTAAGTGGGATCCTTAGAAAAAAGAGTAGGAGAAAATTAAATAGACAAAAAACAGGAAATTGTGGAAACAATACATACATGTTTTGGAAGAGGAGTGAAGTTTAAGGGAAGGCAGGATTTGAATAATCTATACAACACTGGATTGATAACTGTACAGAAAAATGTGATATATGTTGGTAACTATGAACTAGCCAGTTTTCCAGTCTTAGCACTCAAACCGGATTCTTTGAGCTGAGCACTTGCTTAGAACTCGTAATCACTAAATATTCTATAAATTGCTACAGCACCCAACTTTCCTTACCAAGTAAAGAGAAAAACAGTTCTAGTATTTAAACAAGCACCTATCCAGGCATGTCTAAGGGTCAGCTCCCAGTGTTTTCTCCTGTCCACCTGGTGAATCTGGGCATCTTGGGGCAAAATAGCAATTGCCTCATTTACAGAGACAACCCTCTCCTCCTACCACCCAACACTACAACCTGTAAGAGATGCACTTATATAGCCTAGCTGAAAGCCAAGCTCTCTCCAGCCAAGACTGGACTAGTCAGTTGAGAGAAGAAGGTAAAAACCTTCACCACACCATGCACAACACATAGTCCTTCAAAACCCACACACAGTAACACAAAACACACACCTACATTCGTGGAGGATCTTAAAAAAAATCTGCCCAAGCAACAGAGACCTCTGAAGCTGAAATGCAAACCACCACCTCCCAACACAACCCAAGTGACACATAGCTCACAAAACCTGTGTGCCACTCAATCTCATCCTCCAACGCAAAACAACGTACCCAACACACTAGTCACAGGCAACTCTATAGTCAGGCACACTCATGTTCCACTCACCAGGCTAAAAAAGGAGAAAATTACAGTCAGCTGCCTGTCAGGTGCCAGGATCTGCCACATAACACACGCACTCAGGTCACTCCACAACAAGTTCAAATACAACTCCGTCATTGTCCATGATGGAGTGAATGACCTGAGATGTACCTAACTGGACTAAACGAAAAGAAAAGTACAGTTGTGTACACTTACCATAAATGTAGATGTTAGAGTGTATTCACTGTTGCAGTCATTACATTTGGGTTATCTGCTTGCAGTAGCCCTCAGTCGGCCTCATTAACAAAGTCTTGGGTCCTGCGTCGGTTGCTGTCCCTTCTTCCATGACGTCAGGTCGTCAGGGGTATAAAACATGCAGCAGACACCATTTACATCAGTTTTTCTTGCCCCAGATGTCAGATGCTCCCCTAATGGGAAACAATCAAATCTATAAATACAAGGATATACGTCCAACCAAAAAGCTTTTAGAGCATAGTAAGTGAGAGTAGAGATATAGGCAAAAGAAGAAAGGGGGATGGAGGGAGGGTAACCAGGACTGCAACAGTGAATACACGCAAACATCTACATTTATGGTAAGTGTACACAACTGTACTATGGTCTTCATGTTTCACTGCTGCAGTCATTACATTTGGGTAGATTCCCAAAGCAAAGGTTAGGAGGAGGAATTTAAATAGAATTAGGACCAGCTATAAGGCCCTGCAAGACTGCAGTGGCAAAACCAGCTCTGGATTTAGAGAAAATTGGCAAATGATAATGCTTGGTGAAAATATGTACAAAACTCCAGGTAGCAGCTTCTAGGATGTCCCTAGTAGGGAACGCCCCTGAGAAAGGCTGTAGAGGTAGATGCAGCCCTGGTTGAATGGGGTCTGATGCCTTGTGGGATAAGTTTTCCATGGTGCTTATAGCAGAAATGAATGCAGTGGCCTATCCATTTTGAAATGGTTTGATTTGAAATAGCTTTTCCCTCTGTCACTGCAGCAAAGGCCACCAGCAGTTGTTCAGATTTCCTTTGAGGTTTAGTCCTGTCCAAGTAAAATCTAAGCCGTCTGTGCACATCTAAAAAGAGTGAAGTATTCGTTCCCCTTTGTTCTGTGGGTTAGGAAAGAAGGTAGGCAAATCAATGGCCTGATTAAGAGCCACACTGGATACCACCTTGGGCATGAAGGAGGAATTGGTCCTGAGGGACACCCTGTCCGCACGAAAGATGATGAAAGGTTCCACTGCCATAAGGGCCTGCAATTCAGATACCCTTTTTGCAGAAGTGATTGCTAAAAGGAAAGCTGTTTTCCAGGAAAGACATTTTAAATCTGCAGTAGCAGCTGGCTTGAAAGGAGGAAGAGTGAGTTTCTCCAAGACAAAGGTAAGATCCCAGGCTGGAGTTGGAGCTCTCCTGGGTGGCCTTAAATTGTTGGCTGTTCTGAGGAACTGCTTGAGCACTGGGTGAGAGAAGAAGGAAAGCTCTGTGCTGTAATGAGCTGAAATGACTGAGGCATGAACTTTGATGGAGAAAAAGGACAAGCCCTTATGAAGCATCTCATTCAAGTATTGTAGAATCTGAGGTAAACTGGGCACTGCTGCGTTCATTCCTTGAGATTGGTTCCAGCCACAGAATCTTTTCCATTTTGCAGCATAAGATTTTCTAGTACTAGGCCTCCTTGCCTCTAAAATGATATCCATCACTGATTTACTTGACAGATGGTAAAGGAGAGATTAGGTAATTAGCCAGACTGCTAGGTTCAGGGTTTGCAGCTGAGGGTGCAGAAACTGGTTCTCCTGCCGAGACAACAGGGAAGGAGTCTGAGGCATTTGTCATGGAGCCAAGTGTGACAATCTGCGCAAGACTGGGTACCAGCGTTGGTGCAATTATAATCATCCTTGGCTTGTTCTGTTTGAGCTTAAGTAGTACCTTAGAGAGCAGAGGCAGGGGAGGAAAGGCATAAACTGACAGGTTTTTCCAGCTGAAGGATACAGCATCCACTTTCCAAGCTAACTTGTGGGGAATCCTTGGGCAAAATTTGTCCAGTTGATGGTTCTGGGGGGAGGCAAACAGGTCTACATCTGGGCTCCCCCATTTGCTTGTCAACATGTTCAAAATCCTTTGTTCCATTTTCCATTCGTGTGGGTCCGTGAGGTTTCTTAGTCCGCCTGCCAGTGTGTTTAGTTTTCCTGGCAGGAACTGAGCTTGCAGATTCACTTGGTATCTCAAGGCTGTGTTCCACAATGCCATGGCTAGTCTGTAAAGGGGGTAAGAATGTGTACCCCCCTGCTTGTTTATGTACCACATGACAGTGGTGTTGTCAGTCTTTACCATTAGTTGTCCTGGAAGAATGTGGTCCTTGAAAGCTGTCAGAGCATTCTGTACAGCTAACATTTCATTTTGATATATGTGCAGGTGCATTTGACTTGGGTTCCATTTGCCCTGAATGCACTTACCTGCCAGGTGAGCCCCCCATGCATAGTCTGATGCGTCTGTTGTTAAGATTTGGGCGGCAGGGTGTAATGTGAATGGTAGTCCCCTGTTTCTGTGACAGGCCTCTGCCCACTAAAGGAACTCTAGGCGTAGGCAAGGTACGATAGGAATCCTTGCTTTTAGATCCTGTGAATGTTGACACCATAGGCTTTTGAGATACCATTGTAGTTTCATCATATGCAGCCTTGCATATGGAATTAGAAGAATGCAGGAGGCCATGAATCCCAAGGCTTGCAGTATTTGCCTTGCGGATAGCTGAGGTTTTGTGTCCACTTGTTTGAAGTAAGTTGTCAAATGAATCTGTATCTCTGGCATGAGGAAAGCCATCTGGGAAGTTGTATTCAAGCTTGCTCCCGGGAATATAATTTATTGACAGGATACCAGGTGGGATTTCTTTTCGTTTATGGTGAACCCCAGACAAGTCAGTACCCTTTGAACAAAGGCCAGATGATTCAAAATAATGTCCTTGCTTTCTGCCTGAATTAGACAATCGTCCAGGTATGGGTATATTTGAATATTTCTTTGGCTGCAATATGCAATGACTGGAGCTAGGCACTTTGTGAATACCCTGGGCGCAGTAGATAAGCCAAAGGGCACTGCAGAGAACTGAGAGTGCATGTAGCCTGCTTTGAAGCGTAGGTATCTTCTTGCAAGACTCCCTGATAGGGATGTGCAGAGGTATGCTTCTTTTAAGTCTAGTGTTACCAACCATGCATCCTTGCCTGGCATAGGAAGCAGCTGGTGAAGAGTCAGCATTCTGAATTTTGGAATCACCAGAAAGGTGTTCAGGATAGAAAGGTCAAGGATAGCACGCCATGTATTGCCTTTTCTGGGTACCAGGAAAAGTCTCGAATAGAAACCTTGTCCCTTTTCCTCTTATGGTACCAATTGAATAGCCCCCATGTTTAAGAGAGAGAGAGTACTTTATTTTGGGCCTCTGCCGATTGATTTGGGGGTAGATCTGGCCACCCGTTTGGTGTTGGTAAAGTGTGGAAATGAAATCTATATCCTTAGAACACAATATTTAAAAACCCATTTGTCCTGTGCAATGAGTTCCCAGTTTTTGGCCTGCAGACCAATCTTTCCGGCAAAAGAAGCATTCAGTTGGGAAGTGCTTGGAAGTTTTAAAAGTAAGTCATTGAGACAGTTTTCCATAGGGTGGGGGGGGTCTTACTACTCCCTGGTTTGGGTGCGGAAACCACCCACTGCCTAGTCTTGTGTGTCCCTTGGGACTGAAACCTGGGGTTTATGCAGTGTCTGGGTTTGGCTTGAGGAGACCTGAAAGGGGCTGGAAAGGACCAATTTTTAGAGAGCCAGTGTCTACTAAATCTAGGAGTCTGAACTTGTAAGGAATCTTTAACAGTTTGCATAGATTTAGCTTTATCTTCCATCTTTTTAAGAACTTCCTCAGCCTTGTTGCCAAAAAGGCGGTCCTAATTTATGGGAGCATCCAACAATTTAGCTTTAACATGATCAGGCAAACCTTGCTCCTTAAGCCAAGCATGCCTTCTGAGCACAGACCGAGTAACAGCAGCCCTGCAAGAGGCCTCTAATGAATCATATCCACATTGCAAAGTATGTTTTCCAACCTGTTTAGCAGAATGCACTGAATCCTGTAATTCTTTTTTTCAGCACAGTCAGGAATTAACAACATCTTCTGTTAAAGCAATCCAATAACATGTTGTTGATACTTTAACATATGAAACTGGCAGTTTAAAGCCCTAATGGCCAAGGTTACAGAAGTGTAAACTTTCTAAGCCCATCTATCCAGCGCCCTGGAGTTTCTATCAGAGGGGGTAGGATTTTTAGCAGTAGAAGCCTTAATGCCCTTGGGTCCCTGTGAAATCGTCTCTGGATCCACAACAGGATTTTTAAAAAGGAACTTGTGAGAATCTGGAACCCTGTAATATCTGTCAGGTTTTCAGGGAGCAGGAGGCCAAACAGGATTCTGAAAAGGCATCATCAACAATGTCTAGTGCGGGAAGTATAGCTAAAGGCCTATGCTGAGGCAGGAGTAAGAAATCCCCAAGCCTCTTATTTGAATAAGAAAAATCCTGGCTTTCCCCGTGGAAATGCTCCCTTACAGTATGTAAGGTCTCACCAAAAGAAAAGTCCTCTGGAGTGGAAGCAAAGGGAACAGAGTCCTCTGCATCAGAATCCTCATAAGTAGATAAGGGCAAATCTAGATCATCAGAAGAATCAGAAAAATCGGAATCCTGTTCAGAAGATTGATAAACAACTTCAGTTGTAGGTCTCTTAGAAGGGGGAGGGCTGGCTTCCCCTGATGAGAGTTATAAAATCTTCAGCCATTCTTATCATTTGTTTTTTGGGCATAGAGGCCTATATATACATACATACATATGCACACATATATATTTTATTTATTTATTTGCAGTTGGTTTACCAGGATAGTACATTGGGCCAATAAGAACCCGTTTTCAATGGAGTCCAGGGGAGAAAAGCTCCAATTACAAAACATTACAGTTGTTTACAATTTCTATCATCTGTGGGTTAAAGACAAAGCTTAAAAAAACAGTGGTGACAAAAAGATTACAGCAGTTTACAACGTCATTCATTTGTGGGTTCAAGACAAACAAACATTAAGCAAAAAAAAAACATTGCTGTAGTAGATATATAGTTTCTTCAGTGGAGTAGTAGGATTAGAGAAGAATAACATGTCATTGCAGTTGGCTTATTATTAGGAGTTTGGTAATATATGATATAGTTGCCTGAAGGGAGTGGAGAATAGATTATGAGGGGTGGGAGCAGGAGCACTCCCATGAGGATGTTAGATGCAAGTGCAATGATTTTTTAAAATCAGAGAGAGGTTGGTGGTGATGCGGATGGAACGAGGAAGAGAGTTCCATAGGTGTGCCAGGCAAAGGACAGGAGGTTTTGTCCTGGAGAGCGAATGGGTTTATACAGCTCTATTAAGTTTTGGTTATTAGATCTTAGAAGTCTTTGTGGCAGGTGCATTTTAAAGGTAGAGCTGAGGGAGGGACAGACGGAGGGATGAAAAAGGAGTTTGAGAGCAAAAGTGAGCTGTGTATAGGAGAGAGAGTTGGGAAGCTCTAGCCAGTTAAGTTTGTGGGGAGATGCACAGTGATGGTAAT